>NC_063342.1:64990884-65007239 GCF_021869965.1 Rhincodon typus | reverse complement strand
TGTGTGTGTGTGTGTGTGTGTGTGTGTGTGTGTGTGTGTGTGTGTGTGGCTGCACCCGACTGTAGCCAATGCATCATTTCTCTTGAACAACATTGGGTTATGAAGTTGACAATGGATTCCACTCATTAGCACCATTGTTCAGGATGGTGAATGGACATAATGGATCACTAGGTTAGGCTGCCAATGACATAACTTAATTTGAGGAAAGGAGGATCATCAGACTTTCCAAAATGTGTGGAACAATTACTCCGAGATCTCCCTTGGCACCACATCCAGCATTATTGCAGGCATGCAGAGGAATACATGATAATGGAATACCTTACATCACTGATCATTCATTGAACTCATTGGGTTTGATTTTAGCTCCTGTGTGAGCAAGTAAGTTCAGAATAAATTAAAATCAAGCCCAGTGAGTATTGCATTCATAAATGATGGAGTTAGTACATATGTTCCAACAGCAATGTATGATTTCATCATGTGTTGCAACAGCTTCTAATTTCTTCAGGATCATTCCAAAAATCCAGAATTTTGGGTATTCCGAATGTGATTTTTTTTTCAAAATTGGTCGTCATTCTTCACTTGTCTAGGCCATGATTACAAGTACTCCCTCCTTAAACAGGTTTAGGTCTCCATACTATCTCATACTTTAAGTTAAACTCTACCTCTTGGTTCTGGTCACCTTCCTAATATCTCTTATGGTGTTCATTGCCACTTTTTACCTCATTAGGTTCCTGTGAAGCTTTGGATACTTTGTCAAATGCACTATATATAATGTAAATTATTGTTATTGTTATCCATGCATTACTAATAATAGTGCCTGAGACTGATAAAGTTCGATTGGAAATTTATCAAGTCTGTATGGATTTACTTTGACCACTAACCAAACTTTTGCTCTTGTTGTTTCCATGCAGTAAAATACATAAATAAGCCTTATGATTCTTACAGTCAGCCTACTCATAGCTGCCTGCAGTTCATTATGAATGTCACCATCAAATGTTGCGTTATTAGCAACTTCTTTTGCATTTTCCAAAGAAATGTGACATATTAGCGCCCTTTGTTTCCTCATCCAGCTCACTTATGTTCTCCTGAAGTATTTATCGTCCAATTTACAGCCTGATTTGGGAAACACGTGTCTTGTGTTATCCTGTCATCTCACAAGAGAGGAGCAAGGTTGTGTCACTATCCCGGTTCATTTCCTTCTGTTGCACAGAGGTGGCCAGGGCCTCCAGTGTGCTTCCTCATACAATTGGCTTCTCTTTTCCTCATAAACCAGCTGCAGTGTATCTTCTGTGAGGCGAGTCCTCAATTTCATTTTTCTTGTTGTCGTCACTATAATGTAGACGAGTCACTGCTGTTACATCCTTTAGCTGAACAAAAATTTGAAAACAAAAATTAGTCAGGCAGAACAGAGAAAAAAATTAACAGGTGGAACCTTCTAGTTTTTTGGCTAAGTTCAAGTTACATTGATGTATTTTTGGAGAGCATCTCACTGTGAGGCCTAGTGAGTTCTCTCTCTGTATCTTACCAAACCTCTGCTATGGCATCTCTCATGCCCAATTCTGGCCACACCTTACTCTGTACCATTCCTGCAAGTACTCGTCACTCAACGGAGACCCTCCAAAAGACCATGCCTTCTCTAAAGGCTGTTGTGCACCTGGACAAGCACTGAAGCTGACCTTCTCACGAATGGACAGAATCTAAACATGGCAGAGAAAGGGGGAGATGGTGCTGCAATTCTCCAACAGGGACCTGGACCTGGAGGCCCCGGTAGAAGGGATGGAGTTAAGGTGAGCAGACGTTGTTCCAGAGGATCGGCAGAGGAGGCCACAATGCGAAGTCTTGGCAGCCTCGGCCTGAGGCCACCATCCAGGTCAGTGCTACCATCAGCGTGCAGTTTTGAAGGAAGTTGAATGATCTTCTCCACTGAACCAGAGTAACTACTTTACTGGGATTCATTGGTGGTTTTGCTCATGTAACCAACCAAGTTTGAAGGGGTTGTCCTTCTTTTCATAGCAGCAAACCCATGTCAGTTTGCAGGCCCGTAAAAATAAGAACAGGAATAGGCTGTTTGACCCTTGAGCCTGCTTCATGATCCATTCATTCCTGCCCTTTCCATGTAACTCTTGATTCACCTACTGATCAAGGATCTATTTATCTCAGCCTTAATGCGCAAGAATTCTGCACCCTGTAACTCCCAGTGGCAAGGCGTTCCAAAGACTCAAAACACTCTGAGAGAAGAAATTCCTCCTCATCTCAATCTTGAATTGGTGCTCCTTTATACTAAGACTATGCTCCATGGTTTTAGACTCTCCCATGAGGGGAAACACCATCTCAGCATTTCCCCTGTCAAGCCCCTTAACAATCCTACATGTTTCAAAGAGAACATCTCATAATCTTTTAAATTCCAGTGAGAGTCCCAACTGTTTAGCCTTTGCTCAAGATAATCCATCCATATCTGGGATCATCCTGGTAAATCTCTTCTGAACTTCCAACAATTAAATAATATTTTTTCCCTTAAATAAAGGGACTAAAAAATGTCAAGGAGTTTGGACTGTTGCAGGATAAAAGCACCATAGTATATATTTGGGAACCTGCATAATCTTTCCTTGTAATTGAATACCGATTGAATATTGATCAAACTTTTTTTTAATTCACTGGGGAGATGTGGACATCGCTGGCTGGCCAGCATTTTATTGCCCATCCCAGGATTCCCTTGAGAAGGTGATGGTGTGCTGCCTTGAACCATTGCAGTCTCTATGCTGTAGGTTGACGCACAATGCCCTTAGGGAGGGAATTCCAGGACTTTGACCCATCGACAGTGAAGGAATGGCGATATATTTCCAAGTTAGGGTGGAGAACTTGCTGGTGATAATGTTCTCATGTATGTCCTGCCCTTATCCTTCTAGTTGGACGTGGTCATGGGTTTGGAAGGTGCTGTCTAAGGTCTTTAGTGAATTTCTGCGGTGCTTCTTGCAGATAGTACATACAGCTGCTATTGAGCGTCGTGGTGGAGGGAGTGGATGTTTGTGGACATGCAAATGGAATCAATTTATGACCACTGCTAGTTGATCTGGGGCCTACAAATTTTCATATGTGAACAATCAATGACACCCTGAACTATGTCAGAGATATAATCCAAAGACAAAAGCCCAAATATCCACTCATTCTGTTTAGCAGCATCGATGGTGAAATTGATAGAATTGCCGTCCCTGGCACCCATCTTATTCATTTATTTACATTTCACTGAGGGATCCTGGATATATCTCCTGAAGTACCCTGAAAGGATCTGCAGACAAAAGGGTTGAGGGATCACCAACTTTAAATGTTAGCATAAATTCTGTCCTATAAATACCATGGATGTGTTAAGTATTTACAGTAAATTTTATTCACCACTATTTCCTGTTATCTATCCTTCAGCCAAGTTTTTTATCCATGCAGCCACTGACCCTTTAATACCATGGATTTAATTTTGTTAACAGTTTGAGTATGCAACACTTTATCAAACTCCTTTCAAAAGTTCACGTACATAACTATATCTATACCATATTCATCCACCTGCTCCATTCCTTCATCCCGCATTTCTTCTTCCTCTTAATTTGACCATATATTGTCACTATCCCAGTCCAAATTAAGACTATTGAAGTTCCTCATTATCACCACTGCAAAGTTATTGAGTCTTCCTTAAATTTTCTTGAAAATTTATTCCTTTACCCTAAGATTTAGGACTCTAGTGTACATACCCAGTAGCATAATAGTTCCTCTATTGCTCTGTTCATCTAACCAAATACTTCTGTGTTTGAACTCTCAAGTCTGTCATCCCTTTTGGTAGCAATAACATAATGTTAAGTCAATGCTGCCAACCATTCTTCAAAAGATGTGCATAGGTACAACTTTATCTATTTAATTATTTTGCAAAAATACTTTCTCACCCATCTAACCTACATTGTACGCTCAGCTTCGGCATTTTCTTTCATTATCATCACCCTATTTCTTGTGTTCTTGTTATCTTGTGATCATCGTAGCAAACGTCTTCAGACCGATTGTTTGCAAACTACATGTCTTCATCATCTCATTGTGTTTTGACGTGCCTTTGAACTAATTTGGAACTATACCTCATATGGTATTGCATGAAGACAGCAGCAAAGCTAATGGATCAATTGATGAATCTGTGCCATGGATCAGGCATGTTAGAAGTAACGGAATTTTAGATTCTTGTTCCTTGCAAAATTTTGTGATTTATATTATTTTGCACAATCTGATTGTTAAGGGGTCCAAATTTCTGCTTTACCACTTTTCTGGAGGAAACATGATGGAGTAGACATATAACCTTAGTTTTGGACCTTGTAACAAACTTATTTTCCAACATCTTGGGCCAGATTTTCAATTCAGGGTCAGGTGCCCACCTCCAGATAATTTTCAGGTCCCGACCCTTTGTGGCATCAGCGTCAAGACACAATGTGATTTTCAAATGTACATAAATTAATTGGGTTGGGTCAAGTGTGGCACCCCCAATCATTAGCACCTGAATTGGCACAGAAGAGGGAAACAGTTGCGCACACCAAAGTTGAAAGGTTGATAACAACGATGACAGGTCTTGTCATTTCCCTGCTGAGCTCAAAATCCAACCAAGCAAATGTCCAACTGCATTGCACTCGATTGTTAATTACTTACATGCATCAGAACACTTGTAGCTCCCCCTTATCCAGATTGAATATTCTATACTGGACCTCCACAGCATGTTAACAAGCTCCTAAGGCACTGTCAATGATCCTGTCATTTAAGATATTGACATAAAGGCATCTGAGATCAGAATAGAGGCAGATATCTGAAAGTCAGGGGAAGGCGATGGCCTTGTGGTATTATCGCTAGAGTATTAATCCAGAGACCCCAATAATGTTCTGGGGATCCAGGTTTGAATCCAGCTGCAGCAAATGGTTTCAAAAAATCTGGAATTAAAAAGCTACTGATAACCATGAAACCATTGTTGATTGTCGGAAAAAGCTATCTGGTTCACTAATATCTTTTAGGGGAGGAAATCTGCCATCCTCACCTGGTCTGGCCTACATGTGACTCCAGACTCACAGCAATGTGTAGTTGACTTTCAGTTGCCCTCTAAAATGGCCTAGCAAGCCATTCAGTTGTACCAATCACCTCAAAATCTCAAAGAAATGAAACTGTATGGGTCATCAGGCATCAACCTAGGCACCAGAAAAGACAACGGCAAAAACAGCCCTGTCGATCCTACAAAGTCCTCCTCACTAACACCTGGGACTAGTGCCAAAATTGGGAGCGATGTCTCACAGACTAGTTAAGCAACAGCCTGACATAGTCATACACACGGAATCATACCTTACAGCCAATGTCCCAGACACCACCATCACCATCCCTGGATATGTCCTGTCTCACATTACCCACATACTGTCCTCCCTCAGCTGATGAATTGATACTCCTCCATGTTCAACAACACTCAGAGGAAGCACTGAGGATAGCAAAGGCACAAAATGTACTCTGGATGGGGGATTTCAATTTCAACCACCAAGAGTGGCTTGGCAGCAGTACCACTGATCGGACTGGTCAGGTCCTAAAGGGCAAAGCTGCTAGACTGGGTCAGCGGCAGGTGATGAAGAAACCAACAAGAGGGAAAAACATACTTGACCTCATCCTTACCAATTTGCCTGCTGCAGATGCATCTGTCCATGACAGTATCAGTAAGAGCTACTACTGCACAGTCCTTGTAGAGGTGAAATCCCACCTTCACATTGAGAATAACCTCCATCATGTTGCGTGGTACTATCACTGTGCTAAATGTGACAGACTTCGAACAGATCTAGCAACTCAAGACTGGTATCCATGAACCAATGTGGGCCATCAACACCAGCAGAATTGTACTCTAGCACAATCTGTAACCTCATGGCCTGACATTTCCCTCACTTAACCATAACCATCGAGCCAGGGGATCATCTCTGGTTCAATGGAATGCAGGAGGGCATGCCAGGAGCAGCGCCAGGCATAAAAACAAAGTCGCTGGAAAAGCTCAGCAGCTCTGGCAGCATCTGTGAAGGAAAAAACAGTTAACATTTCAGGTCGGGTGACCCTTCCTCAGAACAAGATGAGGTGCCAACCTGGTGAAGCCACCAAACAGGATTACTTGTATGCCAACCAACATAAGCAGCAAGTGATAGACAGAGCTGAGCGGTCCCACAACCAACAGAGAAGATCTGAGATCTGCAGTCCTGCTACATCCAGTCGTGAATGGTGGTAGACAGTTAAACAACTCACTGGAGAAGGAGTCTCCACAAATATCCCCGTCCTAAATGATGGAAAAGCCCAGCACATCAGTGCAAAAGATAAAGCTGAAGCTTTCATAACAATCTTCAGCCAAAAGTGCCGAGTGGATGATCCATCTCTGCCTCCTCCAGTGGTCCCCAGCATTACAGATACCAATCTTCAGCCGATTTGATTCACTCCACGTGATATCAAGAAAAAGTTGGAAACACTAAATACTGCAAAAGCTATGGACCTTAACAACATTCCAGCAATAGTACTAAAGATTTGTGCTCTACTAGACAAACTATCCCAGTACACTTACAACATTGGCATTTACCCGTCAACGTGGAAAATTGCCCCAAGTATGTCCTGTACGTAAAAAGGAAGACAAATCCATCCCAGTCAATTACTGCCCACCAGTCTACTGTTAATCATCAGTAAAGTGATGGAAGGTGTCATTGACACTGCTATTAAGCAACACCTGCTCAGCAATCATATGCTCAGTGACACCCAGTTTGGATTCTGCCAGGACCACTCATCTCCTGACCTTATTACAGCCTTGGTTCAAAAATGAAAAAAAAGCTGAATTCCAGAGGTGAGGTGAAAGTGACAGCCCTTGACATCAAGGCTGCATTTGACCGAGGGTGACATCAAGGAGTCATAGCAAAACTGGAATCAATGGGTATCGGGGGGAAAATCTCTGGTGGTTAGAGTCATACTTGACACATAGGAAGATGGTCATGGTGGTTGGAGGTCAGTCATCTCAGCTCCAAGACTTCCCTGCAAGAATTCCTCAGGGTAATGACCTAGGCCCAACCATCTTCAACTGCTTAATCCCTCCATCATAAGGTCAGAAGTGGGGATATTCACTGATGATTTCACAATGTTCAGCACCGTTTGCGACTCCTCAGACACTGAAGCAGTCCATGTCCAAATACAAGATCTGGACAACATCCAGGCTTGGGGTGACAAGAGACAAGTAATATTCGCACCGTACAAATGCCAATCTATGACCATCACCGACAAAAGACAATCTGACCACTGCCTCTTGACATTCAGTGGTGTTACCATCACTGTATCCCCAACTATCAATATCCTGGGACCTATCATTGATCAGAAAGTCAACTGGACTCAATACATAAGGGGAGGCAATGGCCTAGTAGTATTATCTCTAGACTGTTAATCCAGAGACTCAGGTAATGTTCTGGGGACCTGCGTTCAAATCCTGCCAAGGCAGCTAGTGGAATTTGAATTCAATAAATATCTGGAATTAAGAGTCTTATGATGACCATGATCCATTGCCAGTTGTTGGAAAAAGCTATCTGGTTCACTAATATCCTTTAGGGAAGGAAGCTGCCATCTTTACCTGGTCTGGCCTACATGTGACTCCAGACCCACAGCAATGTAGTTGAGTCTGAACTGCCATTTTGGGAATGGGCAATAAATGTTGGTCTAGTCAGTGACGCTTCATCCCGTGAATGAAATTTTAAAAATGCAGTGGCTACAACAGCAGGTCAGAGACTAGGAATACTGCAGCGAGTAACTCACCTCCTGACTCCCCAAAGCCTGTCCACCATCTACAAGCCACAAGTCAGGAGTGTGATGGAATACTCCCCACTTGCCTGGATGAGTGCAGCCCCAACAACACTCAAGAAGTTTGACAGCATCCAAAATGAAGCATCCACACCCTCCAACACCGACACTCACTAGCAGGCGTCTTAACTATCTTCAAGATGCACTGCAGAATTTCACCAAAGATCCTCAGACAGCACCTTCCAAACCCAAGACCACTCCCATCTAGAAGGACAAGGGCGGCAGATATTTGGGAACGCCACCACCATCAAGTACCCCTCCAAGCCACTCACCATCCTGACCTGGAAGTATTTCACCATTCCTTCGCTGTTGCTGGGTCAAAATCCCGGAATTCCCTCCCTAATGGCATTGTGGGTCAACCCACAGCAGGTAGACTACAGAGGTTCAAGAAGACAGCTCACCACCATCTTCTCAAGGGCAACTAGGGACTGGCAATAAATGCTGGCCAGCCAGCAAGGCCTAGATCCCATAAAAATGAATTTAAATAAGTCAGTCTGTCCAAATCAAAAGTGAGCAAATGACCATCCTGTTTCTTCCACCTCCATAACATCACATGTTTCTCCCCCTGCCTCAGCTTATCTACTGCTGAAACTCTCATGCCCTAGTTACACCCAAACTTGAATGTTTCATGGCTCTCCTGGCTGTCCTCAAACCTTGAACCCTCTGTCCATCTGAGCTCATCCAAAACTTAATGGCCTACTTTAGCTCTAATTCAGAACACCTTGGGTTTAGAATTCACATCCTTGTTTTCAAATACCCCTGTGGCCTCCTGTAGTCTTATAATCCTCCAAGATTTCTGAATCATTCTATTTCTAGCTTCCTAGGTGTAGTGATTGGAATGATGTCAGCTCGATAGATCTCATACAATATGAGTTTCCTGATTGGGGGCTATTAATCTGGTCCAATCAGGGAGCCCTGGCTGACAGATATAAACAGGAGTCTAGGAGATAGTAGGAACTGCAGATGCTGGAGAATCCGAGACAACAAGGTGCAGAGCTGGATGAACACAGCAGGCCAAGCAGCATCATAGGAGCAGAAAGGCTGACGTTTCGGGCCTAGACCCTTCTTCAGAAATGGGGGAGGGGAAGGGGGTTCTGAAATAAATAGGGAGAGAGGGGGAGGCGGATAGAAGATGGATAGAGGAGAGGACAGGTGGAGAGGAAACAGGCAGGTCGAAGAGGCGGGGATGGAGCCAGTAAAGGTGAGTGTAGGTGGGGAGTTAGGGAGGGGATAGGTCAGTCCAGGAGGACAGACAGGTCAAGGGGGCGGGATGAGGTTAGTAGGTAGGAGATGGGGGTGCGGCTTGAGGTGGGAGGAGGGGATAGGTGGGAGGAAGAACAGGTTAGGGAGGCGGGGACGAGCTGGACTAGTTTTGGGATGCGGTAGGGGGAGGGGAGAAATCTCCCCACTTTGTTGTCTAAGATTTTAGAGTAGGTTTGTAGCTCGGGTTGTGGATGTTGTAGTTGGTTGGCTTGCCAAGCTGGTTTGTTGTTCCACAGACATTTCGTTACCCTGCTGAGTAACATCATCAGTGCAGCCTCCAATGAAGCATTATTGTGTTTTCCCACCTGTTATTTAAACTCTGGAGTCCATTGAGCTGGATTACCTCACTTCCGGTTTTCTTTCAGAATGGAGTGTATATGGGGTCTAGCTCTATGTGTTTTTTGATGGCTATTTTAGTGGAGTACCAGGCTTCTAGGAATTCCTAGCACGGGAATACATATACACACCATTCCAAAGGAAAACCGGACGTGGGGTGATCCAGCTCAACAGACACCAGAGTTTAAACATGTTAGAACAGGTAAAATAAATGTAAAATAAAGATGAAGACTGAGAGAAATGGAAGCAATACATGATAAGTTTTAAGAATTCTTGAAATATCTTATGGAAAGGAAATCCCCAGTTCTTTGGTTTACCTTTCTTTGTTTTCAAGCATTAATCTACAACATCCAATTGAATTGCTGGGACCCCTGACATTTAATATCTGCAAATATAACTTAATTTGGAATTAACTAGTATTTATACATATCTGGAGCAGAACTGACACAGTCGTCAACAACTACAGATTGTGCTAACTCTTTTATTGCCATTCAATCCCTTGAGTTTTATTTTGGAAGAACAGGACAAATCCTTGACTCTTCAAAGCTGCAAAGGACACTTTGGCTTTGGATTTTACCAATGACCCGCAGAATATTTCAAATTAATGTTTCTTTCTTTTAATAATATATGATAAACGCCATGTAAAAACTGCTGAAATAGTTGCAGCAGGGATTGAAATCCTTTTTACAATCTTTGCAACTATTCCCCCTGGTGGGGGAATCCACAACTAAAGGACAAGATCATAAAGTAGACTTAGGCCATTCAGGGTAGAAATCACAAACTGTCTTTTCATGCAAAGGTGAGTGTACTCTCTCCCACATAGGCTCTGTGTACTAGGTCAATTGAAATTTTGAAAACTGAGATAGATACATTTACAGGATGTAGATCAAAATTGTGCATATGGCATTGAAGTATAGATAAATCATTGTCAAGTAGAACAGGTTCCAAGGACATGAATGCTTTCTGTTGTTCCTAATCAGCGCTCAGGGAAATCTTCCCTGTTAATTGTTTTCTTTCTTGTGGTAAACTTTCTGTTTTGATCTTGAGCAATTAATATTTGAATGATTACCTTCAAAACTATACTCATTCATTCACTATTTGAGGAATTTAAATGGTCAGCACCTTCTGTACAACAGCAGACTACACAGTCGTGTAGCCGGTGAAGTGGCTTTGGGAAGCAGTTCCCACTTTGACACTTCAGGGCCAGTTCCACAGGTCAACATTCCTAACAGCAGATTGTCTTTTCTGTCATTTTCTGAAGAAGGATCTCGACGCAAAACGTCAGCTTTCCTGCTCCTCTGATGCTGCTTGGCCTGCTGTGTTCATCCAGCTCTACACCATGTTATAGCAGATTGTACCCAGTTCAGAACTGTGTCTTTGATCTCAGACTGGAATGGGCTGAAGAAGCTGAATGGTGTACTCATTTTTGAATTTCTGAAGACTTGTGACTAAGATGGATCAGAAAACACAACGTGTTTAGAATTCTGACAAGAGAACAAGTCAGAGTTAAGAATAGGTAAATGTAACTGTGTGAAGTGAGGATCTGAGGATGTGGTCACTTCAAGATCCCTTCCTAGAGCATATGTATCTCACTGATGCCCAAAGTGTTGCTTATTCTATAAGTATTCCACATCAAGCTTCTGGCTAGCACGAGGGGACATAGCTTTAAATTGAGGGGTGATGGATATAGGACAGATGTCAGAGGTAGGTTCTTTACTCAGAGAGTAGTAAGGGCATGGAATGCCCTGCCTGCAACCGTAGTAGACTCGCCAACTTTAAGGGCATTTAAATGGTCATTGGATAAACATATGGATGATAATGGAATAGTGTAGGTTAGATGGGCTTCAGATTGGTTTCACAGGTCGGCGCAACATCGAGCGCACTGTAATGTTCTATGTTCTATGCTCTATGTTCTATATGTCAAGCACATGGCACTTCGCATGCATACCCTTAGTTTGGGAGGACTAGTCACAGCAATGCAGAAGTGCAAACCTTGTGAAAATCCATCTTTCATGGCCATAACACAACATTATTTTAGAACTAAATCACCTTTGTTTAACTCGTTGCTCTCCAAGATTTAGGCATGGCTGAAACAGGCAACTTCTATCCATTGTAATCCTTGAGAAGATACATTCTTGAACAACTACAGCCCACAAGCTGATTCATTGGAGTAGTTTGTTACAACTGGGTCACATTGGAGGGCAGTTAGGAATCAAACACTGTAGTGTGGGAATAGAGGCACATATAGACTAGGCTGAATTAGAATGGCAGATTTCCTTCCTCATATGACACGAGTGAATCAGTTAGTTTGTTACAACAGTCTGACAGCATTGTAGTTGTTTTTTCCCTGATGACAGCTTTTTATTTCCAGATTGATTGAATTAAATTCTTCACTGGCATTGTGAAATTTTATCTCATATTCTCTCAATGACTAATCCAGTCACAAAACTTATCATTTAACACACAGTTTACAATGCAAGCTGTCTATTGTTCTAGCACACTGCACATGCTCTTGTAATGATTAACTTCTTGTGATTACACATAGTCACAGGAGAAAGAGCTTGTGTTTATTTCATGTTTTTCACTATCTCAGGACATCTGAAAGCACTTCACAGCCAATGAAGTACTTTTGAAGTGTATTCATTGAAGTGTAGGCGAATTGAGATTGTAATGCCAATATGGGAAATAAGTTCTGTTTTCTGGCCAAATCTATTGATTTTGCCCAGTGTCTGCCAATCATTCTGTTGTGTGCCATCTGTATCTTCTCTGTATTTGAGTTCTGTAACAGCTTACGTAGTCTACTGTGTGTGAGGGAAGCAACCTTCTGATCTAATAAGAGGGGTCTCGAAGAGTAAAGAGATTGTAGTTTATTATATCTCTGCAATATTTACAAGTTGCAAGAATAGGCTCTACATTGCTAAAAACAATGTTAGAAAGACCAAGCTTTTGATCTATTGCTTTGCTTTCTCACTAAGTCCCCATGACATTGGCTTGCACTCAACCAAGTGCTAACCCTTTTAAGTTCATTTACAAAATCTATAGATAGACAGGGAGTTGTACCACTCACCTCACTTACAGGTGAACATCATGCAGTAGGCTTAGTCCCAGTATGACAGAAGAAATGAAGAGGAAGGGGGCATTTGGCTGCTCAATTTTCTTCATGTACAACAATGTGGTGCCCTTCACAAAGGTGATGCTCAAAAACCAGTGGTGGAGTTTATGTTAGTACCTTCCTTGTGGGTCAGATCATTGCAGTTGACTATGAATTTCCCCTTTAAATGCCACTTTGTCCTTGACAAATCATGGTATATAACCAAACTTTTTTTTATCTGCTATTACCTCAACATTTCTTCCACTGCCATTTTGTTTCAGATTAACATTCTTCTCATTAGACCTGATTTTAATCCAGCCCACTGAATGGGAATGGAATGGATTCAGATCAGGCTCTTGTAAAGTATCCTTTCCAATCTTAGTCAACATTAACTCTGTTGCCAAACAAGAGTCCACAGGTTTGCAAATCTAATATTCAATGGAACTCAAATTGTTCCTCTTGGAAGAGTTAGGTTGTCATTTGTGCCACACAAGTCCAGGCAATGACCATCTCCAACAAGAAAGAAAATAACACTCTGTGACTTTCAATGGCATTACCATCACTGAGTCACCGACTATCAATGACCTGAAGATTATCATTGACCAGAAACTGAATTGGACAAACTGTCTAAATACTATGGCTATAAGAACAGTTCAGATGCGAGATTCAGCAGTGGATAACTCATTTCCTGTCTCCATAAAGTCTTGATGTGGAGGTGCTGGTGTTGGACTGAGGTGAACAAGGTCTGATCTAAAATGTCACCTCTTCTTTATACTGACAAAATGTTTAGTTCCCTCAGGACAGTGACTTAAGAAGGAATTTGGGGATTTACATATGCATATTAATTAATTAAAACCTTCTAACTGATTAAAGATTTAACAGCATCTCAGGTTTGTTCAATACATCCTGATAAGTGGTGTGACCCTTTGATCTTTTACTTATAAATATTGTGTTTGATGCTACCTCTCTCACTAACAGCTGAAGAAGGAGAGAGGCACCGAAAGCTTGTGTTTTCAAATAAACCTGTTGGACTATAAACTGGTGTTGTGTGATTTCTGAACTTGTCCATAAAGCCTGCCCACCATGTACAAGGCACAAGTCAGGAGTATGATGTAACACCCTTGTCTGGATGAGTGCAGCTCAAAAACTCAAAAGGCTTGACACCATCCAGGACAAAGTAGTCAACTAGACAGGCACTCCATCTACCAACTTCAATATTTAATTCCTTCACCACCAAAGCAATGTGTACCATCTACTAAATGCACTGCAGCAACTCACCAAGACTCCTCCAATAGCTCCTTCTAAACAGCAACCTCTAACAAAGAAGGACAAGGCCAACAGGAGTGCGGCATTATCACTGTGCTAAATTGGACAGAGTTCAAACAGATCTAGCAACACAAAACTGGACAGTCTGGAGATTCCATACAACATGATGGGATTTTCTCCAAGTCTTGTTCAACTTGGATTGATTCATCAGCCAGTGGGGGACAGTCAGTGGTAACCACGAGAGTTATGTTTGCCTAAGTTTGACATGTTACCATGAGATTTCATGGAGTGCATAGTCAATTTTGAGGACATCCAAAGCAATGTTCCCTGGATATACCCTGACATAGTGGTTGCTGGGATATTGCATGTAATGTATGATTCCATAAAAATGACTATGTCAAGATATTGTTCGACTAGTCTGTGGGACAGATCTCCCAATTTTGGAACAAGGTATTAGTAAGAATGACATTGCGGGGTCAGCAGGGTTAGGTTTGCCAATTTCATTTCAGGTGTGTAGGTTGATGCTAAATGGCCCATCCTGTTTCATTCCTTTTAGGCTTTGTCGCAATTTGATACAACTGAGTTGGGGTAGTTAGGAGTCAACTGCATTGGTGTGGATGTGGAGTCATGTGTAGACCAGAAAAGCTAAGGGCATTTCCTCGTAAACCAGATCAGTTTTTACGAACAGATACTTGGTTGCCATTAGACTAGCTTTTGTTTGAATTCTAGAGATAGTTGAATTCAGGTTTCAACACCTGCCATGGTGGGAATCAAACACGTGTCCCCAGAATTTCAGCCTCTAGCACCACAAACTCTCCTGATCTGTTTAATTTAGGCGTTACATGAGAACTGTGTATGAGTGAGTGATGTGGGTGAGCATTGGTCAGTTAACCCAGTTGACTAAATAGCCAGCAAGAGGTTCAGAGTGCAGCAACAACATAGCTTCAATTCCCATTCCAGTTGAGGTAGTCCTGGACCTGGATCTGCCTCCTCACCCTGCCCGTTTGAGTGGAAAGCAATTGATTTTAGATTTTATTGTCACATGTACTCAGGTACAGAAGTACAGGAGGGCAGTGAAAAATGTATATTGTCACCATACATGGTGTTAAATTAGGTATCAAGGTAACTAATACAAAAAAATTTAGTTACAAAATAGTAAGAGAAATGAGAGTTAAAAAGTTAAGCATTACTTCATTGAATAGTAGAAAAGTAAAGAAATAGGTAATAGTTTATATTA
Source organism: Rhincodon typus (assembly GCF_021869965.1). Taxonomy (NCBI): domain Eukaryota; kingdom Metazoa; phylum Chordata; class Chondrichthyes; order Orectolobiformes; family Rhincodontidae; genus Rhincodon; species Rhincodon typus. The sequence goes on along the minus strand of NC_063342.1, from coordinate 64,992,186 downwards.
AAGTCTTTCGTCGTTTAAACTAGGAAAATAAAGGAGTCCAGACCAGGACCTGCCATGAGCTGCCGAGAGACAAAGCCAGGATCCACCACGAGCTGCCAAGAGACCAGGCTGAGAGCTGGCACGAGCTGCTGAAAGCCCAGGCTGGGACAATACCAAAAAAGTGGAAAAAAAGGGAAAAAATAAAGAAGGGAATGAGAAATAACAGAAGGAACGGAGGAGCTCCGGTTGAGGCGTCCTACTCTGCTGCGATCTTGGATGACTTCTTGGGCAATCATCTCTCAGACAAAAGCTGCTAAGGAAACAGCTCAGGATGAAGCATCAACAAACAATGAGTCAATCAACCTGTCTTTGGGCTGGACGCACATGAAGGTGAATGTCAACTATTTAGCAATTTGTTAATGAAGCAGACACTTTTAACAGCAATAATCAGCGAATAGCAGTCAAATAAGGAAATTCTTCAATAACTTAACAAAGGGCATCTGCGTGACTAAAATTGGCCAGTGAAAGCATATTAGTTGTTGCAAATGTTGAAACTGTACACATTAACTAATATTTTCCTTCCTTATAACAAAACAACTGAATTCATAATGAGATCATTGTTTGTATTATGTTGCTCAATCAATGAGAATGTATTTGTACCATGTGTTAAAGGCCAAAGAATTACACATCCTGTTTACTAGCTCCATCAAAGGGAAGAAAACCTTTATTATACTACATAACTTCCCTTAATACATAGTACTTTAGTACTAATAATGAGGAATTTAATGACAGCTCTTTTATACCATATGATTTGCTTTAACAATAAGCATCTGGATAGGATTAACACTAGCAAATTGGTGTTTACTCCTGTTCATGGCAGTGTCAGATAGCATTGCAGTAAGGTTATTAACGCTGTAATTCAGAGGTTTAGATTAATGCTGCAGAAGCAGGAATTCAAATCCTGCAGTGCCAGTTGGTGGAGTTTAGGTTGAATTAATTTGAGAAATATGGAATAAAATGTTAATCTTGTTAAAAGTGACACAAAACTATTGGTTTGTCATAAAAACCTATTTATTGCAGGGACTTGATAATGTATAACCATTCTGGCTGTTTCAATAAATTGAAAGCGTTTGCTTCACATTACTTTAAAATGTTTCTCATTTGTCATATCATTTCAACAAACATGTTAATACCACGCAGTTAGAGCAACCACATTAAAATCAGAGGTCACAAACTTGACTTGTGTTTTCATAGCACTAGTGTTCCATGCTTTGTCTGTCACTTCGAGTTCAAAATGACAGCCACCACCTTTCTGGTACCGGC
>NC_063342.1:64910841-64950884 GCF_021869965.1 Rhincodon typus | reverse complement strand
ACTGATCTTCTAAAGTCTCCCCATGACCTACCCACAATGCAGAAGCATGACAGAATACTTTTCTGCTTCCTAGATCAGTGCAGATGCTACCATCCTGGAGACGATCCAGGGAAAAGCAGTCCACCTGGTTATCAGCACAATTGTTGAGCCATCCAACAACCTCACATGATATACCATGGCTGAATGTGTACTATCTAAAAGATATAATTGGCCAAGGATTCAATTCTGACCACCTAGAAGGATAAACACAGAAGATGCATAGAAATGTCACGACATCTATGTTCCCTTCCTAAATCACAGACCATCCTGACTCAGAACTGTATCACTGTTCCTTCATCATCACTGGGTTAAAATCATAGAACTCCCTGCCCAACAACTCTGTAAGTCTACCTACACCACATGAACTGAGCAGTTTAAGAAGGGAACTTACACCTTCTCGCCACCTTTCAGCAACATTGACACCATTATCCAAATCAGGCAAAATTCAGTTTCTAAGGAAACATATTCTGCTTTAAGAATGTTATTCACACTCTGTAAACTTTTCCATTGGTTTAACCATTAAGTGTCTGATCACTTGGGCTTCAGCTATTTCTCCACCGTCCTCTGTCATCCTGTGATACCCATTTTCTATAATAGCAGAGATCTTGCTAAACCTCACAGCAGGAATCCCAATAAAAACTCAATGCAACTTGCACTTAGCCAAAAAAAGTAAGATACAGCCCCATGTGTTAAACCTTTGCACAGGGTGTTCACAAGTTGAGAACCATCCTTGTTAAAAGTTTTGGGCACAGTCATATTAAAGTGATACGCATTCAACGTAAGACAGAAAATATGAATACACAATATGGCAAGCAGGAAATAAACATTGAGAATAAGTGTAATGGTAAGATGAATCCAGAAACATAAGTAGAGTGGATATATTGCATTTTTTCCTCATTTCAAATAATTGAGCCAGCATAATTATTCAAGTAAAATTTGAAACAGTTAATCTTTGCAATCAAAATTAACAGTGACCAAATGTCCTGTAAAAGTTAACTTTCACTGTGCATTTTTTGTGTTCTTTAACTCATGTGCATTAACTTTTGGTTAAATACTATGTTAAAAACATAGGAAACTCTATGCCAGAATTGTGTCAACCTGAGAAAATAAAATTTGTGTGACAGACACTTTACCATGAATAACCTTTGAGCCTCTTGATGGACTTTATGGAATCTTCATTGGCTCATTTGACAGCTGGTATACCTTTTTTGTAGATCCAGTTATTTTGTTTTTTTTAAGTTCCATTTCCTTTTCAGTTCTTCTACCGAAGTCATTTATCTGAATATAAGGAAATTTGATTTATTAAGAGATTCCCTTGCTAGAAAAAGGCACTTTTATTGAAACAAATTCCATCAAACGTGGCAAGTGATTTAGTTTTGAATATGCCCATTTGGGACTTTGATTGCCAATACACTTCCAGACAAAACTTTCTGAAATTGATTTGGAATTTATATATCCACATTGTATATGGAGTAATCACGTATTATTCAAATTTTCTGTAAAAAAAAACTTTTCTGTCTAAAAATTAAGATTTATTAAGAATCAACAATAATGATAAATGCAGACATTTATACAGCTACAAACCTTTGAAACATGTGATGTTAAAGAATGTTCTAACTGCATTAGAACAGATGGGACCACCATGCATCGTGCACTTGTAAGTCACAAAATACAGAATTACACTCATTAGACTTGGGACAAAAAATGACACTATACCTCTTAAAGCGGCCTTTGAAGCAAAGATGAACTCAGTGAGGTAAAAGAGTCAAGAAGGCAGTGGGGGAAGTGGGAATTGAGTAGAGATTGCAGAGCTGGGGAAGAGAAGAACATTTTTTTTTTCAATAAGCAGTTTTTGCAATCTGAAATGTCTTGTCTAAAAGTGCAAACTGCAAATTTGCAGTTGAAGTATGTTCAATAATAATTTTCAAAAATGAATTGAATAAAAGGAGGAACGTGCAATGCCATTGAGAAAGATTGGGTGAATGGAACTAATTGGATATTATGAATTGCCTTCTGTGCTGTATGATTTTCTGTTACAAAGAGCAACTCATCTGACTGAATGATTATGATAATTGATGACTTAATAAAGTTGAGATCTTGCTGAAAACTATTATATAACCCTACTTAATGCACTCATACAATTCATATATGTACTATTTTACCAAAACTATTTAACAGATTAATAGCTTCATTAAAAAGCATAATTAAAATTGACGTTATGCTCAGTGGAATTTCATCTTTTTGAATTACATAGGTCAGAATTTTCCCAGCTCCTGAATGATGTGGGCAAGAATATGGAATGATATTGGTCAGTTGGAAAGATAAGAGGGAGATCAGAAAAGTGAGATTCTTGATATCAAGAAAAAAAGTCCAATTTTCCACCTGAGATTTTAACAGCAAGATGAGAATTTTGCTCATCTGCTCTCACTATCGAGGGGCCCATCTGCAAATATTAACATTTCATTAGTACCTATTCTCACACAGTATTCTGTTCACCAATACTTTCTCTCCACTGTATGGGTGAACAGAATATTGAGTGAGAATAGGTAATTGGAATGCAGTTATCCACTTCAACACCGCACCTTGGAATAAGCCAACACCTTTCTTTGAAATGCTGCTGCCAGGCCATTTTGCACATAGTGGCAGGCACCCATCTCATGGATTAGAACATGATTTATCTAAGGGCTCATCACTCACTCTCTCAGTGCTCACTCACTTTTTGCCTCCTCCAATGCTCACAACATCTTTACCTTGCTTACCCTGTTTGTGCTTCGCTGCCTCGTTCAGAACTTACTGACTCACAGTACTTCTGTTTTAACTTGCCTTTTAGCATAGACACAAAGTCAGACAGCTTGTCATAGTCTTCAGTCAGGGAGGTGGACATGGTGCTGTGTGGCACCATGCTATATCAATGTCACACCTGCACCATCAGCCAGCAGCATATCTGGCAAAGAAACTACATGTGGTCATGTCTCAAAGTCTAAGGGGAAATGTCCTTAGTCAAGTGAAGGAGAACTGTTTACACTCAGGGGATATTGGCACTGGCATTCAAGGGAATGTCCAATATAGCCCAGAGGCCTGTACATGGTCAGTCAGGTGTTTGGGCCAGTCAGAGTTAGGGGGTCTGTATCAGTACAGTGCTAGGAGTGGACCAGGGTCAATCCTGCAGATTCAATGCAACCAGTCCAGGGATTGGCAGTAACTCAGTCAGGAAGCTGTATAGAGATCAGCAAGAGGTCTGGTCATTTATCAGTCAGGGTTGTCCTTCTGGATTGGTCAGATGGCTGGTCCACAGTCAGTCAAGGGGTGTATATACCCTGAAAATCAAGGAGATGGGGAGGTCATTATCTGGGCCAGAGTATAATGATGTCCATGATACCATTGTCATCTGGCTCACTAATGTCCTTCAGGGAAGGAAATCTGCCATCCTCACCTGGTCTGGCCTACATGTGACTCCAGACCCACGGGAATGTGGTTGATTCTCTATTGCCCTCTGAAATGGCCTGGCAAGCCATTCAGTTGCCATCAATCACTACAAAGTCTCATAGAAATGGAACCAGATGAATCCACCAGAAAAGACAACGGCAGAAACAGCCCTGCCAACCCTGGAAAATCTTCCTTCCTAACTGTTGGGGGCTAGATATGTCCTGTGCCACCAGCAGAACAGACCCAGCAGAGGGGACAGCATAATGGTACACAGGGAGCCCCAGGAGTCCTCACCATTAACTCTGAAGCCCATGAAGTCTCATGGCTTCAAGTTAACCTCCTGCTGATTACCATGTCTCCATTGGCTGATTAATTGGTACTCCTCCATGTTGAACAAAACTTGGAGGAAGCACTGAGAATCACAAGGGCAGAAAATTTACTCTGGGTGGGGGATTTCAGTGCCCACCACCAAGAGAGGCTCAGCAGCCGTACTACTGATTAGGTTGGCTGGGTCATAAAGGAAATAGCTGCTAGATTGGCACAAAGGAAGTTGGTCATGGTTGTTGGAAGTCAATCATCTCAGCTCCAGGACATCTCTCAGGTGTTCCTCTGGGTTGTGTCCTAGGCCCAAACATCTTCAGCTGCTTCATCAATGATCTTCCCTCTATCATAAGGTCAGAAGTGGAAATATTCACCAATGATTGCATAATATTTAGTACCATTGCCAACACCTCAGATACTGAAGCAGTCCATGTTCAAATACAACAGATCTGGACACTATCCAGGCTTGGGCTGACAAATGGCAAGTAACATGCTTGCCACAAAAGTGCCAGGCTATGATCATCACCAATAAGAGAAAATCTAACCATCAACTATCACTGCCTTACCATCACTGATCCCCCACTATCAACATCCTGGGGGTTACCATTGACTAGAGACTCAACTGGACTTGCCACATAAACAAACTGGTTATAAGAGCAGGTCAGAAGCTTGGAGTACTGTGGTGAGTAACGCACTTCTTGACTCCTCAAAGCCTGTTCATCATCTACAAGGCACAAGTTAGGAGTGTTATGGATACTCTCCATTTGCCTGGATGGTTGCAGCTCAAACAACAGTCAAGAAGCTCGACATCATCCAGGACAAAGCAACCTGCTTCATTGGCACTGCATCCACAAGCTTCCACTTCCTCCATCACCGACGCTCAGTAGCAGCAGTGTGTACTAACTACAAGATGCACTGCAGAAATTCATCAAAGATCTCAGACAGCACCTTCCAAACCCACGACCACTTCCATCTCGAAGGGCAAGGGCAGCAGATACATGGGAACACCACCACCATCCCTCCAAGCCGCTTACCATCCTGACGTGGAAATATATCACTGTTCTTTCACTTTGCTGGGTATTATCTGGGATTCCTTCCCTAATAGCATTGTGGATCAACCCACAGCAGGTGGACTGCAGCGGTTCAAGAAGGCAGCTCACCATCACCTTCTCAAGGGCAACCAGGAGCAAGCAACGAAATGCTGGTCAGCCATTGATGTCTGAGTCTCACAAGTGAATAAAAAAACTGATCAATGTTCAATTGGTATTCAACTACAAGGATGAATAAAAATGAATAAGTAAATAAGAGCTGCCACACTAATGGGTGGGAAACACATGATCTGGAAGCCCAGGACCAGCATCAGCCTCTAGCAAATATGGAAGAGTTTCCAGCCATTGGAGGTCTCATGATGGGGCAATGATGTAGGAGAACCACAGTCAATTGATAACTATGCAAAATGAGAGAGGGGCAGTGGTGCTATACTCTGTTCAGAGGTGGCAGTTAGGTGTCATGATGTCCAGCTTATCTGCAATACAACACCTTCATCTGCTGGGACCAATGAGGGCTATAAGATAACTCCTCTACATCAGCTTCATACAAACATTGAAACACAGAAAAGAGGAGCAGGAGTAGGCCATTTGGCCCTTCCAGTTTGCTCCACCTTTCATTATGACCATGGCTGATCATCCAACTCAACAGTCTGTTCCTGCTTTCTACCCATATCCTTTGAGCCCTCTAGCCCCAGGTGCTATATCCAGTTCCTTCTTGAAATCGTACAATATTTTGGCCTCAACAGCTTTCTATGGTAATGAATTGCACAAGCTCAACATTCTCTGGGTGAAGAAATTTCTCTTCATTTCATCCTAAATAGTTTACCCCATATCTTTAGACTGTGGCCCCTGGTTCTGTGCTCTCATCTATCAGGAGCATACTTCCTGCATCTAGCCTGTCTACTCTTGTTTGAAATGTATATGTTTCTATGAGATCTTGCACCCCACCCCTCCCTCCGATTCTTCTGAACACCATTGAACAAAATCCTAATCATGCAGGTCATTTCTGGGTGTTTTGATGCAGTACAGTAGAGACAGATGCCACTGCTTAATCTTTACATTTCTTCCTCTGGATGGCTGAAGGATGCAACAAGGCCATGTGTTAGCTGATGAGGATTTCTGAGGGCCACAGCATTGTACTAAGGATGTTCTTCAGATGAAACAGCAACTTCAGTATCCTATAGCACAGCAGCATCAGCCAAAACAACAAAGGCAGAACTTCTTTGTGAACCTCGTCAATGGAACTGAGTTCTGTGAAGTCATCTTCATTTAATGACTGTAAATGTTTTAATGCTGCATTGGCCACCATCCCCTATGTAATATCAAGTGCAAGTGCAGCTTAGTAATTTTGACTTTCTTCACTTTTCCTGATGTTTAATAAAAGTTAAAATGACAAGCTGATGGATGCTTTCACATCTTCTGATGTTCCCTCATTCAATCATGGCAAAGTTTCATGCTAGCATGGGCAGTATGGAAAGGACAACAATCGTTCAGACAGATTTACAATATCATTTGGCACTAAGGATGGCTAGCTTTTGTACCTTCATTCTTCTAGTAACAGCTGAAATGACAGCTTCTCACACAGCTGACAGTGAAAAGTGAAAGTATGTTTACAAAGGTGACAATGTATTTGCAAGAAAGCTTCATACTTGGCACTTATGTGCCCTCAGGCAGTTTTCTTTTTCATTTCGACCACACCCAGGTGCAGTCCTGGGATTTGCAGCTGGGTGGAGGGACCTGCCCGATAGTGAAGCCCATTAGCTTTGGGGTTTTGGGTTGATGACCCTGGGGATGTTTATCACTAGAGGACCCAAATATGTTGAGAGTCTCCTGCCTAGACGCATTTTCACCCTCTTTGGCTTGACCTCCTGCAAGGTCAGGGATTGCAAGCAGCAAGATGGTGGGGATGTCAACACTTCTGGAGTGTCCCAAGAGGATACATCAGGGGGTGGGGTGCTGTTTGTGATTACCCCACTGCCCAGGTGTCTACTGGCATCACCTTGTCTCCTTTGTGAGGAAGGTGCACCTGGAGTGAGCAAAAGGCTTGTTGTTCCTGTTGGCTTGTAGTTGACGATGAGCACCAGTATGGTTCTTGAGTAGATTTGTAGCTCGGGTTGTGGATGCTGTAGTTGGTTCGCTTGCTGAGCTAGTTCATTAGTCCACAGACGTTTCATTACCATGCTGGGTAATGCGCTTCATCGGAGGCTGCACTGATGATGTTACCCAGCAGGGTAATGAAACATCTGTGAACTAACGAACCAGCTCAGCGAGCGAATCAACCACAGGATGAGCACCAATGGTTAAAGCGATGAAATACAGGTCTGTGCATATATCCATTAGACACTGAGTGTGCTGGACTGGCTTCTGTAGCAGCTGTCAACCTGAGATTGGAGACAGCCAGAAACTAGCATGCTAGAGGCAGCATGGTATAAATAATGGTCGATTCAGTTTCCCATATGCCTCCAACATACCTGCCTGCTGTTCCTGCGTCTGTTTATGTTTTTGAACAAAGTTATTAATGGCCAATCCCACGGAGTCCTCTCCTGCGTGGGGATGGTCTTTGGCTGTCCTCTGAGTGTCAGCGGGCTTAAGTGTTTCTTCCTTGGTCAGCTGCAAAGACATGTCAATGATGTGTTCACCAGAACGTATTCCCAACTCTAACCTAGCTAAAGTACTCAAATAGATGTCAGCATCAAGCTAGTGGAGGGTACTGGAGACAGCCTTGCTGATGGATCCTCTGAGGAGTCTTCCTCAGAGTTGGGGGAGGAGGATAATGTCCTGCGTCTCTTTCCGGCAAAGATTGTATTGGTGCTGCAACATCCCACAACCCATCTTGGCTGTCTCTGCCCTATATTGGGCTGTTTCTCCTGCAATGAGACGAAGGGAGGGATTTAGTAGATGAAAGTGGCTGGCACAGTTGTTAGTGCTAAGGGGGAAAGGTGATGAAGTGTTGGGAGTGAGTGTGAAGGAATCAGAAAGGCATGCAGTGTTAGTTGTGTGGAGTTTGAGGGAAGATGCTGCATTCTATTCTGAGAATGGTGGACAATGTACCTTGTTGGGAGGTGGGTGCAGTAGCAGAGTTAGAGTGAGTATGAGGTAGCAGATGGTGGTACTTACCCTGGTGGAGGGGAGAAGGTAATTAACTTTCTTCCTATATTGCTCAATGGCATCATAGAGGCGTGGTACATACATAATTAGGTGAGCAGCAGAGAATTATGTGAGATAACTCACTAGAGTCAAAAGCTGACAAAAGACCGCCCAATGAAACTCCCTAAAGTTGAAACTGAGCCAACTTCTGATAAAATTCAACCAATAGAATTTACCGCATAAGAACAGGCCATTCGCTCCAACAGGTCTGTCCCAGCATTTATGTTCCACATGAACCACCTTCCAACCCCTTCCATTCTAACTCCCTCAACATAACTTTATATACTCCTTCAGGCTTTTGTCTGGCTTCCCCTTAAATACATCTGTACAATATGCTTCAACTACTCCATGTGGTAATAAGTTTCATTTCTACGCACTCTTTTGGTTAAAAAGAGTTTCTCCTCAATTTGCAATTGGATTTTTTCATGACTATGTTATATTTATGGCTGCAATTGCTCTGGACTGAGCTGCAAATAGTAACATTTTTAAAATCCCCATGCTATCCAATTCTTTCACAATCTTCTATCTGGTCACCCCTCTGTCTTACACTTTCCGAAGAAAAGAGCTCCAGTCCAAACGAGGTCTAACCAAGATATTATGGAAATACTGTTTAAAATAATTTGTCTGCTTTCAACTCTATTGCTCATTCCCCAGGTGTGTACATGTCTTTCTGTGTTTTGTGGCAATACTCCTTCTACTGAGGTAATATGATTGACTGCATCCTTATATTTGCAAACTACTGTTTTCTACTCAGAGTTAATAAATTCAACCTCAGTCAGTTTAGTACATTTGGTATGAATAAAGGTAACCACATACTGCCTGGATTATTACACAATGCCATATTTTTCATAAATGTCAAGGAGGGAAGGAAATACACCATTCGCAGCTCAGCTGCCCTATATTTGGGCAGCACAGCAGCTCAGTGGTTAGAATTGCTGCCTTACAGTGCCGGGGACTTGGGTTTGATCTCAACCTTGGGTGACTATCTGTGTAGAGCTTGCACTTTCTCCCCATGTAAATGTGGGTTTCCTTCCCCAGTCCAAAGATGTGCAGGTTATGTGGATTGGTCATGCGAAATTGTCCATAGTATGCAGGTTGTGTGGATTAGCCATGGGAAATGCAAGGTTATAGGATGGGTCTGGGTGGGCTGCCCTTCAGAGAGTGGGTGTGGACTCGACAGGCTGAATGGCCTGCACACTGTAGGGATTCTATGAGTTATACATGACTCCAATCCCACATCTTGTTGCCTCTTAACTGCATTAACTTTCCTCTTTCTGAAGTGAACAATTTAGCAGTATTAAACAGATATGAAAAATAACAACCTGGCAATTGGGGTAGGGATGAGAAGGAGTATCAGAGTGAGGGAGTGTAGAGCGAAAGGAGGGAAGGAAGGGAGGCAGCCTGGAAGGATTCTTCAAAGTCAATGAATTACTTTTTGAGATATAGTCTCTGTAATAATAAGGGTTTGACAGGGTTAATGTCTGGAACTGCGTGGTTAGCACCCCAAAAGTGATGATATAAGAGAACACATAACAGGAAGTCTTGGGAAGAGAAACACAATGGCTTCAGCTAAGTTAGATATACTTCTGTAATATGGAACAAACAAGTTACTGCTTAAACCCACCAGAGGCTGAGTAATCTCTCCTAACCTTTCCATGGATTACAACCTTGATGTAGGGGAGGAGCTTGAGTGTTCCATTTATCCTGAAAACGATTCCATCAGGAGTTCTCAACTTCTAGCAGGGCTACCCATGAGAGTCAGGTCAAAGTGGAGGACCCTGACAACGCACAATCCAAAACAAGTCTTCAACAGCGATCCAGGTAGAGATATTCATCAATGGCTGTGATGGCGATGAAAACTACAGCAGTAGGGAGATCCTCAAACGTCAAAGTTTCTTTGCAAGTGAAGCTGGATCTAAGCTTCTGTTAAGGACAATGTATCTGCAGATTCCCATGATAAAAGATGTTCCACACACACACACATACTCACACAACACCACAAATCTTGCAGCAATTGGCAAGAGGTGATGGAACAGTTTTGTGATCAGCCGCACAAGGACCCATAGAACACATGACCAGTGACATGGAATTACCTACTTAGACAATCGTACTCATTAGCAAGGGATTATAGACAAGGACGAATCTCTCCTAAATTAGACTAAACAACATACAGCAGCCACTGTTCTAATATAAGAAATACAGCAGTTAAATTGTGCACAGCAGGCTTCTCTAAATTGCAATGTGATAAATACACAGATAATATTGGTCAGGACATTGAGAACTCAGTGGACCTTCTTTGTACGGTGCCACTGGAACATTTACTAGCACCTGATAGAGGAAGGAATATTTTGATTTGATGTCACATCTGAAAGATTATCAAAATGGAATTCTGTCTTATTAGTATTAATCAAACTTTTCCCTTGTTTGGATATTTCAAGGACATTCTGCATATTTCAAACCTTTATAGCTCAGTATTTAGCATTGCTGCCTCACAGCACCAGGGATCTGTGTCCACTTTCACTCTTGGGCAACTGACTGTGTGGAGTTTGCACATTCTCCCCGTGTCTGTGTAGGTTTTCTCTGGGTGCTCCAATTTCCTACCCCAGTCCAAAGATGTGTGGGTTATGTGGATTGGCCGCACTAAATTGCCCGTGGTGTCCAGGGATGTGCAGACTCGATGGGTTGGCCATGGGAAATGCAGAGTTACAGGGATAGAGTAGTGAGGTGGTGCATCTGGGAGGGATGCTGTTTAGAGGGTTGGTGCAAACTCGTTAGACCAAATGGCCTGCATCCACACTGTAGGGATTCTATGATTCTGTGAACAGAATTCCTCCGAATGTTACTAGATATTTACATCGTACACACCAGAGGGCAGCATTGTTGCAGAAATGATATAACAGCATAAGAGGTTTTACTCACAGGTCAATTTGCTACTTTGCTGAATTTGTGTCCTGAAAAATAGGTACTAAGAATTTTCAAAATATACCTTTATATGGTGGAATAAGTTCATATTCATTGAAGTTTCTGCTGCTGTGTGGAAAAGTCCATCAGAGATCTAATGTCCTTTAGGGGTGGAAATTGCTGTAAATTGTGAAACCCAGTTCCACAAAAAAACAGGTTTGCAATTGCAAAGGACCTATTCTAACTCCTTCAAAAGCCATACACTTTCACAGAGTTAAAATAAGGCCCTTACTGTTTGATTGGGGTTAGGTAACAACAAGCTCAGATTTCCATGGAGGGATCGGAATTTCAGTTCTTTGGATTACTGTGTCAGCGCTGTCATGCATAATAATAAATTAGTAATGTTACATTTTTGACACATTATTTGGCAGGGGTGACCAAGGAATCATTTCCCGAAATTGGAGAATTCAGAACAAACCAAAATAATCATAAAATTAGAACCATTTTGGAGTGAAGTTAGGAAACCCTTTACAGAGAATAGAAATTCAGATTTCACGCCCAAAATGTTGTGAATATTAGGTTAACTAAAGTCTTTAATATTGTGATTAGCTAAATATTTCTAAGGTTAAGGCACAAGTATGGGCAAAATAAATTAGAACAAAGATCAACATGATCTACTGGAATTGGCACAAGGGTCAGGATGGTCTTCTGTTGCTTTGTTCCTTGGAGTCGACATCTGACTATGTTAAGGAAACTATTTTCAACTTATCTCCTACTGTGTGGAGGTTATATATAGGACAGATGGTGGGATTTCCTTGTCTAAAATTACTGTTGCAGAACACATTCCAGTCTGGATATGTAGGTATATCATAAGTGCCTGACCTCCAGGTAACCGCACAAACCAATGTTCCAATGTTTGATCATGCAATTAGGCTCTATGGTTAATTGGTATTTGTTTAAACTGGATTAATGCTCTAGTGCGAAGAAGAAAGCTTTTAGAACTGTAATCAATCTGTGTCAAAACTCTCCATCTCTAGTCATGTGGAGTTTGTCTCTGTGGTAAACTAATGCGTTCTCCAGATCAGTCAAACTTAGCCTTCATAAATATCTCACATGGCACACTGGGTTTCCAGATATGTCAGAGTGCTAGTAGCCAAAATGAGAAAAATAACTGATCTTCTTATATTTTTCATTGTAAGTTGTATTCCCTTTTGTTAAACATAATATGTTTTTATTCACTTAAGTGATGAGAGTGCCCCTGCTAAAGCTAGGATTTATTGCAATCCTTAATTGCCCAAGGGAAGGTAGTGATGAGCAGTTTTCTTGAACCATTGTAGTCAATGCGGTGTACCATCCCCAAAGTGTTCCTGGAGTGGGAATTCCAGTATTTTGTTACAGCAGTCGTGAAGGAATGTCAGTATAGTTCCAGTCGGATGGTGAGTGACTTGAAGTGAAACATATGGTAATGCTTACAAGCACCTGCTGCCCTTATCCTTAAAGGAGGTAGAGCTGCTAGGTTTGGAAAATTCTGTCAAAGGAACCTTGGCAACTTATAGATATAACACATTGCTACCACTTTGCAACAGCCGTGAAAGAAATGAATGTTGAAAGTGGTGGATGGGTTGTCGCCAGACAGACTGTGTTGTGTTGATTGTTGACAAGTCTTCTAAGTGTTAAATAACCAACTAGGCATGTGGAGATTACTCTGTCAAATTCACACTATGCCTTGTAGATGATGGATAGATTTTTGGAAGTCAGTCACTCACTGCAGAGTTCTCAACCTCTAAGTTACTTCTGTGATCACAGTGTTTATGTGTCTGGTCCAATTTAGTTTGTGGTCAAGTAGAGGTGCCAACTCACAGTGAACCTAATCATAAAACATGAAGACAATGTCAATTAACATTTGACCTGTCATTTCCAACCCTGTGCATAATAAAATTATACTTTTTTTAAATTTAGTGTAGTTGATGTAAGAAGTGTAGTTATTCCGCCAATGTGTATGTTTTAATATTAAATTGAAGGAACAATACAAAAAAGAGAAAGCTGAAGCACACCTGATTCAGTCCATTCATGTATCGTTTAATCTGCAAGTTATCCCAAAGATCCAAACAATACAGAACATTAGTCATGGCATCTGCAAAGCAGAAAGCTGAAACCAGTGTTCCCCCTTACCTCAAGTGTTGGTCACATGAATTGGCCAGACTGAATGGGTAAATATGAATTTTCCAGACAAGAAAGGGCAATTGCACATTCAGACAGTAATCCTCTGTTGCTCATTCCTTTACCTCTTAACTGGCTGGCTTTTTTGTTCTCTTTCCTCTCTGTCTCTCAACTTGAGGTTCAATTGCTCTCAGATTTAGCAGCAGTGTGAATAAAACAGGCAGGACAGCAATAAATACAGTATGCACGCTCAGGCAGGACACAACTCTATAGTCAACGGTAACCCAGGATGTTCATAGTGAGGAACTTGGCGATAGCAATATCATTGAATATCAAGAGGGGATGGTTAAATTCTCTCTTGTCAGAGACATTCATTACTTGGCACTTGTGTGGCCTGAATGCTACTTGCCATTTATCAGCCCAAACCTGAATGTTGCCCATGTCTTGCTGCATGCGTGAATGGACTACATCAGAGTCTGTTGTCACCAAACACCAAGCAATCATCAATGAACATTCCCATCTCTGACCTTAGGATACAGGAAAGATTATTGCTGAAGCAACTAATGCTGCATGGTGTTAATGTAGTGATGAGTGGTCGTCTTTGCTTTATTATTTGTTTGTAAATTGTCCTGTCCGAAATATGGCACACTTGCCAAGTTTAACGGGGTGAAAAACATTCAAATTCTCCTTGGTTCTGAAATACTGCCATCAGAATACTACTTCCTCTGTACAGGTAATGTCAGGTACATGCTTATTCATCCTCACTCCTCTTCATTCTCTCAAGCATCATTAAGGAAGCATGAAATGCAGGACTTTAGCAATTTAAATATTCAACATGGTGCTCAGTTATGAGTGGTGTACCACAAGGACCTGTTCTGGGTCCTCTTCTATTTGTGATTTTTGTAAATGATTTGGATGTAGGAGTGGAAGGGTGGATTAGTAAGTTCGTGGATGATATGAAGGTGAGTTGAGTTGTGGATAGTGCAGAGGTCTGTTCTAGGTTACAAAGGGACACTGATAGGATGCAGAGCTGGGCTGAGAAGTGGCAGATGGAGTTTAACCCTGAAAAGTGTGAGGTGATTCATTTTGGAAAGACAAATTTGAAAGCAGAATGCAGGGTTAACGGAAAGATTCTCGGCAGTATGGAGGAGCAGAGAGATCTTGGGGTTCATGTCCACAGTTCCCTGAAAGCTGCCACCCAGGTGGATAGAGTTGTTAAGAAGGTGTATGGTGTGTTAGCTTTCATTAATAGAGGGATTGAGTTCAAGAGCTGTGAAGTTATGCTCCAGCTGAACCAAAACCACATCTGGAGTAGTGAGTCCAGTTCTGGTCCCCTCATTACAGGAAAGATGTGGAAGCGTTAGAAAAGGTGCAGAGGAGATTTACCAGGATGTTGCCTGGAATGAAGGAAAGGTTGAGAGAGCTAGGGCTTTTCTCTTTAGAATGACGAAGGATGGGAGGTGACTTGATAGAGGTGTACAAAATGATCAGAGGTATAGATAGAGTGGACAGCCAGAGACATTTTCCTAGAGTGGAAGTAGCTATTATGAGGGGCATAGTTTTAAAGTGGCTGGAGGTAAATATAGGGTAGATGTCAGAGGTAGGTTCTTTACTCAGAGAGTGGTAGGAGCGTGGAATGCATTGCCGGAGAGGATAGTGGAGTTGGCCTCATTAGGGGCATTTAAGCGGCTATTAGATAGGCATATGGATGATAGTATAAGGTAGGAGTAGAGGTTACATAGATCTTAGATTTAGGGTAAAAGTTCGGCACAACATCGTTGGCCGAAGGGCCTGTACTGTGCTGTACTGTTCTATGTTCTATGATCTAATCATGGAATTCTTGCAGTGCAGAATAAGGCCTTTCAGCCAGTCATGTCCATTTCAGCCGTCTGCTGGAACAACTCAGCTAATCCAACTCTGCCCTATTTCTGTAGTCCATGGCAGTTTTTTTTCTCTTCAGGTGCTTTTGAAAGCCATGGTGGAATCTGGCTCCACCACACAATTAGTGCATTTCAGATCCTAATCCTTCCTTCCCATTTCCTTATTATTGCTTCACTTGTCATTCACCCTGAAACGGTGTCCTCTGACTTTCGATCTTCTGGCAATGAGAACAGTTTCTCTCTATCTACTCTGCCCAGATCCTTCATGGTTTTGAACACTCTGTCAAGTCTCCTCTCAACCTTTCTCCAAGGAGAACATTGCCAACTTCTCCAATTCACCCACACAACCGAAGTCCCTCAGCCCCCAAACAGTTCTCATAAATGTCTTCTGTACTTTCTCCAATTGGCTCTAATTTGGTTTTCTGATATATCATAGTTAAAATTTTGCTTTAGATATAAAAGTGAAAGTTGAGCAATCTTTTGTGCATGACTTGGTGTTTTTCCAAAATAAAGGCTTTTTTAAGGTCCTGTAAATATTGATACCTCATTATGAGACCGAAGAAAATCTAGATTATTTTCAAATTATTTCCTACAGTAAAGCATTTCTCAATATATAGCATTTTGCGACAGTAAGACCACAATCATGAGCCCTGCTGGCATAAGTTCCACTGTTCATCCCCTGCCATTATGTAGGCCCTATATGTCTTGTTCATACTGGCCGCTATATATCCGTTTAATGATATTGACAAAACACTGTTATAAAATTAACAAAACTAAATCTTATTTTGTTGAATTCTTTCCTGATAGCTATCTACCCATAATTGTAGACCTTTAGGATAATAGGCCCATACTAGACCTAACAGCAATAAGACTGTTGCATCAGCCAATGCTTAGTGGTAGAACACTCATCTCTGTATCAGAGGCTGTGAGTCTCGGGTCATGCTGTACTGAGGGACTACCACAGTATTCAAAATGCCATTAAGCCGATGCTCCATTTGCTCTCTCAGTTGATATTAAGGATATGTGTCAACATTTAAGAGGAGTAGGGGAGCTTTCCTTATCCCCGTTCTAGTAACTATCCCTTACAAAACATTGCAAAAATAGGAATATCTGATCCTATATCTCATTTCTTTCTGTGAGATCTTGTTATGTACATATTTTCTGCCTCATTTGCTATGCTGTAATAGGGACTGCACTTCAAATGCTTGTCCTCAGTCCTTTATCTTTAGATTTGGGTTTGTTCCAACACTGAATTGACAGCTGAGAAGTGGCTAAAGCAGTTAGGTTATTTTGAGGTTCAAGGCAAGTCAGGGTGAAAGAAAAATACTCACATTTCTGATCATTTTTCTAACCATTAGAATTGCATAAGACCATTTGGCAAAAAGCAGAACTGCTTATTTCTGAGTTGGCAAGCATGCATCAATTCTAAACCACTTCAAGATGGAGGGAAATAACTTATAATAGATGAAACTTTAAAAAAAATTGGAGGAATTTCTTTACATGGAGAATGTAGAATTTTCCGCTGAAATCATTTCTACATTAAACAGCTAATTGCCTGGAACTTGTAGAAAATCTTTCACACCTTAAATGAAAAGGATGAGCTTGTTGTTTGTTTGCCCTTGAGAATGTGCTGACGTGTTTTCTTTTTAAACAGTTGCGATCCTTGTTTTAGAGGAGTTCCCACAATGCTACTGGGTTATACGCAACTATAATGAATGAGTCAAGAAGATATATGTTCCAAGTTGGTTTGATGTGTGACTTGGAGCAGAGATGCTGCTCCTATGCAACATTATCCTTCCATATGGTGAATGTTGTGAGTTTGGGAGATGCTGGAGGGGAAGCCTTGTTGACTTGCTGCAGTAGACTCGGTAGACATAGCATACTGCAGCCACGGTGATGGAGGATGCGCATTGTGCTTATCACTCTTCCTCTTCAGCCTTGGTGCACTCACAGTACGTCAAAAGCAACAATAGCCAACGAACCAGGAGAGTTACCAATCCTCCTGAAATGTCTGGGAGTTGACCATCAATCGGTTTTCAGAACAATCCAGGAGAACTTGAAAGGTAAAGGTTTCACTTCGTGCTTGAAAGATTGATAAGTGTGACCACATTTTGAGATTAACAGATCCACACTGAGCCGAGAGAGCTGGGACACTGTTGCGCTGCACACTCGGTGGGTCCGCTGAACACTTCTGGGTTCTGTGAATGGGGTAGGGCCAGTGAAGAAATTCACCTGTCTGCGTCACATCTCTATGATGCCACTTTCACTAATAACTCTTGGAATACATACAGCCCAAGTTGGCAACTCCATGAACTGAACTTATAGTGCCATGTAGTGTCAGATTATTTGTGCACTTGTGCATACAGCAGCTAATGGCAATGTACCAGTTTGTTTTACTGCACCCCAAACCGAGATAGTAGAGAATCAGCTTTCAAAGGGTTTAAAATACAACCATCTTCAAATAATAACTTGCATTTATTTTGCACATTTATGACAGAAATTAAGTCAATCACTTCAAAGAGGTACAGGTAAAAAATGAAAAAGAATGCACAGGGCTGCAAAGTGAAATATTAGGAGAGACAAACGAAGGCTTGTCAAAAAAGTAGCTTTTGCTGTTAATCAAGGGCAGGAGAGACAGGTGGAGGAGTATGAATCTGGGCAGATGAAGACTGCTTCTGGTAGTGTGGTGAAGGGGTTAGGGGGATGGATATGCAAGAGACCAGGTAGATCAACAGAGATATCAGGGTTAGGAGTAATGGGATGAATGTGAACAATTAGCATATGCAGTACCTTGCCCCAGATCAAATATATTTAAACCATTTGTTTTGCCAGTGAAATCAACACCTTACAACTATTTTTAACTTTCAAGAAAAAAAAGTGTTGATACAGCTTGTAAATTACATTGTACTCCTTGTAGAAAGATATTTACTTGATTAGATCTGCATTTTGCTTTGTGAATCATCAAGGGAACAATTTGTTGGCTCAACAAAATGGACATTATTGTTCAATTAGGCACCAACTACATTCATCACCGTGGCTGCAGTATGCTATGTCTACCGAGTCTACTGCAGCAAGTCAACAAGGCTTCCCCTCCAGCATCTCCCAAACTCACAACATTCACCATATGGAAGGATAATGTTGCATAGGAGCAGCATCTCTGCTCCAAGTCACACATCAAACCAACTTGGAACATATATCTTCTTGACTCATTCATTATAGTTGCGTATAACCCAGTAGCATTGTGGGAACTCCTCTAAAACAAGGATCCCTTTCTTTCCCTCTGCCTGAATTATTCCATTTCTTGGCAAAATTAAGGATACCACATTAGGTTCCATCTTAGCCATTTATTTGATAATGTTACAATGTTATGAAAAAACCCAAATATGATTGCATTTCCTTTTCATTTCCTTTTATCTATGTTTCTGTGTTTTAAAGAGCCCTTAAATATGCCTCCACAGGTTTTTGGCTTACAGGTTGGTTTCACTGGGCAGCTTCACTCTATAAGAAGGAAGCATATGTCAGGTATAGACAGCAGAGATCGAGTGAATCCCTAGAAGAGTATAAAGGCATTAGGGGTACACTTAAGAGGGAAATCAGGAGGTATAAAAGGGAACATGAGATAGCTTTGGCAAATAGAGTTTAGGAGAACCCAAAGGGATTCTACAAATATATTAAGGACAAAAGGGTAACTAGGGAGAGATTGGGCCCTTTAAAGATCAGCTGGGCCACCTATGTGTGGAACTGCAAGAGATGGGGGAAGATACTAAGTGAGTATTTTGCATCAGTGTTTACTGTGGAGAACTATATGGAAGAAAAAGAAAATGGGGAAATAAATAGCAATACCTTGAAAAATGTCCATATTATAGGGGAGGAGGTGCTAAAGGTGGATATATCCCCAGGACCTGATCAGGTGTATCCTAGAACTCTGTGGGAAGCGAGGAAAGTAATTGCTGGGCCCCTTGCTGAGCTATTTGTAACATTGATAGCCACAGGTGAGGTGCCGCAAGACTGGAGTTGGCTAACATGGTGCCACTATTTAAGAAAAGTGATAAGGAAAAGCCGGGGAACTATAGACCAGTGACCCTGACATCAGTGGTAGGCAAGTTGTTGGAGGGAATCCTGAGGGAGACGGTTTACATGTATTTGGAAAGGCAAGGACTGATTAGGGATTGTCAACATGGCTTTGTGCGTGGGAAATCATATCTCACTAATTTGATTGACTTTTTGAAGGAGTAACAAAGAGGATTGATGAGGCAAAGTGGTGGACGTGATCAATATGGACTTCAGTAAGGTGGTCGACAAGTCATTGTAGACTGTTTAGCAAGGTTAGGTCACATGGAATACGGGAGAACTAGCCATTTGGATACTAAACTGGCTCGAAGGTAGAAGACCGAGGTAGTGGTAAAGGATTGCTTTTCAGACTGGAGGCCTGTGACCAACGCTGTGCCACATGGTTCATTGCTGGGTCCATTGCTTTTCGTCATTTATATAAATGACTTGGATATGAACATAGCGGGAATGTTCAGTAAGTTTGCAGAGGACGCTAGACTTGGAGGCGTAGTGGACAGTGAAGAAGTTTAGCTTAGAGTACAACGGGATCTTGATCAGATGGCGTAATAGGCCAAGGAGTGGCAGATGGAGTTTAATTTACATAAATGTGAGGTGCTGCATTTTGAAAAGGCAAATCAGGGCAGGACTTGGACACTCAATAGTAAGGCCCTGGGGAGTGTTGCTGAACAAAGAGACATTGGAGTGTAGGTTCATAGTTCCTTGAAAGTACAGTCTCAGGTAGATAGGATAGTGAGGAAGTTGTTTGGTATGCTTGCCTTTATTGGTCAGTGCATTGAGTATAGAAGTTGGGAGGTCATGTAGCGGCTGTCCAGGATTTTTTTTCCTTTATTTGTTCACAGGATGAAGGCGTTGTTGGCTGGACCAACATTTATTGCCCATCCCTAATTGCCCTGAGGGCAGTTACCACTCAACCACATTGCTATGGATCTGGAGTCACATACAGGCCAGACCAGGTAAGAATGGCAGTTTCCTTCTCTAAAGGACATTAGTGAGCAAAATAGATTTTTCCTGACAATCAACAATGGATTCATGGTCATCTCTTGGAATTAATTCCAGCATCACCCATAGTGGGATTTGAACCCAGGTCCCCAGAACATTATCTGGGTCTTTGGATTAATAGTCCAGCGGTAATACCCATTAGGCCATTGCCTCCCCTTAATTGTCTCCCATTGGTTAGGCCACTATTAGAATATTGCATGCAGTTCTGTTCTCCCTGCTATAGGAAGGATGTTGTGAAACTTGAAAGAGTTCAGAAAAGATTTACAAGGATGTTGCCAGGGTTGGAGGGTTTGAGCTATAGGGAAGGGCTAAGTAGACAGGGGCTATTTTCCTTGGAGTGTCAGAGCTGAGAGGTGATCTTGTAGAGGTTTGTAAAATCATGAGGGGCATGGATAGGGCAAATAGACAAGGTCTTTTCCTGGGGTGAGGGAGTCCAAAACTAGAGGGCATAGGTTTAAGGTGAGACAGCAAAGATTTTTAAGGGACCTAAGGGGCAACCTTTTCATGCAGAGGCTGATACATGTATGGAATGAGCTGTCTGAGAAAGTGGTGGAGGCTGGTGCAATTACAACATTTAAAAAGCACTGGATGGGTAAATGAAGGGAAGGGTTTAGATAGATCACGGCCAAATGCTAGCAAAAAGACCAGATTTATTTCAGATATCTGGTCAGCACAGATGAGTTGGACCAAAGGGTCTGTTTCCTTGCGGTATATACCTATGACTCTATGATTGTCCTATTAGGAAAGATTAAATAGACTGTGCCTTTAATCTCCAGAGTGTAGACGAATGTAAGGTGATCTCATGCAGACAAGCAAAATTCTCACAGCAATCTACAGGGGGAATGATACACCTGTCCGGGGGTTTTAGAACCAGGAGGTATTGACTTAGATTAAGAGGCAGCCCTGTAGGACGAAGATGAAGAGGAATTTTTTACACAGAGTAATGAATATTCAGAATTCTCTGCTCCAGAAGACTGGTATGGTTGAGTCGTGAGTAAATTTATCGATATTGAAAATGTCAGGGGATTCAGGGATAATATGGGAAATAGGTATTGAAGTAGAAAATCAATCATAATTTAATTGGATGAAAGCTTGAAACTTGAAGCTTATACCTGCTGTTATTTCTTATGTTCCTAAGAAAAGATTTGTGTATAGGAGTGAACTTTCTTGGAAGTAGTTATGGGCAATATATTACTGCTAAATTAAGAATATTGTTTCCAATATTCATTCTTTGTCATGATTTGATTTGATTTGTTATTGTCACATGTACCTAGGCACAGTGGAAAGTTTTATTTTCTATGCAGTACAGGCTGTAAAAGAGCAGAAGAATTGTAAGAAATGTGAGAACAGGATTTGCTGAAGAGAGCTCGCAAAGAGTTGCCATGTGTTGGGCCATCTTGAAGCCTTCTTCCAACTCCACAGGCCTTCTTCCAACAATGAGTTAAAGAGGGTCTGGCAATGAAATGAATATGTTACTTGACCAGTAATCCAGTGCCTGGGATTGGTAAACCAAAGAATGAGTTCAAACACCAACAGAGCAGTTTGAGCATCTGATTTCAGTTTTATAATCTTGGGAATAAAGACTTGTATTAGCGAGGTGACTATGGAGTATTGACTACTGTTGTAAAATCTCAACTCACTCACTAAAGTCCTTCAGGCAATGAAATCACATAGAAAACCAGATGGTGCTGGAATATTTGCAGTAGGTGGAGAAAGTAACAGTTAATTTTATGAGTCAAATATAACACTTCTTCAGAACAGGAGTTCCGGACTTCTGCAGTTTTGAAAAAGAATCAAATTCAACTTAAAACATCAATTCTGTTCCTCTCCTCACATACGTTGTCAGACTCATGAAAGAATAAAAGAAAAAGACATACTCAACATTACCAGCACTTAGTTATTTATATTTAAAGTGTATGCAGTATTTTGTTTGTATTTTGTTGAAATTTCTTGTCCCGACCTGGTCTGATCTATGTGAAACTCCAGTCCCACTTCTACCTGGTTAGTTTTTAGCTGCTTTCTGAATGGCCTATCAAGCAATTTGGTTCAAGAAAAAGGCACAACATCAACTTCTTAGAGCAATGAGAGATGGATCATAAATGTTGGCTTTACAAGTGATGACTTCACCCTGAGAATGAATAATTAAAGGGTAATTTCAAAGAAATTGTGCAGCTTTATTAGTTTGGCACTGAAATCAAATTTCCGGCATAAAATTTTCATTAGTAGTTAATAACTGGAATGGTATTAAGTGGAGGTCCAAGTTACAGATTCTTAGGCTGACGTCAAAATTTGCATCAACATGTTTTATAGCACTGATTACAGAGAAAATTAGCTTAAGGACCTGAAGCTTGATCAGCTGACTACACTATTTTAGAAACACTGGCTAAAAATTGAGTGCTCTGTGCAGGAAATGAGGGGCAATTTCTGAGAATTAGTTTGGTGATAATGGATATGTAGATCATCCACTTTACGTGCAACTCGTGTTACCCTCAAGCATATATGTTGCTGTAGTTGTGTATTTGAGCTCAGTCATCTGTTGCTCGTAAATCTGCCTGCACATCAGTAAGGTCTACTGAAATGGTTTCTCTGCCTGGAGGCAACATTTAGCTATTCTGACCTAATGGTTGTCAGTTCTGTGAGAACTAGTAGATTGTCCTCTGAACATGTATATTAGGGATCTGGGTCACAAGTCCAATTTTTAACAAGGTGATTCTGTTTTTTATCAATGACAATTTGGAAGCTACAATCTGGAGATTTACAGTAGTACATTGCAAATGGCCTGTAATTTTTTTTATGTTGGATGGAAGTATTGGTAGTGATTTGTGAGGCCACAGGGGTGCATCTAAATTATGGAGAAGCCCAGCACATCAATGCAAAAACAAGACTAAAGTATTTGTATTAATCTTAACCAGAAGTGCCGAGTGATGATGATCTCAGCAGCCTTCTGAAGTTCCCATCATCCTAGATACCAGTCTTCAATCAATTCCATTCACTGCATGTAATATCAAAAAGTAGCTGAAGATATTGGATACTGCAAAAACCACGAGCCCTGGCAATATTCTGGCAATAGTACGACAGACTTGTGTTCTAGAGCTAGCCACATCCCTAGCCAAGATGTTCTAGTGTAGCTACAATACCAACATCTACCCGACAATGTAGAAATTTTCCCACGAATGGTGTGTCCATGAAAAGCAGGACAAATCCAAGGTGAACAATTACTGCCTAATCAATCTACTGTTGATCTTTGGCAAAGTGATGGAAGGCATTGTCAACATTGCTATCAAATGGCATTCAGTTAGGGTTCCATCAGTAACACTCAGCTCTTGACCTCATCCAAATCTTGATTTAAATATGTTTTCTTTGTTAGCTCATTTTACATATACCACAGAGAGTCTGGTTCTTCTTGAGACAGAAATTTTGAAGTTTATTAACTATGTATACTGTTGCAACATCTCATACTTAAGGATTTCTCTCATAGTAAATGATAGCATCCCACTACCTTCTTTGATTATGTGCTGAACCAACTTATTAATCTTTTGTGATCCATGTACCAGAACACCTAAATCTTTCTGCACTTTGGAATTTTGCAGTCGTTCTCTATATAAGTAACTTTTATTCTTCCTGTCTAAGTGAACAACTTCACAGTTTCTCACATTATACTTAATCTGGCATATTTTGTCCACTCACTCAGCATCTCTCTGTTCATCTGCAACTTTCTTGTATCTTCTTCACAACATACATTCCCACCTATCTTGCTGTTATCTGTTTAACCACCATGCCTCATCCCCTTACTTCCCTCATCCAAGTCATTAATGTTAGTTGTAAAAAGTTGAGGCCCCGACACAGACTCCACTCAGCACATCCTGCCAATCAGACAAAGATGAATTTATGCATACTCTGCTTCCTGCCAGCTAGTGAATATTCTACCCATAGCAATGTTATCCTCTACAGCAGAGGCAGAAGTAGATAGATTCCTGATAATTAAGTGGATGATAGGTGATTGGGGGTTAGGGAGGAATGTGGAGTGTTTGCATCAGTCATTATCATATTGAATGGCAAACAATGCTTGAGGGACTGAGAGTGTTTGTATCTACAGCATGTACTGCAGTAACTCACTAAGGTTGCTTCAATAGCAGCTTCTAAACCCATGACTTCTACACCTAAAAGGGCAAGGGTAGGAGATATATGGGACTCCACTACTTACAGGTTCCTCTCCAAACAACATACCATCCTGACTTTACAGTGGAAGATATTCCAAACATCCTATTAATCCTAAAAAATACGAGGGAGGAATTAAATACCATCATCATCCCTAGAAAAGTAGCATTAGACAAACTAATGGGCTAAAGGCTGTTAAGTCCCCATGGCTTGCATTCTAGGATCCTAAAAGAGGTAGTCACAGAGATAATGGATGCATTGGATTCTGAACAGGTATAAGAGGATTGGAAAACTGCTAATGTGACACCCCTATTCAAAAAAGGAGGCAAAAACGGGTAACTGTAGGCTGATCATCCTAACATCTATTGTTAGAAAAGTATTGGAATCAATTATTAAGGAAGGAATAGTGGAACACTTGAAAAATCAAAGCCTAATCAATCAATCAGCATGACCCATGAAAGGGAAATCATGTACAATTTATTTATTAGAGTTTTTTGAGGAAGTTTCAACCAGAGTGGATGACTAAATGGAAAAAAAATTGGCAAATGGAGTACAATGTGAGAAATTTGAAGTTATTCATATTTGGAAGGGAGAACAAAAGAGCGGATTATTATTTAAATGAAGAAAAACTGCAGAACGCTGCAACACAAAAGGACTTAGGGTTACTTGTACATGAAACACAGAAAGCTAGGATACAGTTGCAGCAGGTAATCAGGAAGGCTAATGGAATGCTGGGCCTTATTTCAAGGGGATTGGAGTATAAGAGTGGGGAAATCTTCCTGCAACTGTACAAAGAACTGGTAAGATCACATCTAGAATACTGTGAACAGTTTTGCTCTCCTTATTTGAGGAAAGGTACAGTTTCATCAGAGGCGGTTCAGAAAAAATTCACTAGGATAATCCCTGGTGCAGAGGCATTGTCTTATGAACAAAGGCTAAACACTATTCACTGCAATTTCAAAGATTAAGGGATTATCTCATTGAAACATGTAGGACCCAATTTGATAGGGTAAATGCTGAGAGGATGTTTCCCCTAATAGGAAACAATGTTGGTAGAAAGAGGAAAGAGGTTCTGCCGAGGGAATAAATCAAAAAGCAGAACCTGTGTGACAAACAAGATTAAAGAGGTAAACTCATGAGTCAGAGATTGGTGTGGGAGCAACAGGTTCAAATTCATGGGACATTGGCATCAGTGCTGGGGAATGAGGGAACTGTTCCAATGGGATGAGCTCCACTTGAATCATGCTGGGACCATAGTCCTCAGATCAAAGCTCATAGAATCCCTACAGCGTGGAATCAGGCCATTCAGACCATCAAGTCTGACCCTCCAAACAGCATCCCACCCAGACCCAAACCCTCCCCAATCCCTGCGTTTCCCATGGCCAATTCACCTAACCTGTGCATCTTTGGACCGTGGGAGGGAGCGGGAGCTTCCAGAGGAAGCCCTCACAGACAGTCAGCCAAGGGTGGAATCAAACCGGGTCTCCAGCGCTGTGAGGCTGCAGTGCCAACCACCGAACCACTGTACCACCCTGAAACCCATAACTGGGGCAGTGGTTAGGGTCTTAAACAAAGTAGTGAGGGGGGTAAGATCAGTTGCATGGAAAACTATGGGAAGAGTTCAAGCAGGGAGGGCTCAGCAGAGCTTAATGTTTCCAGAACAAGTAATAGGACAGAGAGCCTGGAAAGGGTCAGGAATCTGAATTCAGGCACAGCAGATAAGGAGATAGCTATAAAGAGGTGTAGTCAACACAGGACTGACAGTATTGTACTAAATAAATGCAGTATACATAACCGAGTAAATGAGCTTGTAGTGCAGATTGAAATTAGTTGTTATGATGTTGTGGGTATGCAGAGATGTGATTGTGAGGGGCTGTGAACTAAATATCCAAGGAGACATGTCCCATTGAAACGACAGGCAGAGGGACAGAGGAGTTGCCTTTTTAGTAAGAAATGAAATTGAATTGATATCAAGATGTGATAGAGTTGGAAGGCATAGAATTTGTATAGGTAATGTTGAGGAATCACAAAGAGAAAAAGATCATGATGTGAGTTGTGTACATGCCTCATAGTAGTAGTCAGGGTGTGGGGAAGAAAATAGATCAGGAGACAGAAAAGGCATGTAAGAAAACCACTATTACAATAATCATGGAGGACTTTGATATGCAGATGGGCTGGGAAAGTTA
Source organism: Rhincodon typus (assembly GCF_021869965.1). Classification (NCBI taxonomy): domain Eukaryota; kingdom Metazoa; phylum Chordata; class Chondrichthyes; order Orectolobiformes; family Rhincodontidae; genus Rhincodon; species Rhincodon typus. The sequence goes on along the minus strand of NC_063342.1, from coordinate 64,924,547 downwards.
GTATGGTAGCAGATCTCAGAAAGGAATTCATGAAATGTCTATGAGATGGGTTTTTTTAGAGCAGTTTGTGGTATAGTACACGAAGAACCAGGCAATGCTGGATGTAATGATGTGTAATGAGGCAGACATGATCAGGGAGCTGAAAGTGAAGGAACCCCTAGGGGGCAGTGACCATAGTATGATAAAATTCACCCCGCAGTTTGAGAAAGAGAAGTGTGAATCAGATGGAATGGTCTTACAATTGAGTAAAGGTAACTACAAAGAGATGATGCAGTAGTTGGCTAGAGTTAATTGGAAGTGAAGCCTAGCAGGGAAGATGATGAAGTAGCAATGGCAGTAGTTTCTGGGGGTAGTTTGGGCAGAAATTCATCCCACGGAAAAAGTTACATATCAAGGGGAGGATGAAGTAACTGTGGCTTACAAGGGAAGTCAGAGAAAGCATAAGCGCAAAAGAAAAAGCAAAAGATTAGTAAGAAGCCAGAGGACTGGGAAGACTACAAAAACCAGCAGAGGATAACTAAAGAAGTAATCAGGTGGAAGAAGATGAAATATGAGAGTAAGATAGCTAGTAATATAAAAGAAGATTGCAAAAGCTTTTTAGACATCTAAAAGGTAAGCGAGAGGCAAAAGTAGATTTGGACCACAGGAAAATCAGGCTGGAGAAGTAGTAATGAAGAAAAAAAAAGTGGGCGAGGAATTGAATTGGTACTTTGCATCAGTTTTTACTGTGAAGGACATAGGCAACACACCAGAATTTCAAGAGAGTCAGAGGGCATGTGTTAGGGTAGTGGCCATCACTAAGGAGAAAGTGCTAGGAAAGCTGAAAAGTCTGAAGGTGGATAAATTACCTGGACCGGATGCACTAAACCCCAGAGTTCTAAAGGAGATAGCTGAGGACAGGCATTGTAGAGGCATTGGCGGTGATCTTTCAGGAGTCACTGGAGTTAGAAAGAGTCCCAGAGAACTAGAAAATGACTAATGTAACACCCCTGTTTAAGAGGGGAGGGAGGCAGAAGACAGGAGACTTTAGGCCAGTTAGAGTCCATTATTAAGAATGAGACTTAGCTGTACTTAGAAGTGCATGGTAAAATAAGGCAGAGTCAGTTCAGCTTTGTCAGAGGGAGGTCACATCTGACAAATCGATTAGAATTCTTTGAGGAGTTAATGAGCAAGTTAGACAAAGGAGAGCCAGTGGATGTGATCTATTTGGCTTTCCAGAAGGCATTTGACGAGGTGCCACACAGGAGGCTACTAAATAAGATAAGAGCCCATGGAGTTAGGAACAAGTTACTGGCATGGATGTAGAATTGCCTAGCTGGCAGAAGACAGTGAGTAGGGACAAAGGGGTGTTTTTCAGTATGGCAGCTAGTGACTATTGGAGTTCTGCAGGGGCCAGTATTGGTTCCACAAAGAAGTGACAGATGGAATACAATGTGGCAAACAGTGAGGTTATACATTTTGGTAGGAAGAATAGAGGAAAGGCTTTGGAAATCTGAAGGGCAAAGGGACTTGGAAGTCCTTGTTCAGGGTTCTCTTAAAGTTAACATACAGGTTCAGTTGGCAGTTAGGAAGGCAAATGCAATGTTGGCATTAATTTCAAGAAGGCTAGAATACAAGAGCAGAGATGTACTGCTGACGCAGTATAAAATTCTGAGCAGACTGCATGTGGAATATTGTGAGTAGTTTTGGGCCCTGTATCTAAGGAAAGATGTGCTGGCATTAGTGGGAGATCCAAAGGAAGTTTACAAGAATGATCCCAGGAATGAAGGGCTGTCATTTGAGGAGCAGTTGAGGACTCTGGATCTGCACTCTATGGAATTCTAAAGGGGAGGCGGTGTCTGATTGAAACTTGCAGGATCCTGAGAGGCCTGGATAGAGTGGAAGTGGAGAAGATGCTTCCATTAGTAGGAGAGACTTTGACCTGTGGGCAGCCTCAGGGTGATGGGAGGACCCTTTAAAATTGAGATAAGGAAGAATTTCTTCAGCCAGAGTGTGGTGAGCCTGTGGAACTCATTGCTGCAGAGGGCTGTAGAGGTCAAGTCATTGCATATATTTAAGACAAAGGTAGGTAGATTCTTGATTAGTAAAGGGATTAAAAGTTATAGGAAGAAGGCTAGAGAGTGGGGTTGACAAACATATCAGCCATGATCGAATGGCAGAGTGAATATATTGGGCTGAATGGCCTAATTGAGCACTTATATCTTCTGGTCTTTAATGTTTTGGGAGAGTCTCAGATCTGGTAGCATAGTCTCAGAATAAAGGAGCGCCAAGTTAAGACTGATATAAAGAAGAATTTTTTCTCCCAGAGGGTTGTGAGTCTTTGGAACTCCTTGCCATATAGAGTTTGGGTACAGAGCCATGTATATAATTAAGGCTGAGATGGATGGATTCTTGATCAGTTGGGGAATCAAGGGTTATGGGGAAAAGGCAGGAAAGTGGACGTGAGGAATATCAGATGAACTGCAATCCTATTGAATGCTGGAGCAGACTCGATGTACCAAACGGTCTACTTCTGTTCCTATTTCTCATTGTTTTATGGTCTTATGGACTCGAAATTAAATTGCTGTTTCTTCACTGCTGCTAGGTGAGAATCCTAGAACTCCCTTCCTAACAACACTGTGGTTGTCCCTACGTCCCAAAAAGTTGGATTGAAAACTTAAAAGAATTCCAAACAAAAAATTAGGAAGTAGAAATTAAAGAATGAAAGAAAGCTAGCTAGATATACAAAAATGGATAGCAAGAGTTTCTACAGGTACTTACAAAGTAAAAGTGGAACTAAACTGAATGTTGGTCCTCCAGGGGAAGAGTCTGGGGTATTAATAATAGAAAGTAAGGAATTAACAGATGCACTGTGCAGATAGTTTGAAAGGAATTTTACACGGGACTGAACAAGGTTAATTGTGTTATCCTCCGCAGAATGAGGCAGACATAGATAGATTCTAATCATATGACAGCCAAGATTTGTGGCAGAATTGTGCAAAATATCAGGCGAGGCCTACCTCAATGCCAACAGCAACTCACTGCATCTTTAATGCATTTTCCGAGCTTGTCTGGGTTCACGGCAGCATTAAAGATAACATGGGCATAAGAGAAGCAGAAATAGTTAAGAATCAAGAGGTAAAAGAGAGAAACTTAAAATAATTACAATCACCACAAAAAAGGGTGTCGTGATTCTAATGAGGTTAGCTGGCTAAAATATGTCCCCTGGCTGGGGCTGTTAATCTGGTCCAATCAGGGAGACCAGGCTGACATCAATGAATGTCAGGGATATTGAACTCCTGGAATGCATGACTCAGTGAGAGGCAGTGCTATTGCTAAAGGCCATACATTTGTAAATAAAAGATGATTGGTGCTAGGATGCCAGCCTCTGATGAGTTATTTCAAGGATTACTAGCAAATAATTATAAATAGAGGCCAACAAGTCCTTAGGTCTTAATGGACTTCATCTTATGGCCTTAAAAGAAATGATTTCTGAGATAGTAGATGTAATGAATTTAATTTTCAAGAATTCCTTAGACTCTGGAAAGTTCCATTAGATTGGAAAATAGCAAATGTATCTCCTTTTTTCAAGTAAAGGGTGAGACAGAAATCAGTGAATTACATGTTAGCCTAACTTTTATCATCAGTAAAATGCTAGTAACTATTATTTACAAGATTAAAGAAAGTTACTTAGAAATGCAATCAGACGAAGCAATGTGGCTCTGTCATGTTTAATTAATCTGTTAGAGCTCTTTGTGGAAGTAACAAGCAACATGGATAGAAGAGAATCTGCAGATGTAGACTATTTTGATGTCTAGACGGCATTAGACAGTGTTATGGATCAGACCAAACCCCCTCAACATATTAAGAAGATAGCCTAGACCGAGGTAAGCGTAGGGCATTACAATTTGATTGGTCAAACAACTCGTCTTTAAGCAAAACATACTTTATTTTTACACTACTGTTAAAATACAAACAAAATAAAAATAAAATAATTGACTTAACAGTAACTCAATCAAAAAGCTTAACAAAAGAATATATATATTAATTACTATTAATTAACTGTTCCGATATAGTAACATCCATAAACACAACTTTGGCAAAGGTAAATTCAGTAAAATACATTATCTCACACGCAATTCTAGCAAAAGGAAGAGAAGCCCAGCTTTTAGCTGTAACAGAGAGAGGACTTTGACATTCAGCTTCAAGACCCCAGCAACTGCAGAAATCTAAAATTAAAACTCCTGTTTCTGTGGGAGCTTGATTTCACCTATTCAGGCTGCTTCTATTGTTCCAACTTTAAATAAAAATCCAAGGCCTCACAATCTGTTTACTTTATTGGCTTTGAGCAGACCATTCGTCATCTCTGGCTCAACCTTTCTTCATAAAAAAAGACAAAATACACCTCTTTAAGCCATAATATCATCACAAGCTACTAGGAAATTACTACAGAAAAGTAAATGCTTATGTTTTAGTTGGCAATAGATGAGCACAAATAGAAGTCTAGTTAGCAAACAGGAAACAGACAGTAGGGATTAATTTGGTTCAGCAAGATGTAACGAGCGGAGAACCACAGGAGTCAGTGCTGGAGTCTCATTATTTAAAAACTATATCAATTAGTTGGATGAAGGGAACAAATGCACAGTTGCTAAATTTGATGTTGGCACTAAGATAGGTAGGAGAGAAGTTGTTGAAAAGTCATAAAGGGGATATAGTTAGTTAAGTGAGTATGCAAAAAGTTGGCAGATGGTGTATAATATGGGAAAATGTGAACTTGTCTACTTTGGTAGGAAAAGTAAAAATGCAGCATATTATTTTAAAAGGAGAGAAATTTCAGAACTCTGCAGGTGTCCTAGAACATGAATCACAAAACATCAGTATGTAGCAAATAATTTGGAAGGCAAATAGAAAGTTGTTGTTTATTCAAGGGGAATGAAACATAAAGTTAAAGAAGTTACTCTACTGTTGTGCAGGGTATTATCTACTATGCATAATGCAGAAAAGTTAACTCAGTTGGTTCCTGGAAAAGTTACAATAGGCTGGATCTGTTGGAGTTTAGAAGCTTGAGAGGTGAACTTATTGAAACAGATAAGATCCTAAGAGGACTTGCCAGGGTGGATGCTGAAGGTATGTTTCCCCATGTGGGAGAGACTAGAAATGGGGACACAATTTAAATGTAAGGTGCATCGAATTAACGTTAGAGATGAGGGAAAATTCTTTCTATCACAGGGTCATTTCTGGGTGGAATTCTTTCTGAAGGACCTGCGACGGCAGGATCGTTATATATCTCTAAGAATAAGTTAGATAGATTTTGGACTAACAAGGGAGTCAAAGAATATGGGGGATATGCAGGAAAACAGAAGTCACAATCAGACCAGCCATGATCTTTATCAAATGGTAGAGTGTACTCAAGGAGCTGAATGGCCCACTTCTAATTCATATGCTCATATGCCAACCTAGCTAGGGTATCACTAGTTCTGGAGCAAAAATCTTAAGCACTACATTGTAAAAGCCCTTGTATTTTTTGTATCTAGTGTCTCCAGCCATTTCTTGATACTGAGTGATGTGAATTGAATTGACTGAAGACTGGCACATGTGATACTGGGACCTCAGGAGGGTGAACAGATTAATCATGCACTCAGCACTTCTAGCTGAAGAAGTTACAAATATTTCAGCCTTGTCTTTTGTATAGACATGTCAGGATGAGTTCCACATGTTTCTGAAGCCTCTTCCTCTAATTAATTGGTTAATTGCCCACAGGATGTAACAGGACTGCAGAGTTTTGATCTGATATGTTGATTGTGGAATCATTTAGATCTGCCTATCCCATTCTGTGTCTGCAGTTTGGAATGTATGCAATCTCAAGAAGTACCTTCATGATGGTGAATACTCTTCTGTACTCCTCATTGAACCAAGGTTAATCCTCAAGCTTGATGATAATTGTAGACCTAATTGATGATTAGCTCTCAGACAACTAGATTTCATTGGATCAGATGAATGCAGTTTTAGAGAAATCCTGGTGAATTTTTTTCAGCCTTCTTGAGACATTCGACTGTGAAGTAAAGAAGACTCATTGATTACCAAATTTCAAATAGCCCCATATCGACAGTAAATGAGGAAAGGATGGAGGGACAGAGGGAGAGACAGACATACAGATGGATGGTTGATTTAACCCCAGGAATTCCCAAGAAATATTCAACATGCTTCAGGTGTGATTCAAATTATTACTTGGTAAACTACCCAAAGCAATGAGACAGGGTTACTAAAGTCACACTTAATGAGAATTCTGAGGAAGAGATGAAGACAATGATGAATTCAAACAAATTATATTGATCACAGAGAACTTTGTTTCCATGATGAATCTATTGTTCCGGACTGTGCAGTACTAGTTTAGTGACAATATTTGTCCCTCAAATCTTGTGAACTAAATTTGTTAAAATTTTATTCTGATTCATTATGCAATAATAATCTGAGCAAAGTCAAGAACTTTAAAAATACAAATTGCTTTAAGTTAGGTGATAACAAGGTGACTAAAGGTCACTAAAAATGGTGTCTCATAATATAATGCTTGTAATTTTCCTTTCTGTATGGATATAGCATATATGTATCGAGAGAGAGAGTGGGTCTAATGTGTATTTATAGAATTGCTACAGGGCAGAAAGAGGCCATTTGGCTCATCTAGTCTGCACTGACTCTCTGAAGAGCATCTCATCCAGAACAATGTACCCATCCTATCCCCATGACCCCACATTTAGAATGGCCAATTCACCTAACCTGCACATCTTTGAACTGTGGGAGGAAACCAGACCAAACCTGCGCAAACACGGGAAGAAGGTGTAAACTCTACACAGTCACCCAAGGCTGCAATCGAATCTGGGTCCCTGGCGTTGTGAGGCAGCAGCACTAAACACTGACCTTCAGTGCTGCTCCTTGAGAAGGTAATCTGTTGATTCCATTCATAGAATGGGAATTGACTTGTGCTCCTACAATACTCATCATTCGCTGGAGTGAAGAGCTGTGGATATGTTCAGCACACAGCAGTGTTTACAGTATGCACAGTGCGAATGCTGGCAGTAGACAAGCATTTGTTTGTCAGATCAAAAATTGGTGAGTTTTTGGTCAGGAAAAGGAAGTGACTAGTCTGGGCAGCTGCAGAAACATGTAGGTTGCAAACCCAAAAAATAACTTGCTGGATCCCGCTTGCACGTAGTCTGACCTGGGTCACCTTGTCAATCAGAGACTGGACTGGACAGCAAACAGTAGCCGAAACAGAACAGATTTTAGCTCCCAATCTCCTCTTTCCCTCACAGAATGTTCACAGGAGCTGTTCAAACTAGCAAAATGTGAGAAGTGGTGTTCCACTGGTAATAATGCTGGGGCAACTGTCATTCAATATTTATGCTCAAATTTGTTCCTGGAAACTGCTGTGGACTTCACTGATGCATGGAGCTAGAGGCTGGAAACCAATGCCTTCTCGCCTGCCATTGTGCTGGAAATCCAGAAAAAAATGTTCACTCCCTCCACCACTGATGTCCTACAGATGCAGTATATACTATCTATAAGATGCCCTGCCGAAGTTCGCCAGGGCTCCTTAGACGGTACTTTCCAAAGCTCCCATCTAGAAGGACAAAGGGGGTGGATATATGGAAACTCAGCCACATGCAAGTTCTGTTCCAAGCCCCTCTTCATGCTGACTTGGAAATATATTCCCAATCCTTCAACGTTGTTGGGTCAAGGTCCTGGAATTCTCTCCCTAATGGCATTGTGAGTCTACCGACATCACATGGACTACGGCAGTTCAAGAATGCAGCTCACTATCACCTTCTTAAGGACAGCTAGGGATGGGTAATAGATACTGGCCCAGGTGAACCCACATCCCATGAGTGAATTTTTAAAAAGCCCCTCTTGTGGCTTTTCGTCTGAGAATTACAGCCCATTTGGATGTTGGCTTGCAGTGTGATCTGGATTCCAGATGGGAAAGTACAATATGTTGCAATTCAGTGTGTAGGAAATATGAAAGAATGTGCGGAAGAAAAATTTCGTGAGCCTGTATTCATTCAAACCTATATACTGGAATTCCCAGTATGGTTGGGGAAGTAATTTTTTTTAATGATATCTATTAGAGTAAAGAATGTGTTTTTTTTTACAAAGCTGCAATTGAAATGCGAAACTTTAATGGAAGGAAAGATTTAAGAGGCAACTTTTTCATGCAGAGGGTGGTGCATGTATGGAATGGGCTGCCAGAGGAAGTGGTGGAGGCTGGTTCAATTGCAACATTTGAAAGGCATCTGGATGGGTACATGAGTAGGCAGGGATACGGGCCAAGTGCTGGCAAATGGCATTAGATTAATTTGGGATATCTTGTCAGCATGGATGGGTTGGACTGAAGGGTTTGTTTCCATGCTGTAAAACTCTGTGAGTCTATAATTCTATACATTTGAGCAGAATGAAACTGTGATTGTTGTGTTTGGAGGTGTATACGTGTAATTTGTGTTTCTATAAATAAAAGCTTACAAAGCTTAAAAGCTTTCAGTGCCTGGCTCTGTAAAGGACAGCAAAAGTAATTAAAGATGGGCATGGTGGAGTGGTTGACTTAACCATACACACAGAATTATTAGCCATTGAAAAACTCATAATGTTTTAAACCTGCAGTGACGCAATTGGAAAGTTATTTTTCTCCCTGCCTGACATCAGGGCACACATAGATTTCAATGTACATTTCACATCAATTTCAGACTCCATTTACAGAGATCAAATTTAATTTGTCTCACATTACTTAAATTGATTCTCATTTTGTGATTATAATCCATTATTGCTTGTCACAGAAAGAATTGGGTATGTATTGATGTTTCCGACATGCTTCAGTCAACCTTGTGTCAGTAATATTCTGAGCACAAAAATGTAAACACAGAGAATGAGGTAAAAATAATCAGCAGAATGTGGACATGCAGAGTGAGACTTCATGCTGCCTGCTCATTAATATGATTACAGTCTGCAGCCCAGCATAAAAATCATCGCTGACTGGTGTGAAGTTCTTGGGAAGAAACAATAAGATAAGTAAAGCACAGACCTACAACACATGCTGTTCAACCATGGATTCTTTGTTCTCCTTCTCGTCTCCCTCTGCTGGTATGTATGTCTGGTACCTTTTGGCAGACAAAATTCACAATGCAATTTCCAACATGCAATAGCTGGCTGGATAGTTCAGGAGCTAATTCAACATACAGCTAGCCTGTATTTCTTAAAGGGCAGGTACGTTCAGGTCACAGCAGCTTTGATGGAAGAATGAAGACTGCAAACAGTGGAATGAGTTTGTGTGAATCCACTCGGGTTCATTGATATGGTTTTGGAGCCCAAAGTAATTGAGGTCAAAAGGGGCAAAGAAATTTGTTTCCACAGGGAGCCCTGAACATATAGAAATAACAGCAGAGGCTATGGAGATCAATTCCTAGAGTAGGTGCTGTGCAGAAAGTTATTCAATGACCTCAAATGTGTAGTGGCTCAAAAACAGAAGTTGCTGGGAAAAGCTCAGCGGGTCTGGCAGCATCTGTGAAGAAAATATCTGAGTTAATGTTTCGGATCTGGTGACCCTTCCTCTCAGTTGGTTGACAGCCAGTTTATGATACAGAGTAAATACCAATAGGGTAGTTTCAATTCCCACACTTACTGATGTTACCATGAGGAGTCTCCTTCTCAGCTTCTCCCCTCACTGGAGGCATAGTGATCCTGAGGTTAAATCAGCACCAATCTTCTCTTTCCCATTGGAGAGCAGCCTCATGGTGTAGTAAGACTATGGCACCTTTATAGTCAAGGTCAATTAATGTATATTTGGCTTGGTTGATATAAAACAGTGAAACTTAAAATAAACATTACATCATAATAACTGGTTTCAGTCTGTGTGCTGCCTGCATGCCCAGTCAGAGTAACAGCTTGGTGGACTGTCAGCATATTGTATATAAACACAAAGCATCTGGAGTTATTAGAGGTGAAGACTCTTAAAACAAAACATACAGATAATGTCTTTCTCTTTCAGCTCTTCATTCATCCTTGTGAGTTGAGTGGAGGTATCCCTTAAATACATTTTCAATGCCAAGATGGTATTCTGAAGCTTGAATTTATCCTAAGCTAGTTATTCAGCCTTTTCAGTTTTCTCCCCATAGCAGTATTTCATTCCACTAACTTAGAAGAGAATTCAATGCTTTGTTCTTCCTTCACATTGTGTTTCTTGAATTTTAGTTTCTGTTGCTGCTCTGATCCCTGACTCATTCTATGGATTGCGACTCGTGCAAAGTCATGGCATGCAGGTATATCTGCAATTGCTGCTCCAGCAGTGTCTATGATGTAGAACATCTGCAATGCCCTGACAGATTGAGTGTACTTCCACTCCAACACTACTGATCCACACATGGAATTGTGAACCATTTTTCTGCTGAAAGTTTCACATTTAGCCACATTTTTCATGTATTCCCACGTCAGTGGGTACATATTTTTTAAATACATATTCCATGTTTTTGGCACATACCCCGTGTCAATTTTAGAAAATAATATTTTGGATCATTTGATGACATTGATGCTTTTCAAGAAATTGGCAGTGTGAAATATGTTTTCATAACTCCTGCGTCATCATGCATGGCATCACATTCTGGTTCATCAAACACTTCATGCACGTACCTCTGGCAGAGTACGAATTGATCTGTATCATAACTTGAAAGTAATCCTTTTGTGTGGTCTTTTGTGGCCTGTGTATAATTCTTTGAAGTTGCAGCAATCTTTATTCTAGTGCACTGCCTCTGTCATTGCCTTTCATAATTAATTGAAATCTAGGCATTTCCTTGGTGCATGTAAAAGGCTACCCCTTCACAAAGTGCCTTGCTATGTTTGGATATTCAAGTTATTGTTTCAAATGTCAAATTTGAATTAAGGACCTGTAAGCTTTGCTGACCTAGGACTTGTACGTCTTTCACTAGCCGGTTGATGCAATATTTCCACTTCAGTTTATCCAGCAAATCATTTGGAAACCACCCATGGGTGTGGATACAATCACCAGCTCTGTTTGCTAGCTCCTCATCTGAAAAATCACATAATGTACATTTTTCTCTGCATCTGCTCATAATGTGATTCTGTAGGCTTCGAGCAAGTGACATCAATTATAGTTGTATATAGAATTATAATTATATACAAAATTTAATTTGACTCTGAATATGGTACATATTAGACTCTTCAGTTATTAATTATGATATTTAAGTCTTTGTAGACCTTCATTTCCAGTTGCTAAACATTTCTTAAGGCTTGCTTTTCTGCATTGAACACCTCCTCATCTAAAAACCATTGATTTGAACATATTATATTTTGTTAGGACATCTACTCTATTTAAACTAGAACTTGTAGAATTTTGACAAAGTGCCTTTGAGCTTCCCCTGCCAGCTATTGAACCAGCACTTACATAAAATATTTCCTGTTGCTGCCTTTGATCATTTTTTTCTTTTTGGGAAAACTATCAGATTTGTGTTGACAAAGGTTTTAAATCTACTCGGTCTTCTTAAAATAGCAGAAGAATATCCTTTTTGGTTTCTCTTTACCCCAAGGCAGTTGTGGGCCTTCCCCCATTTTCAAAATGATGGCCATTCTGATTCTTCTATAAAATTCTGACTTTTATTGAAAGTTTTTTCCGACCTGAAAATTATTTCTTTACTCCGATTGGTTTGTCTTAGCTTCTAAAACAGCTATTTGCAATTCAGTTTAAGCAGATTACTTTTTGGAAGGCTGTTTGTTCAGTCTTTTCTTAAAAACATATTTCATAAAAGCTGATAAGGCTTAGTTCATTTAAAACAGTGAAACACATTACAAGTTGACAAATAAACATACAGCCAAACAGCTGGTTTCAATGTATGCTGCCTGTAGACCAAGTCTGAATGACTGGTAGGCAAAGCTGCAGAACTGTAAATACAAACACCTGGAATCCTTAATTGTGATGTTTCTTAAAGGTAAATTATGTATACAACTGTGCAATCCAAAGTTCAGCCGTCAAGGCTCAGACATGCTTGTGTTGTCCTGCAAGGCTATCTTCAAACTCCCCAGTGAAAATCAGCCTTTCACCCAATCATGCTATGGACAGGGACCATTGAATAATCTTCCTAGTCTCCATTTATAGCGAGGATATCCCTGCAAGTTCATCCACAGATGGAGATGACAACAACAGGAGGACATAGTACGCCCTAACTCACTGAACACACTGGCCACACTGCCCTACATCAAGAACATATCAGAACTGACAACAAGACTCCTAAGACCACTAGGAATCACTGTAGTCCACAAGCCTAAAGCCACTCCACGACAAACACTTGCAGGGATTAAAGACCCCATTCCCACAACATGCAGAAGCTTGTGGGGGAGGGGATGGCCTAGTGGTATTATCGCTGCACTGTTATTCCAGACACCCAGATAGCGTTCTGGGGACCCATGATTTGAATCCCACCACATTAGATGGTGGAATTTGAATTCAATAAAAATATCTGCAATGACCGTTAATCAATTTTCGATTGTCTGAAAAACCCGTCTGGTTCACTAATGTCCTTTAGGGAAGGAAACTGCCATCCTTATCTGGTCTGGCCCACATGTGACTCCAGACGCACAAATGTGGTTGACTCTGAACTGCCCTCTGGGGGATAGGCAATAAATGCTGCCTAGCCAGTGATGTCCCTCATCCCTGAATGCGTAAAGAAAAAAAAAAAGGTTTACAAAATACTATGCAATGACTGCCACAAACATTACATTATCAGACAGGAAGGAAATTAGCCATCAGAATACATGAACATCAATTAGCAGCAAATGGAATGACGAACTTTCCTTAATATCTGTACGCTCAGTCAATGAAAGCCATCAGTTTAACTGGGACGAGGTAACCATAGTAGCCCAAGCCAAACATAGACACGCACAGGAATTCCTTGAGGCATGGTTCTCCAACCGTAATGCAATCAACAAACACATAGAATTGGACCCCATATACAACCCATACAGATCAAACCCGGAAATGACAGTACTCACCATAATAGACCAGACAGTATAAATTCCAAGTGGAGTAGAATAACATCGCTTCATCAGAGGCTCCACTGATGATGTCACCTAGTATGGTGATGAAACATCTGAATGAGAACAAGCCAGCTCGGCGAGCAAGTCAACAACCTTCTCGTGAGCACAGTAATCTGGTCTGTCAAATTCTATCGATTTGGGTCTAAATGACAGGTAAATTGGGGATTTTTGCACTCTTTTATAAAATCTTTGCTTTTGTGATGATTTCATGAATAGCAGGGCTTGCTTTCCAATGCTTGACCCCACTGAGGTATAACAGTTTCCAATATTTGCTCTGTTCAAGTAATAATTGAAGCATTAGATGGAGGGTGTATGTCTTATTTCTTTTGTTTTTAACAGTACCTGGACTCTGACCAGCTAATTTACGACCAGTTGGTAGAGTAGAGAGAAGCTCTAAGACTCCGGTTTATCTTTTCTTAAACAACTACACAGAGGCCTGTATCAAGTCACCTGGTCGCCCTTTATTTACATGTGCACAGTACATGGTCTCTGACCAGAGATAGTCGGAACTGCAGATGCTGGAGAATCTGAGACAACAAGGTGTAGAGCTGGATGAACACAGCAGGCCAAGCAGCATCACAGGAGCAGGAAGGCCGACGCCCCTGGCCTAGATGAAGGGTCTAGGCCCGGGGAGTCGG
>NC_063342.1:64902405-64910741 GCF_021869965.1 Rhincodon typus | reverse complement strand
TTCCTGCTCCTGTGATGCTGCTTGGCCTGCTGTGTTCATCCAGCTCTACACCTTGTTGTCTCATGGTCTCTGACCAGCTAGCTCAGAGTCAGTCGCTAAAGTGAGGAGATTCTCTGAGATTCCTGTTTCTTTATTTATTTATTTTCTTTTTTTTAAGACAGTAAAAAGACACCATTGTGCAAAAATACTTCATTCTATATTTTCCACCACCAGGAAAACACCCATGTGGCTAGGGAAAAATTAACAAGTTAAGCTTGATAAGGCAATGCTTACATGAACAAAGTGAAGGAGGATTAGGGAGAGAAGGAGGGGACTAAATCAAAATAGAGTTAGAAAGGGAAATAAAGCACTCAATCGCCCGCGGTGCCCACCTCTCTTTCAACGTATCAAGGGTGTATGTTTTAATGCATTCTTCACATTGAAAACACCTCATTACAAACATGATATTTCATAATCACATTGCTTGCAGTCAGAATTTGTGTCGGAAATAGCAAATAATGGATTTCACTAATGGGTTATTGAGCACTCATTAACTCACAAAATCATTGTGTGTTCTGTCAATGGAATTCACTAAAAGTGTTGATGAATTCATTGCTGAAAGGCAATTTGATCATTAAAATGGCTGTGTTAGCAAGCATTGACTGCAGAATTATGAATGTTGTGCATCCAATAGCAAAGTTGATTTTCTACTAAAGCGAAGTTTTGACTGTGGAAATCAACAATTTGATTGTGATAAGTGATTAGAGAGATGTAATGACAAGGGTGTTTATCACACTTCCTAACCAATCGAAATGTTTGTCCCCAGTTGATATGGGGGAAGGAAATGTTTGAGGAGCAATGTTAGTGAAACTCCAAATATTTTAACCTTAATTCCATGAAGCTCAACTTTGGAATTAGAGAACTATAGAAATCCTATCGTGGTCAACTTTATCCTCCTCAGAGCAGTGATGTTTACAATGTTAGCGTTCCGTGCAGACTATGTCTGGTGTCAAGAGAACACCTTCTCATTCACAGTAGCCATGGGATGGTTTGTGCGGTTAGCTGGCTGATTCTGACTTGCATGTCATTTTGAACAAACTGTCAAGTCTGAAGCCACACAGAAAAAGTCAAATCAATTGCAGAGAAAAGTGTCCCTACTTTTTGATAACTATCGGTCAGGAAAATCACAAGGGTGAAAAGAGAAAACTGCATCTACAATATTTACAGATTGGATTGCTATGGAGTTCAAATAAACTCAGATGACTTTACAATTTTGAGGGTGGAGGCAGAAGTAAAGGGTGGGCCATACACCAGAGGTAGGAGGTCAGAAAACTGGGCGGAGGGTTCCTGGTACAGTGAGCAAGAGAGAAGGAAGAACAAGATTGGGATGTTGGGTTGGACAAACCCAGGCAGGGCAGAAGACAGAGCCATACACACAGTTTCGAGACAGGAGTTTAAGAGGGGCCTTCAGTTTTAATAGGGATTTATACTCCGGCAGCCTTTGCCCTTATGCAAAACAACAGCAATCTTTAGCCCCTTAGTATGTCAATAAGGATGATCCACATATCAGATGGCTGCTTTAGCCCCTAGTTACATAACTGCTATGATACTTTGTTAATGAGCTCAGGACCTATGCAGGCACTGGCCCCAATGGTAAGCATCCATCAGGGTGGATGGGGGACATGATTGAGCACAAAGGGACATGGCAGTGGGTGGGAAATAACAGGTGTACAGGATGAAGGATAAAAGGCCTGCAATCAAGAAAACAACTGGGATGAAGTTCCAAAGAACAGAGGCAGAGCTTTTAACCAGCTGCCTAATCACTTAGTTGATTTTTTTCCAGTAGCTTTGGGCCCAACACCCTACTTCCTCTGTCTCCCCAGAATGAAAATTGGTTGTGACTTTCTACCTGGGCAAGACAGGAAATTTCTCAATTTGAGTTATCCCCCTACATGGCAGAAATCTAGGCCTGAGAGGCAGCATTACCAGAAGTCATCAGAAGGACATGAACTGACATTTGGGTATTTCTGGTTTACATCAATGGTGCTACAGAGTCGTATTTCATGACCATGTTATCTTCAATTCTGACATCACACTTTATGAAAGATATATTGAAGAGTATTTAGCAGCAAGAGATGAGGAGCTCTAGATATACTGAGTGATTAAAGATATTGAGATTGCTTCCCTCAGAGCAGAGAATACTGTGGGGAGTTTTAATAGAGCTGATCAGAATTATGAAAGGCTTTGAAAAAGCACATTAGGAGAAATTGTTTTTACTAGCAGGAGGGTCAGTAATTGAAGGATGTAGACATAACATAATTGGCAAAGCACCAGAGGAGAAATGTTTTCAACCAGTGCGTTGTTATGATCTAGAATGTACTGCCTTCAAAAGTGGTGGAAGCAGATTCAATTGTAATTTTCAAAAGGGAATACTTGAAGTTGAAAACATTGCAGGAATAGGGTTAATCTTTTGCTGGTTAAACTGAGCTAATTGATCTCCTTCTGTGGCTTAAGATTCTGAGGTAGATGTCAGTCTGCATGCGGTTATTGACCTGCGTCTGACCCAGTCTAGTGTTGCCTGCATCCTTACTGTCATGATAATCATACCATTGCCCGATACCACAGCTGGTCCTGAATTTTAATTTGGCCATTCTTTATGCAATGCAGGTTGGCAGGTGATAGAATTATTGGTTTAAGGACTGCTAATATAGAGTGGTGTCTTCCTCTCGTTGTTGAATCTAACAAGGCCATAACATTACCCTGTACAAATAAGTTTATTGTTCTACAGGATCAGATATTCCGATGGTGATGTTACAACCTCCAGTAATCCAGTAAAACATGAGCAGGAATCCCTCTCACTTTAGCCACTTGCCTATAGTGTGTGCTGGAGGAATTTGCAGGTTGACACTCAACCTGTTTGACTGTGTTATAGATATACCTTCCTTGTCTATCATAAGACCATACAATATAAGTGCAGAATGAGGCCATTCAGCCAATCAGGTCTGTTCTGCCATTCAGTCATGGCTAATATGTTTCTCAACCCCATTATCCTACCTTTTCCTCATAATCCTCAACCTCCTTACTAATCAAGAACATTTATCTCTCTCTGTCTTAAATACATTCAATGACTTGATCTCCATAGACTTCTGTGACAATGAGTTCCACAGATTCCTCACTCTCTGATTGAAGAAATTCCTCCTCATCTCAGTTCTAAGGGGTCGTCCCTTCACTCAGAGGCTGTGCCCCCCAGCTCCTAATCTCTCCAATTAGTGGAAAGATCTTCTCCAGGTCCACTCTATCTAAGACTGTCAGTGTTATGTAAATTTAAATCAGAACCCCCCTCATCCTTCTAAATTCCATTGAGACAGGCCCAGAGTCCTCAACTGCTCCTTATTTGACAAGACCTTCATTTCCGGGATCTTCTGGATCCTCTCCAACACTAGCACGTCTTTCCTTATATATGTTGCCCAAAACTACTCTCAAGATTGCAGATGCAGTCTGACCAGGTAATAGCATGGGTCTTTAGCTGCAGGCTCATAGTTAGGGATATTACCCAATGCGTCATTCCTCCTAGATAGTGGCTCGTAGAGATTTGTCACTTCACTTCACCTCTAATGGATAGAGATGCATTTGGTACTTTCTGGACTAGGGCTGATGACCAAAAAAAATTACCCAGAACTTGAATTCAAATTTCCAAATGCCGTTGAGAATTTCAATACAGGATAAAAAGGCTGTTATCAGTGAAAGAGATTATGAAGCTGTTACAGTGTTATAAAAACCCAACTTGTTTACTAATGTCCATAGGGGTGGAAATGTTGTCCTGTTGCACATTTATGTGATTTCTGTTTCTCAGTAATACGGTTTACTCTAAACTGCTCTTTGAAATGGCCTAGCAGGATATATAATTGTACCAAAGCCACCACTACAAAAACAATATGTGGTGTATAAAGGGTGCACATGCTAGGACAAGTGGAGCTGTGCCCCCTGTTATGAATCTGTCATCAACGGTCTGCCAAATGATTTTTCTATTTTTTTGTAATTAGTCACAAAGTGGAACAGAACGCCTGTTGCCCTGTAAGGCTGCTGTTATGAGTGTGGGTGGACTGAGCAAACCATAGCCGCACATTCCCAGCCTGATCCTGTCTCACAGGGAGTGCGTGGGACTGGAACAGGTGCCGTTGACTCACTCTTTTTCCACCTGGCCCAGAGGCAGGAGTGGGGGATGGAATAGAACTGATTGTGTTCATAAAACAAAATGATAGAATGAAACAAAATTACTTCTTTAACCTTCAAGAAATGAAATGATCAAACTATCATAGCAATTTTTTGTTTACATTTGCTTTAAAAGATGTCATACAATAAAAAAATTGTTTGTGTTTAATTCTGCAATACCATTTCTTGACTACACTTCTTGAGCGCCCATAGAGTTCATGGAGACTATGCATTGCAAATTTCTCAGTCTGCCACAGAATAAATCAAAACATTTTCTAAACAGATTGTATTACACGAAAGTTCTAATTCGGCTACATGCCTTCATTTTTAACTCCTATACAAATTTAGAAAGAAAGAATTTGCATTTATAGAACATTTTTTGACAATTCTCAGGATATCTCAAGTTGCTTTACAGGTATTTAAGTTCTTTGCAAGCGTAGTCGTTGCCTTAAAATAAGAAACCGGTCAAATTTGCATAATGGAAAGTCCCGCAGGCTGCAATGAGATAATGGCCAGGTAATCTATTTCACTGATGTTTGTTTCATTTGACAGGATATGGAGGTGCCAATGTTGGACTGGGATGGACAAAGTCAAAATCGTATGACACCAGGTTATAGTCTGACAGGTTTATTTCAAATCACAAGCTTTCGGAGCGCAGCCCGTTTTGTCAGGTGCAGTGAGAGGAGAGCACACAGACAGAATGATCTCTCTGCCCTTCACCCCTTTGCCTATAAACTCTGTGTCAGTGTGCTTTCCTCTCACTGCACCTGATGAAGGGGCTGCACTCCAAAGGTTATGATTTCAAATAAACCTGTTGGACTATAACCTGGTGTCGTGTGATGTTTGACAGGCTACTGAGGAGACCTTCCTTGCTCTGCTTCAAAATGGTGCCTTGATACTGTGATTATCCCACTTGAGAGAGAAAATGGGGCTTTGGTTAACACCTCAAATGAAAAATTGCACCTACTAAATTCTGCACTGAAGCATCAGCCAAATTTATGAGATCAAGGCCAGAGTTTCTGGGCCCTTTGAGGATGAAAGCAGAGATGGGAAGGCTGGCAAAAATACGGGAGGTTGGTGTGCACAGTGATGCTTCCCTGTTACCATGGAATTGTACCAGATGCAGGAAAGGTGACAGATGATCCACCCAGCACCCAATTAGGCTACATTAATGTCTAATTAAGGGCCTCATTGCATTTCTGTTGATAATTTACAAGTAAGTGGAGCCTTTCACTTCAGGTGGAAAAAACCATGGTAATGAGCATCGTTAAACCCTTGACCTTCTAGCAGAGGCCACCACTACTGATGGCACTATTAGGGGTGTCAAGCTGCTTAACCTCTGACTGAGTCAGCAGTTCTTGGGGACAGGTAGTCATAAGTGGAATGAAATCTGCAGAAGTGCCCACTTAACTGGCTGTCATCTGAAATATACAACCTCAACGCTGAACTCCAACTCTGTCCAAAGCCCAACCCCCTATTACCCTACTTGTGAAAGAATCCCAATCAAGGTATCTTGCAGTAGAACCTGATCCAAAACCTACAGACCCAGAGGGCTACCACTGAGCCAAATCATAAATATATCTGCCACTGAAATTACTTGGCAGGAACAGCATTGAATGATTTGTGATCACAGGCAGAGAGTACACACTGTCCTAAGCCCATTCTCATTTAGCTTCCACAGTGGGAAATAAAGTGGACTGGAAATGAGCAGTCCTGTACTCTAAATATGTTCCACTTTAGATGTTTGCAGCTGCAGATACCTACTACAGGTACTAAAGTAATGAATAAGGCTTTTATTTTTAAGAGGATTGCAGATAAAAAGAGAAAAAAAATGATTACTTTTAGAGATAGTAGGAACTTTCTGATGAAGGGTCTAGGCCTGAAACGTCAGCCTTTCTGCTCCTATGGTGCTGCTTGGCCTGCTGTGTTCATCCAGCTCTGCACCTTGTTGTCTCGGATTACTTTTAGAGGCTTGTTCGGATCCCACCTGACGTTCCATGTTCAACTTTGGGCAGCCTGCCCACCTTCCCCCCTCACCCCTTTTTACCCCCAAAGGGTATTTTAGTCTTGGAGATGCAATGCAAATTCACCTCAACAATACTGGGTTTAGAGGGGTTATGTTTCTGAGAATAGGTAGATTGTATTACTATATTTCATTGTAGATTAATATGTTATGTTTATTATGAACTTAGTCTGTATTCTGTTGAATTTCAGAGATTGATAGGTAGTCTGAGCAAGGTGCTTAAAACAATACTGCTTTGATAAATTAGAGAAAAGAAACTATTTCCGTGGGTGGGAGATCCAGACAACATGGGCATAATTTTAAATTGGAGCTTTCAAGACTGCCAAGATTTTTGTTTGGTGAGAGTATCAAAGAATATGGACTAAAGTCAGATAAGTGGAGAAGTAAATTCCTGTTGCAGTTCTTATTGTGACAAAATTTCAGATCCAATGAACTAGAAGAATTTAGTTGGCATACCCACAGATCTGTGGATTTCTCATGCTGTAATGCACATTTTACACATTCACTGACTATATAAATAGGCAGACTGTAGGAATCATGGAGTCTAATTATCATCTGCTGCACTGTGCTACGCCATGAAGAAACTTTGACCTCACACCATGAATGGATTCTCCCAGGCATTGTCGTCAGGCCCTGTGTAAAACATCTACTCACATTGCTTTTATTTCTTGCTTATCTCTGTTGTCATGTTCTGTAATCTTCATGAACGAGGTGCAAAGGTGGACCATTAAAGGAGACTAAACAAATACTGATGTCAAAATTTATTCCTCCAGGTTAGACATCATGCAGGAAACAGAAGGTGTCATGTTCCCCCAGTTCTTGAATGCCATTTAGATCATTTTTCTGCACACCTTGATAATAAAAAGTGCATTTAGTGGAAATACCAGTATATCATCCACTATGAGCTAACTGAATGCCCTTCAGGCTAAGATCTGTTTGTAGATAGCAGCATCTATTGCGCAGTTTCTGAACAGGGTCCAATTTTTTTAAGATATACAAGGTGTAGAGCTGGATGAACATAGCAGGCCAAGCAGCATCAGAGGAGCAGGAAGGCTGACGTTTCGGGCCTAGACCCTTCTTCAGAAATCTACGAAGAATAAAAAACAGGAGAGGTCCTTTGCAAGTCTGGGAGAGGGAGGCTTTGAGCTGGGGTAGGCTTGACTGTAGTGCCAGGAGATGCTGGCGCATTGCTGCGAGTGTGTGTTTCAGGAGTTGCAGGGAGAAACACTTCTGAAGGATCTCAATGTTCTGATTGTAGACATTGTCACGGTTGGGGCCAAATTGGGAAGGCCTGAATGTGGACTGTAGTCCATTGGGGATCAGCTAGTTCCGTAGGCAGGTACTAATAAAGGTGATGTGGCTGTAGTACCTGGTTTGCTTCAGGACATGGTCGAGCAGTTTCAAGGCCGAAGAGATTACGAGAGAGTTGCAGTGGGAGAGAGATCCACTGAGGTTTTTCTGGAGAGAGGAGGGTAACTTCTTCAGGACAGGCATCCTTAGAAGAGGCTTTGCAGTGGGGTTAAAATTGTTTCAGAGATAGTAGGAACTGCGGATGCTGGAGAATCTGAGATATACAAGGTGTAGAGCTGGATGAGCACAGCAGGCCAAGCAGCATCAGAGGAGCAGGAAGGCTGACGTTTTGGGCCTAGACCATTCTTCAGAAAAGAAAGACCCTTTCTGAACCAGATGGGCATGGAACCAATGCTTGCTTTTGGACCAGTGGCCTCCACATACAGTGAGGTGTCACACCGATGGTGGTAAATTTTGGAGTAGCGGCAAAGTGGCCTCTAAACGGACTTTAATGAGCCACTTCCTCCATGGAGTGTGCAGATGACCTGGTTTCCAGTGCAGCCCTGGGAAAGCCCCTTGATGCAGGAATTTGGTTGGGAAACCATCCCAGCATTGGTCCCCACTATTCTCCCACACTGTGCTTCCAATCCAGTTTCAAAGGAACTTAGAAAATCCAGCTGCAGAAGTTGGAATCCTGATCAAATTTCCTTCCTGTCACTCAAGGCTACTCACACCAATTATAGCACCCAGACCATCTCTTAGCAGAGATGAACTGAGTCATTACAAAGATAGTAGGATTTGCCGATGCTGGAGAATCTGAGATAACAAGGTG
>NC_063342.1:64875233-64902305 GCF_021869965.1 Rhincodon typus | reverse complement strand
TGGGGTTAAAATTGTTTCAGAGATAGTAGGAACTGCGGATGCTGGAGAATCTGAGATATACAAGGTGTAGAGCTGGATGAACACAGCAGGACAAGCAGCATCAGAGGAGCAGGAAAGCTGATGTTTTTGGTCTGGACCCTCCTTTAGAAGAAGTGTCCAGACCCAAAATGTCAGCTTTCCTGCTCCTCTGATGCTGCTTGGCCTACTGTGTTCATCCAGCTCTACACCTTGTTATCTCTGAGTCATTACAAAACTTTGATTTGTATGGTTCAGTTGCCCACTGATAAACTGATTGAAACAAGTGCCTAGTTCAGTTGAAGAGGCAGATGTTGGGAGCTAATGTACTTGATGTTCTTTCATTAAAGGTTTATGATTAATATCATTAAAGATTTATGATTAGCTGTGTAGTTGTGATTAATCCAGACCAAAACCATAACCACAGCTTTCCCATATCAGGCAAATTATAGGATTATGCAGTGAAACTGGGGCGGCACGGTGGCTCTGTGGTTAGCAGTGCTGTCTCACAGCGCCAGGAACCAGAGTTTTGGGTGACAGTGTGGAATTTGTACATTCTCCCCGTATCTGCATGGGTCTCCTGCGGATGCTTCAGATTCCTCCCACAGTTGAAAGATGTGCAGGTTAGGTGGATTGATCGTGCTAAATTGCTCATAGTGTCCAGGGATGTTCAGGTTTGGTAGATTAACCATGGGAGATGCAGGGTTACAGGGATAGGATAAGGAGATTGGTCTGGTTGGGATGTTGTTTGGAGGGGCTGTGTGGACATGATGGACTGAATGGCCTGTTCCACGCTGTAGGGATTCTATGATTCTGTTCATAAACTGTAGTGATAAGGTAGTAAGAAAGAGAACCTGAGTTTAAAGTATTCTATGTTTGAGAATTTGAATCCTAAACTTTTTGATATCTGGAAATAAAATGGTGGTATCAAGAGATTTAATAGTTGAGGGTGGGTGTGCATTTCTACAATCACAGACAGCAGTCCTGTATGGTGCATTGCTGCACGGTACAGGAGTAAAGGATATCACTGAACAGGTAGGTGCACAACATTTTTCAACGGAGCGGGCAACAGTCAGAAGTTGTAGTCTCTATGTCAGATGGTAAATGAAAAATTAAAAACAAGACCTTCGAATGCAGCGATCTCTGTGTAATGTGCACCGCGTGTGAATACAGAAAGAGGAGGATAGTGAGTGGAAGGTATGGCTAGAAAACTGGTACAAGAGAGTAGGTTTCAGACCCCTGAAGTAGTTGGGAACCTTTACAGCCAGATGGGCTGCACCTGAACAACCTGGGACCCATGAGTGGAGAGGTCTGTTGCTGCTACAGAGGAAGATTTAAACATATTTGACAGTTGGAAGGGCTGCATGCGGTATGAGCAGAGAGAAGAGATGGAGTTATTGAAGTCTTAGAGAAACAACCAGCAACATAATTAGTTAAAGAGAAACATTAAAATACCAGTGTTAATATTAACTTTTCATCACCACATGAAGATATTGAACTGTTTGCCTGTTTTATAGTTCACCTGAGATTCATTACCATTGGCATCAAACTCAGGCCAATACTTGGGATTGACTCCTTGAGAAAGTAAAGACAAATCACTTAAGAGCCAATTTGATGCACCAATGAGTGGATTCTTGTAACCAAATGAAAATAATCGCAGTAATGAGCTTCAGTTCCACTTTCGCTGCAGTGTAAAGATCCCATGTCATTTTTCTTTGTTTTGTTTGATTATAGGATCTCGCTATTTACTGTAATTAACTTCCATCCCTCCTTTTTTTCACTGCCAGTAACAAATAAATTACAAGCATTTTATTTCTTGTTTTGGTAAACTTGTAGGGTGTATTATTCTCAGATAAAAACAGAAAATACCAGAAATATTTAAAGGCATCCCCATTCTCATTGTCAGATTTAGTGCACCTGTGTCTTTGTTTGGCTTTGTATGCATGTATATGTGATTAGGGATGCTTACTCTTCCTATCATTTTCACTTCTCTTATCTCACTGTCCCATAATCTATCTGAAGGTATTCTGGCGATTCCCAGATTTTTCCAATGTCATTCTGAATCCATCACAGGAAGATGCATGAGTGCAATCCCTGAAAAACATTCCCAAATCCACACCTTCCTTGTGGGTTTGTTTTGTGCCTCCTATTGTAAAACTGCTGAAATGAGGAATTGAGGAAATTAACAGATGAGGGGATGGGACTCCTGTCCTACTCCACATTGATATAGTGACCTGTAGCGCTGCCCACATTCTTTGAAATTGCTTGTGACTGCGCAGTACATTATTAGGTTAACATAATTACGAACAAATAACAGAAAAAAATTGTACAAGAAAGGCATCAGTTGAGAAGAATTTGTGTCGGAAATAATCCTGAAAATGACAAATTTATATAAATGTGTATTTCTTCTTACACTTTCATAATTCTTACACAATTTCTTTAAGAGGCACTGCCTAGTGGTATTAGTGTTGAACTGTTAATCTAGAGACCCGGGTAATGTTCTAGGGACCCGGGTTCAAATCCTGCCATGGCAGATTGTGGAATTTGAATTCAATAAAAATGTGGAATTAAGAGTCTAATGAGGACCATGAAACTGTTATTGATTGCCAGGAAAAAAAACCCATCTGGTTCACTAATGCCCTTTTGGGAAGACTGCCATCCTTACCTGGTCTGGACTACATGTGACTCCAGACCCACAACAATGTGTCTGACTCTTAACTGCCCTCTGTGCCATTAGGGATGGGCAATAAATGCTGACCTCATCCCATGAATGAATAAGTAAATAAAAATAAAAATTTGTATTCATGCCATACTTTTCATGTTCTAGGGATAGCTCAAAATGCTTCCCACGCAATGAAATAAGTTGATGTACATCACTGTTGTAATGTGGGGAAATATATATGAATGCTTAGAATCACGCTGTATAAGCTCCAGTTCAAAAATAGAATTAAAAGCCTGCAAAGCATAATGTAATTTGGTGGCACTGCTCTCACACAGCAGCCCTTTCTCAGTGGTTGATATGTTGCAAATAGTTTCCCTAACATTGCAGGACTGATGCTCGAAAGAACAGTTCCACGGGAATAGACCATTCAGCCCTTCAAGCCTCTGTCTGTTCCACCATCAGTTGGATCATGGCTGTGTGGTACCTTAATTTTCTGACTTTGCCTTCATCCCTTCTTACCCTTAACTAATAAAAAAAAACCATCAATTTCAGTTTTCAAAATTTCAATTGACTTCCAGCATTCTCAGCCTTTTGGGGAGAAACAATTTCAGATTCTCTTTACTCCATGTGCGAAAAACGCTGAACTCTATTTTTAAGATTACTACCTTATTCTGGATTCCCCTATGAATGGAAAGGTTAGTTTATCTTTTTTAAATAAACAAAGCCGCATGTCTATTAATATAACATTCCTAACTTAACCTTCATTTATAAGAGGTTGGATTAAGGTGCATCACATTTTACTGGAGCAAAAATCCAGATGTATAAACTCATAATCCCACCATCAAAACATAAGAATTGGCATTTTTTCTTATTTTTTCATTTGGAAATAAGAGATAACATCCATAAGAATGGCCATGCAGTGGTCGAAAAAAGAACTAGTTCACAAATGTAATTTATGGAAAGAAACTTACTGTCCTTTATCACAACAGTGTGAAAACAGGCCATTCAGCCCATACTGACCCAGGTCCCTGGCATTGTGTAGCAGCAGTGCTAACCACTGAGCCACTGCGCAAGTAACATAGTAAGTAGTTTGGATTAGTTGTCCTCTAAAGTTACCTAGCAATCCAGCCAGTCGTACCAAACCAAAGCATTATGAGAGCATTTTGTTCGCATGGATTCCTCCGTTGAAGTAGGCACACCATCATTACACCCACCCAACAGAGACACAATAAATACTGGATTTGCATGCAATTCCCACATTGTCAGAGTGCATTCCTAAAAATGCTGCTCCACCTATATAAGAACAGGGACTAAGCACAAACACCTCACACCAGACAAAGTCTGCTCCACCCACACAAACCCAGAACTTTCCCTAACTATCATGAAAAATAAATGTATATTCCAACACCTGCCCATCAAGGTTAAAACCAGGGAACTCATTATCTCCATGCTAAACATGTAAAAATAATTGTTCCTAAGAGGTTATTTGAGATGATTCCCAACCAAAATCCTTGATGGAAGTAAAAGAAGTGGTATAGATGTTTAGACAGTTACCTTGAGCCATGTTCCATTCTATTGCTTTTGTGAATTTTTTGGGAAGGTACATTAAGGAGAAAGATATTGAGAAAGGAACTGTTTATCACTCTAATGTCTCAAGTTTGATTTAAACTCTGTGTAAGTGAATAGATTTTGAGCAAGTTAAAATCTCACTTTCCTCATGTCACTAGCAAACACTGCATGGTAGTCATTGAACTTCGCAGCACAGAAAGGTCACTATTAGTCTGTGCCAGCTTTTTCAAAGAGCCACCTGATCAATGTTATTCCCATACTCTAACCATAATTTGGTTGTTAAAAACTAATTGACTTGGAGCCTTGGTGAACTGACATAGCAGTTTTGGCTTGAATATACTAACATAGATCATTTGGAACTTCAAGACTGCTCTACCTTACAATAATATCATGGCTGATCTGTTGTGTTCCGAATTCCACATTCTCAACCATCCCCAAAAGCCTTTGCTTCACTTGCCGAACAAAATTCTATCTCTGCCTTAAGAATATTCAATGATACCTGCTTTTAGCGCCTTCTGAAACAGCAGATTGTCATACAAACCCTCAGAGAGAAAAAGGTTCCATGTATCCTATGCTAAAAGGACAACACTCTAATTTTTAAACAGTATCTCCCATCTCTGAACTCACCCATGACAGGAAGCATTGTTTCCACGTTTACCTTGTCAAAACCTTTCAGGACCTCATAAGTTCAATCAAATCACCCCTCACTCTTCTAAATTCTTGTGAAAACAATCTTAGCATATTCAATATTTCCTGATTAGCCAATTCATTCATTCCAGAGATAAATCTAGTAAACTTGCTCTGAAAAGCCTCCAAGTCATTTACATCTATCTAAATAAGGAGACCAACTGTTCACACAGTATTTGAGATGTGATCTCACCAATGCCCTGTATTAATTGAAGCATCACCTTACTTTTATGTTCAATTCCTTTCATTATGAAGGATAGCATTTCAGTAGATTTCTCAATTAATTGCTTTCCTGCAAAACAACGCTTGCAACTCATCCACTAGAATGCCTCGATCCCTTTGCAACTTAGAGTTCTGCAATTGTTCACTCTGGATTCAAACCTAGCTAGTAAAATATAAAAGCACATTATTTACCTCATTGTGCCAGTAGGAGAAAAAAAATGGCATAATTGTATTAACTTGGCATTTATTAACTTGGTATTTATGCAGATCATTGTTGGGTGGCATGGTGGCTCAGTGGTTAGCCCTGCTGCTTCCCAGGGCCAGGGTTCTGGATTCAGTTCCAGCCTTGGGCAACTTTTCATATGGAGTCTGTACATGTTCCCTGTGTCTGTGTGTGTTTCTTCTAGCTGCTCTGTTTTCCTCCCACGGTCCAAAAATATGGCAGGCCAGGTGGATTAGTCATGGGAAATGCAGGGATTGGGTGGAATGCTCTTCAGAGAGTTGTTATGGACTTAATGGGCCAAGTGGCCTGCTTCCATAATGCAGGCATTCTATAATTTTATGTTTGGAATTCTCTCTTAGAAACAATAAATTAACAAAATGAGTGCAGACAAAAAGTATTTAACTGATGGAAGAAGAGGAAGTAAAGTCGTGGGACAAGGCTTGATGTGGAGGAACACTGCAGAATATTTAATCGTTGACATAACATTGCAACTGCCCAAAACAAAGGATTGTATTACTAACTTAACTGAACAAATAGGCAAATGTGAATACTATTCTTTCAAAATGAGCACTGGAGGCTGTTTTTGATTTGAGATGGAGACATGCCCAAAAGGCCATCTGTCCTTCTTTGTCACAATGACATCATGTAGCAGTAGTGATGCTGCTGTGATGCGTTTTGTATATGTGGCACGTCAAGAAATAGCAAGCAAATAGATTTGCCATAAAGTCATATTTTTATTATAGGAAGACGTTGCATTGGTAAGTACAGGAGAGGTTGAAAGCCAAGTTATCCATGGGGATTGATGATTCATCCAAACACCTTCCCGGTCGCGTCATTTGCTGTTCATCAGTGATTCATGCATTCAAACACATGTCAGCCACATTAACAGAACAGTCATTCATTACAACACCCACCATATGTTCAGTTCAGGCAGTCATGCACCCACCATTCCATTCTTGTCATTATTGGACTATGTCCCTGAAGGAATACATTAAATAAATGAATTCTACTCATTTAAAAAAAAAAGCCAGTCTGAAAAAAATCTAGTAATAATAGGAATGATTGGAAAACATACAATATTAGTACATACAGTTTTAGAAAGCAGTGCCAGAACATTCGTTGAAGGAAGAATAGGGATGTTTGTGTCTAAGGCCAGCTTGAATTTGTGGAGCTTGAAGTTCTAAGCCAGCTGTTTCAGATCCTATAAGAAAGAAAGGCAAAGTGTTTTTGCAAGCATCTTTGATTAGGTTGGCCATTGCTGCACAGGATGGGTGTCATCCAATTCAGATTAAAAAAAGCAAATAGGGTTCTGTTAATGTCAAACGGGCCTACTGCCTGATACCCAGCAACAGGCGTGGTGAAATTTGCTGCAGCCATATGTTGTTACGATTGTAATGAAAATGGACTATTAATTTTCAACTTTCATCATGTGAGTTTAATACCTAAGAGTTCAATGGAATAAAAATGGTTTTACAAAGGACACTGCTACCATAAAATGACTGCTGTGACCACCTGACAAGCCCAGGCAGCCCACAGGTAATATGTAAAATAGGCTGCATCAGAAATCCCATTTTAATTACAAGGCACTGAAACGTAGTGAAGCATTGTGAAATTTGTTTCTCTTGTTTCAATCATACTTGCATGATAATTTCACACATTAGAAAATTAAAGATTACCATAAATTATTCAGTTTGAAAGAGACAATTGAGCTAGACTTGAAATATACACACAAAATACTATCTCAGTAGCTTGCATTTGAACAGAAGGAAGCAAGAGAGCAACATGGACTGACAATAGCAAGGATCTTGAAAGTTCTTCTCTTCATCTCTTTCTGAATCTCTAATACTAGCAGCAATGAAAAACTGGGAAAACCACCGTTCACTGAAAAATTGAGGCTATTTGCAAGCTTCACCATTCCTGAGGAAATAGGATAACAACTGAATAGTTGACTTACTCTCCCATTTTAAGGATTCTGAAGACTTTAAACTGCAAGTGACCTTTACCTTCTTGTCTGTAGTGGAGCCTCCTCATTCTTTTTTAAAACTTTATTACCTGTATTTGTGTAAATGTGTTGATGTAGTGTTTTTTTCAGTTTTCTCAGGTTTAATACATTATAAAATTCCATTCCTTTTCACTCAGGAAGATCTTGGAATTGGCTGTCCATTTTTAATCCAGTTAACTAACTTTAAATGAAATGTGATTGCTGCTTGCTGAGAAAGAAATAAAGCTATGTGTTGCAACTAATTGCGAGCAGGTTACAAAGAGGAGGAGTGAGCACCTCACCACACCTGGTCCTTACAAATAAAGTTGAAAAGCTGTTTTTTTTTAAACAGAGAAACTGCAAAAATGCTTTCTTGAGTCTCTAAGATTGAAGAAGTGTTCAGTTGCTCATGTTTGAAGTTAACACTGTCAAAGAGGAGAACAAAAGATCTAATAAAAACACAAAAAGTCATTTCCTTGGAAGAATTAAAAGGGATCGGTAGGCAATTAGTGATGGAGTTCAACCTGAATGCCAGGAAAGCAAAAGTTGCAAAATATCTAGAGTGAAAAGCTAAGGATTTTGAAACAGTTAAATTGTACTTGGAAAAATTAAAAGAAAAGAACTGAAATTTCAGAGGGAATTTTGGGAAAAAGAGACAGGCAGGAATGGAGGGAAAAGTGAATTGCAGGAAAAAGAAAATGTGAAAGAAAGTGAATTTAAATTGAGATGGCTTGAGCTGAAATAGGAAGGATAAAAGCGGCTCTTGTGAGGGAATCACAGCTAAGTCAGACTTAAGAGTTAGAACATTCAATTTTGAACATTTAATCCTTAGGTTTCATGAGGAAAAGGTGGATAGAATAGAAGAATACATTCCCTACAGTGCAGAAACAGGCCATTCGGCCCATCAAACCCACACCAATCCTCTGAAGAGCATCCCACACAGATCCTAAACTTTAGAGAATCTACGAAGGCCTTTTTGAAGTTATTCTCCATCCGGAGTTCAAACCTCAACGCACAACACAAAGGAACTTGGATGATCTTATGCATGCAACACAGGAAGCTGGCACACTGGTGCAGCAGGTAATCAGGAAGGCTAATGGAATGTTGGCCTTATTTCAAGGGGATTACAGTAGAAGAGTTGGGAAGTCCTACTACAACTGTACAAGGTGCTGGTAAGACCACATCTGGAGTACATCAAGAGAACCTGTCAGAGACCAGAGAAGAATAAGGGCAAGGTAAACAACCTGGAGACAAGCTGCAGAAAACAGAACAGAGAAGATGAAATTATGCCCAGCCATTAAAAGGAAGGAATTGGATGGGAGATAGATGGGAAATTGCCCCAAGTGTGTTCATTGTAGGAAACAGGACACGTGAAGGAAAATCATTGGTTTCAGCATTCCTCAGAAAGTCAGCTGCAAGACTAATGTCTGCAGCATTAAAAATGGTCAGTGTTTGCTGAAGCATGGATATGGACTGGGATAGCTGTCAAGAGTCTGTAGTGATACGAATGGTGATCACTGACTGCTTTAAATGGCCAGAAAGAGAAGTCAGAATTCTCTAAGATATCAGATAGTTTCAAACCTTGTTGGTGGGGAAAAGTAAAGATTTTCCATCTGGAAACAGATTAAATTCCTTTGTATTGATAGAAGTGTTCATGAGAAAGAGTACAGAGTTGTCACTGGTTAATATTCACTTAGAGAATACTTGCTACAGTTCTGGTAACAGTGGAGGTAGTCCTAAGCTTACTGAAGCCAGAGATTGATATCTTATTAGGGAATGCATTGACTGGTAACAAAATGTGCCTTTCAAACTGAAAAGGACAGTCTAGAGATGCTGCGTAGGCCAAAGAAAGCAAGCAGCAAGCAGCAAGAATACTTCGGACTGTAATAGGCTTAGAAGCCCTACAGGGGACAGTATAACTCAAGAGGGCAGGAGTGGCTAATGAAGGGTCAAGGTGCTGCTGAGACAATATCTCTGGCATTCAAGATGTCTTTCATAGTATTTACTCATGACATTTTCATTATGATGTAGCTGGGTTGTGTAAAGGTGACTCTTTTCCAAAAATATTGAAATGAACTAAAATCAGAAAAAGGGCAGCAGTACCTAGAAATGAGACATACCGACCTATTACTTTGGCATCACATTGTTACAACCAGATGAGGAGGGCTAATAGGCTGTTGTCTTTTTAAAAATCCCTTTCGGTCATTCACAACAAATATTCTGTTTTAGCGCGTTGCTATTGAACTAAGCTTGATTGAAGTATTTGTGTCCACTTTCAACTTGTTCATGTTCCTCCAAGCATTGACCCATCATGGAGCAATACCATCTGAAAGAGTATTGCTGCATAGTACAGAGAGTATGTAGGGGACCATTTTATTTATGTTCTTGAATCATTTTCTATTGGGCTTCAATGAAACGTTTTAAATACTATTGTCCTCACTGGTCTGGCAATCCCTCATCTCAGTAGTACATAATAGCCATAATAGTAAATGCTTTGTACATTGTGTACATGTCACTTACTCTAAGATTGCATGTTGAAAGACCATCACAAAAGTCTTCAAAAATCAAAGCATTTGCAAGAAATAATTTGGACATTTCAGCTATGAAATCTGTTTTCAGACAGCAATATCTGTCACTCAAGTACTTCTTGACTCAGGCAGAAAAATCAAAAAGTTTCTCTCACATTTTCCTTGTTGCATCTGGTGTTAATTGTTTCAGTCCTCCATCCACTGAGAACTTAAAAATATAAATCCTTCTCCCGAGATTCCTATTCACTCACTTACCAGCTCATTTATCAAGAGAATGCTGAATGATTTGGCCTCAAAAGTTTTGATACAGTCTTTGAAAAGTTTCAGACCACTGTTGTGACAAAGAAAATAAGGCTCTGTCATCTCATTGGTAACGCCCTCTTTCCATAAGCACCTCCACTATATTTTTGGACATTCTTTCTCATCTAAACTCTAAAAGTAATATATAGGTTTCCAGCATTTCAGCAATCTCTCTATAACCAGCTGATCACAATGTGCCTCAACAGATTACACACTCCCACTTCAACTAAGTCACAGAATCCTCTCAAATGTTGCTTTTGCTTATAGAAAAGCTAAAGTGAGCACATACCTTAAATGATGTTTTCTGTGTGTGTATCTTGTTGTGTTGTGCAAAGTTATGGTCCAAACAGTTGGCTGCAATAATGTCCTTTTGAACACCTTCTGTTATTGGTAAAGGCTGTTGTGCAAATAAATAATATTTGCATTGTCATCTGAATACATGCAACATCTCCCTCCCAGGCTGAAATCAAAGCCGCTGTTTAGATAATATTTCTGTTGCAATTGCTTCCTAGCATCACCATAGGAATCCAACAATAACTGTTGGGTCCTCTTCTCAAAATTAAAATATCTCAAGACTAAGTGAAAGCACTTTGTTGCATCACTGTTTGAAGCATCAGTTGCCAAAGCAAACAAAAATGAGTTATATTAAAATGGTCCAAATGCTTTTGTGCAGAAAGTCATTCTAAAAAGGAGCTGTTCAGTGTTTTTGCCTAACTTTGAACACATTGCAGGTCTTTTCTCAAGCCATTGTAGGATTTATTCAGTTCACCTGCTTTCACTTTATCACTTTTTGGTAATGCAGTTAATTTACAAAATTAGCTCAATGTTGATGTACTTGTATTTTGAGTGTTAAATTTTTGCTTTCCAACATGACATGCTGATTCACATCTTCATTTCCTGAATGGTTGATAGTGATATCACATTATCAGAAAATGCAGAATGTATGAAATCATATTCTTTAGACCATTCAGCATAGAACAATGTCTTTTGCTTGGGCATTTTGATTTGGCAGTGACGAAAGCAACAGCTCAATGGTAATCAATGAATAAGCAACAGGCATGGCATAGCATGGAAGTGTCATTAGGACACATGTGGATAGTTATGATAAGATCTTTAATTATGGGCACTTGCAGACCAATATAGATTATTTGAAATAACCCTGATATAAGCCATTGAAGATTAGAAGATGCTAGGTTGGCCATTGGAAACTGTCCAGCTTTTAATCATCATTAGTTAAGAGCAATGTATTTTTAAGTCATGTACAATGGTTGGCTAATGTTGCAAAGAAAGCTCCTGTTGGACCTGCCTCAGGCTTGGCATTTCTAAATTAAATGTATCCAGCATAAGGCAATCAAATATCAGAATGAAGGCAGACTTGCTAGAAGACAGACTGCTTGGTACAATCCAAATAGCTACCTTATTGACCACCTGTTTGGTACCATTCAAATGGGTAGTAGTATGGTTTATGAATTTTGGTGCTGGTGCACTGTCAGCCTGTACTCAACCAGCTCATGCTTACAAAACTCAAAACATATTTTCTGCTGGTAGATGTGGTTCTGCAATTGGACAGCACTTGCCCAAAAATCCCAGTTGTGTTAAGAAGAATTGCACTAAAAGCCAATCTTAGATTAACAATCAGGTTCACAATGTTGCTCATTCACTCTGGCTGGATGCTGCATATATCCATGTTCAGGGATCAGTTCTCTGCAAGCAGAAGGAACATGTCCAGACACTGCACCTTTTTTGCATTAAACAATTGCATGATTGGAATAGGTGTCCGGTGTGTGTTCACTATGGCAATGCCTCAACCAATCAGAGTCAAAGTATCAATCAACCCTTTTCTCATGCAGTATAATTGCAGCTCCCCTTGAAATTTGGCATTCTAGTGTCTGTGCTCTGTAAGATAAAAAGACTTCAACAGAAAACCTTTTTTTTTTAGCAATATTCAAGATTTTTTTTATTCTTTCAAGGGATATGGGTGCCATGGCAGCACCAGCATTTATTACTCCTCTTCATTTACTCTTGAGAAGCTGGTGATGAGCTGCCTTCTGCACTGCTGCAGCCAATGTGGTGTAGGTAAACACGCAATGCTATTAAAGAGGAAGTTCTGAGATTTTGACCTAGGAACAGTGAGGGAACAGCAATGAAGTTCCAAGTCAGGATAGTGAATGACTTGGAGGGGAATTTTCAGGTGGTGGTGGTGTTTCTATGATTTGCTCCCTTGTTCTTCTAAATGATAGTAGTTGTGGGTTTAGAAGATGCTGTTGAAGAAAGCTGTGTGAATTACTGCTGTGAATCTTCTAGACAGTATATACTGCTACCACTATGCATCAGCGGTGAAGGGAGTGAATGTTGAAAGTGGCAGATGGCACGCCTGTCAGGTTGGATTTTTTTTGTTGGATGATGTTGATCTTCTTGGGTATTGTTTAACCTGCTCTAATCCAGGTAAGTAGGGTGAATTCCACCCCACTCCTGATTTGTGCCTTGTAAATAGCAAACAGGCACTGGGGAGCCAGAAGGTGAGTTACTCACCACAGGATTCCTGGTCTCAGACCTGCTGTTATGGCCGCAGTATTTATACAGCTGGTCCAGGTGAGTTTCTGGTCAATGGGTAACCACCAGTATGTTGATAATGGATAATTCAGCTATGGTAATCCCATTAAATGTCAAGGGATTATATTTGGATTTTGTCTTGTTGGAGATGGTCAGCATCGTCGATGACATTTGTGTGAACCTTACTTGCCACTTATCAGCATGAGTCTGAATGTGGTTGAGGTCTTTTTGCACATGGAAAATGACTGCCTCAGTGTCTGAAGAGTCAGAAATGATGCTGTACATAGTGCAATCATTAGCGAATATGCCCTCTTCTGAAACTATGATGGAAGGAAGATTACTAATGCAGCAGCTGAAGATGGTAGACAGAGGGCATTACCCTAAGGAGCTCCTGCAGTGATGTCCTTGCATAAAGATAATTGATCTTCAACACCACAACCATCTTTCTTTGTGCTAGGTATGATTCCAACCGGCAGAGAGTTTCCTCCTGATTCCCATTTTTGCCAGGTCTCCTAAATGCTACACTTTGTCAAATGTGACCTTGATGTCAAGCGCAGTCACTCTCAGCTCACCTCCAGAATGCAGCTGTTTTTCCCTATTTGGAACAAGGCTGTATGGAATAGTCCTAGTGGACCTCAGGGTGAATGTCAGTTAGCAGGATATTCTGTTCCAAGTGCCACTTGATAGTACAGTCGACCGCCCCTTCCGTCACTTTATATCACTACCAAGGGATTATTTTCATTTGTTCCAATATTGCCTTCTTTGGTTCAATGTCAGTTTTTGTCTGTTTATGTTCCGTGAAATGTTGTGGGGTGCTTTACTGCATTTGTTTTTCTTTATTCATTCACGGGATAAGGATGTCACTAGCTAGGCAGCATTTATTGCCCATCCCTAATTGCCCAGAGGGCAGTTCAGAGTCAACGACATTCCTGTGGGTCTGGAGTCACATGTAGGCCAGACCAGGTAAGGATGACAGTTCCTTCCCTACGGGACGTTAGTGAACCAGATGGGTTTTTCTGACAATCGACAATTTTGACAATTAGATTCTTAATTCCAGGTATTTATTGAGTTCAAATTCCACCATCTGCCATTAAAGATGTTACATAAATATGAGGAAAAAAATGTTTTGCAAATTCATGATTTGTTTTGAAATAGGCCACTGAAATTTAATGTTGTTAATCCACACCTAATAAAATCATAAATATTTCATAGCTGCTGACTCAACTTTCGTGTTCTGAACAAAGCAAGTCATCACTTGCTAATAACTATTTCTCAATTATTCATAACTGCAGTCCATCCCGGAACTATGTTCAGTTTTTGTTTAAACTACTATTTGGCATCCTTTGAGGAAATAATTGACAGCACTGATGAATTTGTTTTTTCCACCGCCATCCTCATCACAGGGGAAAGGGTGGTCCTTTTCTAACTAACTGGGATAAAAAGAAAACGTGTAGCCCTGTGAAAGATTGAGGTAAAAGTTTGAGGAGTGACGTATTTAGGTCCCACCCTCCAAAATGTCTGAAATATATCTGACCACATATTAAGTTGATCAGTATTATTCAGACACACGTGGTGGCTGCCTAAAACCTATGTTCCATTCCTTTCATATGATAATGAAAGATCTGTCACCTGTTTCAGGACACTTCCCTAAAACTGAACTGTCCAAAATGCTCTGGGCATCATTTCTTAGGTATTCCTATTCTAGTTGTGGCCTAATAAGTTGACCTCAATAAAAGGCACTTTGAAAAACTTGTATTTTGCTAAGGGAAACAAGAATGCCTGTCCTGTCTTCACAGCAATCCTGCCCTGAGGTTATAATTGGCTGCAATGGGTTATGGGTCAGACAAACCCCCTCAAACTATATCAAGGAGGTAACCTAGACCCTAACTTTTATCTTGTTTAAAGGCAAGGCTAAGGTACTGTGTTCCATATCTGATTTGATTGGTCCACTACTGGACTTTAAGCAAAACACACTTTATTCTTATAACATAGTTAAAATACAAACAACAACAAAAAAAAATTGACATAACTTCAACTCTATCGAAACACTTAACAAAATGATATATATTAACTGTTCCAACATAGCAGTATCCCAGTATTGGCAAAGGTTAATTCAGCAAAACAGATTCTTCACGTGCGATCTCTGCTCCCATCCTGGAGAAAGGAACACCGAATGGAACAATCTAGCAGCAGAGAGGGTGCTGTATCTAAAAACTTCAAACCCCAAATTCAACTTAAAGCAAAACTAAAACCTGTGTCAGTGTGAACCTGACTGCAGCCATTCATGCTTCTTTTATCTAATTTAAGAAAAAACTCAGGGAGCTCAAAGCTGTTTACCAATTGCTTATGAAGCACACATTCCAGTACCACTGGCAACACCTCTCTGCAAGAGAAACAGTACAGAACAAATCCCTCTTAAAGGCACAGTACCATTACAAATCCCTGACATTCTTCTTACTCTTCCAGTTTGGAACGTATCCCAAGGACACTGTCAATGAGGTATCTGGCTCTGATTGATGGATTAAAATGGAAAGGCTGATTCTGGAGTCTCCCCAGGAGATTTAATTAGCCTGATAATTATAATGAAGGCTGAGGACCAATGAGGGACAACCTAGGATCTACAAGAACCAACGTTTCTAAAATACATTCATTTCTCACCAACAATTTTCTACTTAGTCAGCTATGGTTAAGCCCAGCTTTTTCACCTCTGAGTAAGAAGGCCATGGCAACATGCCACTCTCAAGACGTGAGCATATAATTCAGACTGCAGTGCAGTGCTAAGAGAGTGCACCTCTTTTGGAAGTACTATCTTCTTAATTAGATGTTAAAACAAGACCTACTTTCTCAGTTCATGGCACTGCTTTGAAGGAGAAGAATGCCCTGTGGTGACGTAGCCAATTCTCATTTCCCAAGCAACATCGCAGTTTCAACAATGGTGGTACTTTAGATTTGCATTCTTTAGCTGTCAAGCACTTTGGGACATTCTGATGTCATGGACGTATCTATGTAAAAGTGAATAATTTCATTTCAGGAGTCTTCTCATGTTGATCGAATTGCTGGCAGTCAGTGCAATTTTTTTCAACACTGAAATTATAAAAATTAATACTCATCCTAGCCATTTCTAAATAGTATGATTTATAATTCTCATCAATTTGCTTATTATTTATTTATTCATACACAGGATATGAGTGTCATTGTTCTTGAGTGGGTAGTTGGTGGTGAGCCACCTTCTTGAAGTGAAGCACTGTCTGTGAAATATATCAGTAATAGATCTGCACGTCATTGCGAAGAAGTGTGTCCTTAATAATGCTTTGTTAGAAGCCAAATGGCCCATTTTAAAAAAGTCATACTCTAACCCTCAATAATGATCAGACATTAATATCATGGAATTACATTTGAGTTATTTTCCAATTGTTGGAAGGTTTTTTTTAATTTGTTTTCATTTTGTGGGCATCACTGGAAAATCTGATTACTATTAAGCGTCACTAATTGTCCTGAATTTTACGGTAGTTTAACAGAGTGGCTTATTAGGTCATGACAGGGGTCCATTGAGAGTTAATACCATTGCTGTGGGATTGAAATTGCATAAAAGCTAAATCTAAGGCAGATTGCTTTCCCTAAAGAAATGCTAGTGAACGAGTTAATTACAATCTCTAAACCATCATGCAGATTCAAGACATGTGATTACAGTAAACTTATCATTTTGGATGTGATTACATGGCCTAGTCTGAGTTAAAAATTGAAGTAATGAAATCTGAGGACAGCCTTGTCCCCATCTCCCTTTACCAGCTACCATCAAGCAAGTTTCCCCTGGAGGAAATATGCATTCTTATCAAGGATGTGGTGAACGTCAAGGGGAAGCAGTTTGCGAAAGGGGAAGTCAAAGCCCTTCTCAAGGGCTGAAAATAAATCCAGTATCGGTTGTCAATGTGGAGAGGTTCTGTTCCGTGACATAGATTTAGAAAAGGAATATATGGTGGTGCAGCAATTTTAAAGGATGGCCTCTGAGAGATTAGTGAGAAATGTCCGTTGCTCTCAGGGTTTGGAAGGAGTGAGGATTTCTGTAGAAAATAACATCATTTTTTTAAAAATCACAGAAAGAACTGTTTGTGATACACCAGAGTCAGTAAAAACTGCAATAGGGTTAGGGTTAGGGATAGAATCAGACCTCTTAGTTCAGTGTTGTCCAAAAGAAATCATTCATTAGCCACAGTTATAATGCAGCATCACCACATTTGTTCATATTTACTAACTTTAGTGGAAATGATACAGTTAAGGTAAACGTACATTTGGTGTCTGAATTTACTTGTTAAGTGTCTAACACCATTCAGTAACCAAGAAGTGAATCATTCACAACAATCATAAAACACTCACAGCACTCTGTTACTTATCAAAAGCAAAACAAGCCAAAAATTGAAGTTCACGAGTAAATCATGAAAATCTGAGAAATCACATCACTGGCCCAGTGATCATGTCTATTACTCATTGGACTCATTAGATTTTTCTTTACTTCTGCCCCTGGCAGTGGCAAGTTTGGAAGCCATCTTATTAGATGGGATGGTTACATGCCCAAACCCCATCTCCATCACAATTGAGTTCTGGGTGAAAAGGCCAAAGATCAACTTTCCTGCATTCTCATCAATGGACACCCTTAAATGATTGATTAATGGCCACATAAGGGCCTCAGCCTGCTACCTCCGGTATTATCCCTGTGGAGGATTGGCATCTCACCATTTGATGTGTGTGGCAGCTAATACTCTTCAGCCATTTTGTCACTTCTTTGCAGACATAAAAATCCTTTTTATATTAACCAGATATGGTAGTCATATCTGGATTCACAATTAGTGCATCCGGCTAACACACAGACAACTCAGGCACTAGGCCCGACCAATTGGTGTTGAAACACAGGCTCAGCCCCGTATCCTATTACTCATTAGTATCACTCAATAGTTCAAATGCTGCTGTCTCCGAAGGTCAAGCCATGAGTTGAAATCCTGGTACTCCCTTCTTAACAACACTATCGGCATCCCTACTCCTCAAGGACTGCAGCAGTTTAAGAAGCTCACAAGCACCTTCTTCAGACAATTAGAGATGGACAATACATGATGGCCTAGTCAAACCTGTCTACATCCCATGAACAAATAAAAAACCGCAAAGATCCAAATGTCCTGCCAGAACCAAAAACACAGACTTCAGTCAACAGCTACGATCAGGCCATCACCTACATCTAGATTCCAGCCCCAATTCAGATCTAAATATCTCTCCATCAATTGAAGACCTGAAGGAGGAAGCAAGAAAGCATTTGAATCAGAATATGCTGTGTTTTATATTTTGCAAAACAATTGATGTCTTAAAGAGACTTTCTGTACACAATATTGGAGTGTATGCTTGCAATGTGGAATAATGATGGGCAAAGATCGCAATGTACAATCAACTCTGAATTATCCAGCATGCATCAGTATTAACTAGTGACGATAAGTCAAAAATGCTGATTAATCCATTTGCAGTTTGTGATAATGGTAGGATTTGAATAAAAACATATGATGTATATTGCAACTTTCAGAGGCATAAAACCTCTTCAACTTTGACTCTTCACTGTAAACATTGAAAACAAAATATTTCAACCATCAACCAGTTCTTTTACAATCATTTCAGACAAACAACTTTGCTATCTTTTTATTTAGCAGTAATGACCTGGGCAGAGTTTCCAGTAAGTGGAGCATTCAGTTTGGTGCCACATAACAAAGGTTTTACAGAATTATGCTCTTATTTTGTATAATCGCAATCTTTCCTTACAGAAAATGAGGTGATAGCAGAATTCAAAAATTGATAGCCTGTTACTATCTTTACATCAGCCAGTATAGGTAGCCCTAGATTGCAAAAGGATCATATGGTTCCCCATAACCCAAATAGTGATGGAGAGCCACTCACTTCGACTGGATATTAATCTTTCAGAAAATGCTGGGACTTCAATCATCAGGACTGTCTGCAGGAGTACTGTTTCAAACACACTTAGATGGATGAAACCAAACTAAACCAAAGACACAGTGCTAAAAATTGGCTAACTCAATTTCTGAGTCATGGGTTTATGATTCCTCACCTGCCCATAGAGATGGACAGCATATAATCTTGGTACTATTGCTTAGTTGACATGGCTGAACCATAGGCCCGAGTGTCTGCAGTAAGGTCCATTCAGTGATGGCACATTAATGCCAAATGCTCCTTCTCAAGTCCCAGTCACCCTCATCCTGCTGCCTGATGTGATGAACAAGCTGGTGATGGTGTGTACGTGGGTTTCTTGCCTCCCAATCCACCGCACTTCTTTCAAATTAACCATTCATTCTGCTTTCAATCTTTCAGACTCCTGAGGAGTGCTACTTGTCCAGCATCAGAAGGAGAAGAGAGACTAACAGCACTGCACTGATGAAGAGGCCCCATCATTT
The DNA here is from genome assembly GCF_021869965.1 of Rhincodon typus. Classification (NCBI taxonomy): domain Eukaryota; kingdom Metazoa; phylum Chordata; class Chondrichthyes; order Orectolobiformes; family Rhincodontidae; genus Rhincodon; species Rhincodon typus. The sequence goes on along the minus strand of NC_063342.1, from coordinate 64,883,122 downwards.
GACTTGCAACCACCAATTCAGATATTGGCCCCATATACGTTACAGGCTACTGTATAGTTGAAATCAGGTCAGTGTAAGTGCCAGGCTAAGTTACACCAGGAATGAAGGATGGCTTGTTAGACAGCTCACTTGATTAATGAGATTACAGACGTATTCTGTACAGAAGTGAAAGACCTCAATAGGTTGACATGCAGGAGAGCTCAGAAAGGTATGCATATTGCACTATCAGGATATTGTTTGACTTGCCAGACAGTCGCCTGTTACTGCAAAAGAGCATGGATGTGTTAATCTAAATTTGCCAAAGAACATTGTGTGTTGAAGACAGTTAGAGAAGGTTTTAGTGGACTGATATCTGGAATCATTACACACTACCTATTGTTAGCCACCAGCAGTCTCCATTGACAGCTATTCACCCTCCAAGCCAGATCGTTATCAACTCCTTTGCCTGTCCAACTGTTCTTCTCTCTCTTTGGGCTCTATACCCACTTATTGTTTACTCCTTACCCCCACCGCCCAACCTATCTTCTGCATATAAACCGACATTTTCCTACCTACCATCAGTTCTGAGGAAGGGTCACTGGACCCGAAACGTTAACTCTGATTTTTCTTCACAGATGCTGCCAGACCTGCTGAGCTTTTCCAGCAATTTCTGTTTTTGTTCTGGGATCAGTGGGTTATGTTCCAAGAATAGGTTGGAGAGGCTAGATATGTTTCCACTGGAGCTTAAAAGAGTAAGAGGTTATTTGATTGATGTGTATAAAGTCCAGAATGGTCTCAACAAGGTAGATGTGGAAAGGATGCTCCCTCTTGTGGGTGACTCTGAAACTAGGGTGAACTTTTTTAAAATTAGTGTTTGCCCTTTTAGAACAGAGATGAGAACCACACTTTATTTTCTTAGAGGCTTGTGTGACTTTGGAACTCACTGCCTCAGAAGGCAGAAGAAGCAATATCAATGAAGATTTTTAAGCTGAAGGATTCTTGTTAAGAAAGGGAATCAAAGGTTATTAGGGGTAAATATGAACATGGAATATGAAACTGAAAGAGATCAACCATAATCTCATTGAGCTGTAAAAAAGCTGAAGATGCCAAATGACCTAAGGCTCCATGTCATCTTTGTAACAGTCCATCTTCGTAGACTCTATTGTATTTTCCTGTGCTGTTGCAGTTCTAGAGACACTGCCACTGTTGTCATCAAACCTTTTGCAGTCTTTGTGTAGACAGGTCACCTATACCCCTGCCAAAATCCTGGAACTCACACAACACCTCCAAAAACACTCCACAGTGCTTCCAGGTACCTTGCATTAGCAGAAGTTTTGAAAATCAGCTTATTGCATGTTGGATGCCAAGCCTGATTGAAGAAAATTTCACTTTCAAAAACCAGGGTACTTGGTTGGACTGAACACATACAACTGCAGGAAATCCTTCTGAACACAATCTAGGAATTCTTGTACAAAAACAAAGTTGCTGGAAAAGCTCAGCAGGTCTGGCAGCATCTGTGAAGGAGAAAACAGAGTTGACATTTTGGGTCCGGTGACCCTTCCTCAGAACAGGAACTATTGTCTCTCACTGCAACTTAGACTACCAGTATTCCAGTCGATATTTATGAATGAATGATGCCCATTGTAAGCATTCCACAATTTTGGCATCTCTTTGTAATTTCCATGAAGATTTATTCCTCCACAACCTTCCCACTAGTTGGTGATTTATAGACTACACGAAGTAATTTAATTGCAAATTTTTGTTCTTTTGGTTTAACCAACCTGATACTGTCCTTGAACCCACAGGTATATCCTCTTTCACCAACCCTGCAATGCACTCCTTAATCAAATCTGTCACCACTACTCCTTACATCCCTTTACTGTCTTTTCTGAACACCCTGTACCAGTAACATTTAACATCCAGTTTTGCCCTTCTTTGAGCAACTTGCAACATAACTCCCCAATCTTACTTCCTGTACTCTGTGTATTCACATTTGTTTCCCTAACTAACGAATCCCCTATCATTAGCACTCTTCCTTTCTTCTTCCTTCCCTCCTGTACAGCTCAACAGCTCATAATGCCACAAATGTGGCTCTGACATCATTCTCTTGAGGAACCATTACCCTCAGCAACTTCCAAAATGCAAAACTAATTTGTGATCAGTTCCTCAGGGGATTTCTGCAGTATCTGCCTGTTTCTCTCAAAATGCCTGGTGGTTACCCATTCCTTTTCTGTCTCAAGGCCTTTAAGCTGTGGTCTTAACATCTCCCTGAATGCGCTTTCCATATAACTATAAGCTTTAGTGGATGCACTTAGTGACCCCAGTCACCACTCAAACCCTGAAACCCAAAGTGCAAGTTTATTCTGCTGGCAGTATTTACAGCACATTTCATTGCCTAGGGCTCCAGTAGGGTCCATGACTTCCCACGTATTACAGGTCACATATTCAATTCAACTGAGCTGTGCCGTCATATTTTTACTTTTCTTCTCATTCATTAATTTTATTCTACTTTGGATTTCTTGAATTACTTTATTATGTTGATGTTGACTTACCCTTACCCCGATGTTTCTCAGTTAATATTTCTTTAATATAAATACACTTATTTTATTTACAACAATTTAAAAACAGTCCCTGACAGCAGTTTCTTACCAACCAATGAATTTGCTGAAAAAGAGTAAAAGAAACAAGTGCCTTCTCCCCACCCTTCATCAAATTCCCAATACAGTACACTTCTTGCAATAAGGTTTATTTAGAGCACTTCTTTCCCTCTCTGCACTGCATTTGCACTTTGAACTCAATTCCCAGGTATATTCACTAAGCCTTATCTCACTTAGGCAAAGTGTCCCTCACATTGACCATAATTGTTAAGACTGCATGATCCACAATAAGAAAAAAGATTGTACACCTTCTGCAACTTAATTAATTAGTAATAATAATAAAATTGATCAGTGTGCATGTAGTTACTGATGCTGCATTCTCAAATTATGTATTTGAGGTACAGCTTGTTTATGATAAACAAGAGAGTTCCAAAGATAAATCCTGGGGTTGGTTTGAATGATGCACCAGAGTAATGATGCAGAAGTAGCAACAGAAGCTACCCAGTTGGGTAACAGTGGAGGCGGATGGTCTGGTTAACTGTGTAAAAGGCTGCAGTCTGTTTAAGAACTACAATGAGGGATAGTTCGATCTTTGTCACCATGGCATAAATTTGCACCCAACTCAGAGGTAGTGTTTGAAAAGATTTGTTTTGTCAATATTGGGAAAAACAGTGGTTCTAACATTTATCTGTGGGTTAATCACCATCCAACAGACATCACCATGTGCCCATAACATAAAAGTGGTTCAAGCAACAAGCTGTGTCTGACATGATAAATGTAGAAAATTAGTGCTTTTCATGATGATTCAATTCTGACAAAGCGCTGGGCAGATCCATTTCTTTCAGTACAGTATGGGATGCTTCACTACACTTGTCATTACAAGTTATATTTACAATATACGGTTACATTTCATGTTAGACATTCTTTGGTGCATACGCCTGAAGACCTTTACCCATGTTCCAGGTCCTTGTATAGGAGAGCATGAATGCCTTAGACAGTGGCCTTTATCCACTGAGTCTGTGTGGTGGCTGCCCCCAAGCTTTAGCATGTTATTCAACATTTCGTCTTGGATCTTGGAACACACCAGTTTACAACTTTGGTTGTTGACAGTGCTTTGCACTGGAAGATCAGCAGGTTTTAAGCACACAAGAGAGCATCTTTCACCAAGCTGATGGTCTTCTAGCAGCAGTTAATGTTTAGCTTGATGTGCATTCCCAGAAATGACTCATTGTAAGATTAATCATTGCATGCTGCTAAATTTTCAATTTTCGTTAGAATAACCATGTCCTCCAGGAGGGACAATGTTTTCCACTAAATAACCTACCAGTTTCAATTTGTAAGGAATGGTGTCAAAATATTTGATGCCTCCGAGACAAAAGATGGGGATTCAAGACCCACTTCACACATTTGAGCTCATTATGTATGATTACTCTCTCATAGCAGTACTGAGAGAGAGCTGGTCTGACACAGATACTGTCTTTCAGATGAGATACTAAACAAAGTTCTACCTGGTTTCACAGATGGATGTAAAAAGTCTTATGAAACTATTCAGATTGTGGTTAGGGTGTTGTCCCCAGTGTCCTGATCATTGAAAAATTGAAATAGATTATCTGGTTATTCATCCTATCACCATGGTGAAATTTTGCTCTGTGTAAGATGGTTGCCACTCTTTTGGACATAACAACAATGATTCCACATCAATATACTTCCTTGGCTATAAGGTGCTTTAGGGCATCATGAAGGTCATTATGCCGTTCTTTCCTTTTCTTTAAAACAATAAATTGTCAATCAGAAAATTATAATTAATATAGTTTCTCAGACATAACATAATTGTTATGAAAAATTAAAGGGTTCTGTCAGAACTATCTACCTCAAAATGTGCTAACTATGTATGCTTGCAGCTGCGTGTTTGTCTCACCCTGCTTCCTGACCTGGCTGCCATGCAAAATTACATAATTTCATTACAGTGATCACTATATTTGACAGGTTTTGTGCCTCAGTAGGTAGTGACCCTGCCACTGAGTCAGAATCTCTGGATTTAAGTACTACACTGAAACTCGTTTGCCATAGACGAAATATGTATGGCATGGATCAACAGGTTGATAATCAGCCTGCAAATGTTTTGTCACTCTTTTCAAAAGAGGCAAATAAAGTATGTGAGAAGATATAAAATAAACAAACTGTCCCTGATCTAAGGACAACGCATAGACCACAGATAATGCTGAGGTGTACCAACCAAACTAGTTTGCAATAGTCATGTTGAAGAACATAAAAGAATACATTGAATAAAAAGGGTACTTAAATAAAAATAATCAACCAAACAGTAAAAATTTGGGAGAAAAGAAAGTGGTCTGATTAAAATATATACTTAGTACATATAATAAAAAGAATTAAAAAGGAAATGGACACTGTTTCAGTTGTTTTTATGCAGACAGATAACATCTTGTTCCTCACTGCAATGTGCCAGGAAATAGTTTATCTGACAACACATCTTTTTGAATCAGACGTCAGCAGTCCTCAAAATTTAATACATTATAAAGTCTCAATCATGTTTGCTGACATAAGAACTGGACTAAAATGATTGTACTTTACGAGCAAAATCAGTTATTATTAGTTCTCAGGACTAAAGCTGCTGTCATGGCCAAAATTCATTGGCCATTGCTAAAGATAGTGAAGGCAGTTAAGAGTTTACAAATTGGCATTTGGTTTGAATCATTAATCAGTCAGATACATATGGTAATTTTCTTTGCTAAAGAATAGTGACTTCAAATTGTCGAATTTTCCAACAATTTTTGACTAATGTTGCACTGTTATTATGGTGTAAAATTTTTGTAGAATAGCTTTGTCTCACTGTGGAGTTTATTACTGTTTAATGAATCATTGACGTGATAATTAGATTACTGACATCCTGTGGTAATCCATTGGCATAAATCCAAGGCATCACATTTTCAAACCAATGGAAAAAAATACTATAGAGAAAATGTAAAAGTATTCATCTACGTAAAGATACAGTTTATACACTTGGTTACATATGATCTGGAAGGAGCTTCTTGTGGCACAATGGTAGTGTCACTACCTCCTGGACTGGGAGGCCTAGGTTCAAGTCCCACTTGTTCCAGAGGTGTGTAATAACAGGTTGATTAGTAAAATAGGTTAAATGAAAAATAAATTAAAATGTTTAATGGCTATGTATATTGTGAGTGTAGTATTCAACTGACTGTATTTCACCTGTATACAAAGAATAGCAGGTATGTTTTCCTAGATAACATTCATCACCACATCACCAGATGTATTATTTGGTCACTATTTATTTCATGTTTGTGGGATTTTGCATATCAAAAGTTGCACTTAAATAGTGCTGAAAGGAGAGACATTTTCAAAGCTTTTAATCTCCCACTCATCAGAACAAATGCAAGAGTGCCAAATTTCAAACAATGTCACCAATTTCTGGTGGAGAAAATGGTGGAGATTTGTTGGCACATTGACTCTGATTGACAAGGCATTGCTATGGTGAAAGTAATGGAGAACAATAGGGTCACCAAACTTCTGGATAATTCCATTGAGATGCATTGCTTGAAGAAGTTATTTTATTTGCAGAGAAAAGGTCTTTGTATTCTAGCAAATGTAAATGTACCACATTATGAGCTTGATTGGTCATCTTATCAGTATTCTTATTGTCACACTCAAGAGTGGACAACACCACCCCAGGACTCTCTGTTCTTCTGCCATCTTTCAAATTTCACCAGTATTATATTTGCGCTGTCCTCGTTCTTTGTACCAAAATGCAGCATATTTGTGTCCATTCCATCAGTCTGACTATTTTCTCTTTAATAAAAACAGGAAAAAGATGAATATATTGAGCTGGTCAGGTATCATTTGTAGGGAACAAAATGGAGTTAACATTTAAAGTTGATGACCTTGGTTCTGACAAAAGGTCTTTGAATTGAATGGTTAACTCTGTCTGACCACAGATGCTGGGTGTTTCCAGTATTTTTGGATTCAGTTCAGATTTCCAACATGTGCAGAATGTTACTTTTGCATATTCTTTTTAAGTCTATTACTATTTTTCTGTTACTACATTGTTTGCTACACTTCCAAGGTCTGTCATCTGCAAATTTGAGCACATATATTCTGCGTATGAAGCAGTGTCAACCAGGTAGCTTCTGAGATCAAAGGTTGTGGATTTATGAGCTATTCTGAAGACTTCAGCACAAAATCTACACAGACTTGTTAGGTCACTCCTGAAGGAATGCTGCACTGTGATGTCCTTCAGACAATATGTTAACCCAAGGCACTGTTTGTTCTTTTTGGAGATGTAGGAGCAAATCAACAGTAGAATATAAAACATCCACTTGCACAATTATAAACAAGATCCAGGTAGTTCTCCCGAATGTTCTGGCAATTATGAACGTATAGCCAACATCACAAAAATTGATCAGTTTGTTATGTCATGTTGTGTGTCGCAAATTGGCTGACATATTTCCTATAACTGAGACTACAGTTCAAAAGTATTTAAGTGACTGCAGTGCTTTAGGCTATCTGGTGATCAAGAGATGTGCTGCAGAAATGCATCTTCCCCTATATGTATGTAACTTTATACAGATAGAATGTTATGCATGCATTGGTGTTTGTTTTTACAGGCACATACAGTACATTTGGGCTCAATTTCACTTCAGGAACTTGTGCGTAAAAAATGATGGCACCCCGTTTGGTGTTATACTGTTGCGGGAATAAATGCCAGCCTTTCTCTTCATAGATGTACGCAAAGATCTTTATGTATGCATTTTATATATGTATACACAGATCAATACTATTTAACAACACAATACTATTTAAATCCAGATGTAGAAATTCATTGGAATTGTTTAAAATGTGTATTTTTGGTTAGAATATAATGACGTCAACAATAAATTTAGAGTCAAAAAAGCCAATCCGCAAATGGCAGACTAGGACCATAATGCTGAACTTTTACCTTTATTTCTTTATTTTTCTAATTTACAGCTAAGATTTGGTCCCCCGGTATCTTTCTACCTAGCTTTATAAGGACTGTACTGGTGATCGTTCAACATTTCTTTTATTTTTTTAAATTTATACCTAAGATTGTGTACCTAGGTATCTTTGTACCTAAGTTGGCATCGGAAATGGCAACGTCGTACACTTTTGGCTGCACTCATGTATCCCTGTAGTTGTCTACATGTATCATGAAACCTAATTCTAACAGTGTTCCCCAAGATCCATACTCTGCTAACACAATAGGTATAAAGAGTTAACAAGGTGTAGAGCTGGATGAACACAGCAGGCCAAGCAGCATCG
>NC_063342.1:64835344-64874833 GCF_021869965.1 Rhincodon typus | reverse complement strand
TGGCCTGCTGTGTTCATCCAGCTCTACACCTTGTTAACTCAGATTCTCCAGCATCTGCAGTTCCTACTATCTCAGGTATAAAGAGTTGCAGCGTGATTGAACTTGCAAACCAGGTGTTCCGGAAGTGGGTGGTTTGTAGAGACCCACATTGCTTCCACTTGGCGTCCGATTCACCTGGCGGTCCCACCGATTGGCGGGAGGAGGCCCCGCCTACCGTCATGACCACGCCTACCGCCCAGACCCCGCCCCTCAGCGGCTGTCGTCAGGGTGACGCGCGGAGCCTCGTTCTGACCCACAGGTAGTGCGGCGGCGGGTAGCAGTAGCAGTAGTAGTAGTAGTGGTGGTGTGGGGGAAGGAAGGGAGGGAGGCTTCGCCATATTGTTAACGGAAACGCGGCACCGTCGTGAGGGAACGACAGCAGCTGGCGCGACTCCGGCTGGAAATTCGGCTCCCGAATGTGGAGAGGTGCAGGGCGGCGGTGACGACAACAACGACCACCACGCTTCGGTAGTGGCGGCTAAGATAGGCTAGGCCTCGGACAGTCCGGCTCGCTCCCGTCGCTCGGCTCAGCCCTGCGCCAGTTCCGGCGGGTGAGCTCGAGCCGCCCGGTGCCCTGCTCCCGCTCGGCGCGTCCCCGCTGCCCCCGTCGTACCCGCTCGCTCGTTCCCGGCGGCGAGGCTGACGGGCGCGCGGTCGGGTCCGGCTGCGAAGATGCCGCTCGCTCAGCTGGTGGATCCCTGGCAGAAAATGGCTGTAGAGAGTGAGAAAGAGGTAAGCGGACTTAATAACTCCTTTTCACCCAACCCAAAACACATGTTGGGCCTTCTGTCTCGTTTATTTCGTTCAAATATTCCTCTTTACAATCTAGATGCTACAGTTGTGAGTCGATCTTGGTGTGTGTCGGGGTAGCGGAAAGGATTTGGATCAAACTCTTCGTCGTTTCGTGTCTCTTGTCTGTTTATAACTTGGCTGCGCTACTTGTTTAACTGTGCTTTCCTAGGTCTGGAGACATGTCGGGTCAAGTACCATCCTGCTAAGAACTGAACCGAAGCCAACTGTATGGTATCATCTCGAGTCTGTCAAACTTCACGTACCGCGTTTTCATTTGAGCATTTCAATTACGATTTCGGCTGTTCAGCCGTTGTTTTTCTCTCTTATTTTGACTTTTTTAAAATCCTATTTCTTGAAATCTTAAAACGAAAACCTTCAGATCATTGAAACGATCTGCAGTTGAAAATGATTGGAAAGGGGTTAGGTCTAAATTCTAATACTTGCGTTTGATTTGCGTCCCAAGGGTTTGTTACGGAAAGATTCAAAATTAAATTTATTTTGAAATAGCTGCAAAATTGTATTTTTGTAGCCTTTGGCAAATTACAAGATCCCTTTTTAAAAAAAAAAAATCAGGTCCCTGATTAAGTATGAATCGTTTCAGTTTCTTTTAATTGTTAGATTTGTCCACAGTTTACTTTAAGGTTTTCTTTGCCATTAGATCTGTGTGGTTGACATCCCTCCTTAGCCAAAGAACATACAAATGACCAATCACATTGGAGCTTACTTTGGAATGTATTACGTAACTTGCTGTCTAGCCTCATGACATGGCATGTCTCAGGTTGAGAATACTTCATGCAGAAACTTAAGACAAGGCCTTTATGTGTCATTGGACTGTTAGATTTGAGGGATACAAACAAAATACCACTATTTTGTGTTTTAAGGAGTAAATGCTATTTGCAAAGCAATCAACCAGCACAAACTAAAACCATTGCCAAAGTGAGAGCTTTAATTTTTTTGGCACAAAGTGTCAACCATATGATGATGCTTGATGGTGATAGGTAACCCTGAGATTATAAGTTGGTGATGCAATGCTTTAGATCTTTCATAAAATTTTGTATGTTGCTCAATATAAGTTGCTTTAAATTCACTGGCTGCTGTCCTGTCTTTTTGTATACTTGCTTTACAAAACTTTGAGTGGCATACTACCTGGAATTTGGCTTTACCTAAAGTTGGGAAAGGATTAACATGATTTAAATTAAATTTGTGCCTAAATTTAGTATTATGTTTCCCTCTAAAACCACAAGGCTGTTCCATTGCTTTGTGGGTTTGCAAAATTGTTTCCATGAACCTCAGTACTGATTTTTGTACTATTGTTGTAAGAAATACCCAAGATGAGCATAAATATCAGAATGACCTCAACATTTGTAAATATGAAAATGTGATACCTCCCTTTTAAGTACACTCAAGGTCAATCAGGATCTATCTTATTGTATACACTTTGCCTGAAACTGTTCTCCAGATTTTTCGAGATGAAGTTTTTCCTCTATGTATTTTCTTGCCTCACAGTCACCATCGTTTCCCCTATGTAAACCTCTTCACAGCCAGAAACCAACTGAGGGCCCAAGCAGGGGCACTACACTACGTGACTTCACCACTCGATGTCAGGCTAGTATTGCCACACAACATAACAGTTCTCTACAGTATGAGGTATACTTTGGAGTATTTCTCTATCAAATTTGCATTGCTTTACAAAGAAATGAGTGGGAGTGAAAATTCTAAGCTGAGTGCTGGGAATGGTTGGCAATTTACGGTAGATGAGTTTCTGTTTGGGTTAATTGGATGTGCAGATAATTATGTGGGGTCGGGGTGTTTAAAATTATGAAATCATTGCCCAGATAATGGTAATACGTGCTGTTTATATAGTCCGATACCACTCTTCATCCTGTAGATAACTTTGTAAGCTTTTCAGGGCAAGTAGAATACTAACTTAGGAAATAAACAATTTATGCCTGTATTGTTCATTGCATTACATTACAATAGCAGACATGGAGAGAACATACAAACTCCACACAGTCATCCAGTCATAGAACCCTGCAGTTTCACGGTAAGCCATTTGGCTCCTCACTCTGCCTCTGAAAAGCATCCCCCCCCAGACCTACCCCCTACTCTATTTCCAAAACCCTGCATTTCCAATGGCTAATCCACCTAATCTACACATCCCTGGATACTATGTGCAATTTAACATGGCCAGTCCACCTAACCTGCACGTCTTTGGACTGTGGGAGGAAACTGGAGCACCTGGAGGAAACTCATGCAGACACAGAGAGAACATGCACAAACAGAGCTGGAGTCAAACTTGGGTCCTTAGTGCTGTGCGGCAGCAGTGCTAACCGTTGTGCCACTGTGCTGCCTTTTGTGAATTATTTGAAGGTAGGAGACTAGTTCACAAACTGAGTTAACGTCATTGATACTTAAATTTGTTTGTAAATTGTTCTGTTTGGGTGAATGCTATTTTATGGAACTGCATCTCGTAGAACAGGCTAACAATTTAAGAAATAACTTGGTAAGCAAGCTTATAATTAACTATGACACATTGTATAGTATATAAATTAAAACCTGCACATCTCAATGCTGTTCGTAGGGATTCTAAAGATTGTCAACTGATGGTCGTAGCTAATGTTTGTAGGTTAAATCCTCTTGTCTGCTTTTTGTAAACTCTGTGGTAATACTATGTATAGGGTATAATTCCTATGCTGACCTGTTTGACATTGATAGCAAGTTTGGATTATGGCTTGTTCTTGGAAGTTAAAGACTCTTGGGGTGCCTTTGCCACAAGAGCTTGTCAGAAGCTAGGAATTCTGCAGTGAGTAACTTGTCTCCTGACTCAGCCTGTCAACCATCTACAAGGTATAAATCAGCCGTGTGATGGAATACTCCCAACACTTGCAACATGCTAACCGGGATGACTTTTCTTTGTATTTATCCAACCTGTCGTAATCATGTACATCTCTATATCAAATCTCTCTTCAACAACCTTTTCTTTAAGGGGAAGGACATGAACTTCTTCAACCTAGCTAAAATCTGCTAAATCTCCTCTGTGCTCCTTTGAATCTTCCTCTTTCATAAAGTTTAGCGACCTGAGCTTGGATGGAATACTTAAGTTGTGGCCGAACTAGAATTTTATGGAGGTTCAGCATAATTTCCCTGTTTTGGTGCTCAGTGTCCCCCAACAGTGAAGCTTAGAATCCCATACTTTGCCAATTACTCTTTCGATATGTCCTACCATGTTCAAAGATCTACGCGCATGAATCTCCCTTCCCCAAGTTGTCTCTGTTCTTGTACACCCTTCAGAACTGTACCATTTAATTATTGATTGCCTTTCCCTCCCTTCAGCCAAAATATATTATTGCATGCTTCTTTGCATTAAATTCTGATTTGTCTGTTTATTCTGCCAGTCTATCTCTGTTATAATTAATTGGTATTATCTTTACTGCCCCATTTTCAAGTTTGGTGAATAGCCAAGGTCTTTTCCCAGAGTGGGGAGTCCTAAACTAGAGGATATAGGTTTAAGGTGACCTAAGGGGCAACTTTGTCACACAGAGGATGGTGTTAGTCTGGAATGAGCTGCCAGAGGAAGTGGTGGAGGCTGCTACAATTACGACATTTAAAAGGCATCTGGATGGGTATATGAATAGGAAGTGGTTAGAGGGATATGGGCCAAATCCTGGCAAATGGGACTAGATTAATTTAGGATATCTGGTAGGCATGGGTGTGTTGGACTGAAGGATCTGTTTCCCTGCTGCGTATCTGACTCTTTGGTATAATTGTACAATTTTGAAATTTTGTACCGCTACTGAAGTAATTTATATCGATCAAAAAGTAGTGGTCCTCGCAATGACCATTGGAGAACCACTGTCTACCATTCCTGTAGTGTAAACCAAACATTTGCTATGTCTTGCTAATCCCTATATAAAATCAATTTACATATACAAAATAAAATTTTGTACAAATTTGTACAAAAAACAATTTTATTAACTAATGTGAAACCGGTTCCATAAGTATCAAGTTTGTACTCAGCCTTTTATGTGGTACTTTGACAAATTCTTTCTAGCAGAAATGTAGACTGTTTACTGCATTACCTTTATCAATCTTTCCTGTCACTTTAGACATTCAACTAGATTAGTGAACACAGTTTGTCTTTTACAAATCCAGACTGGTTCTCTTTAATGGACTTGAACACCTCCAAGTACCTCTAATTTTCTTCTCTGGCTATTGTTCCTAAAACCTTAGCTAGGCAGTTAAACCCCAGTGTTGGCTGTATTTAAAAAGAATATCCTGTTGCAAACTTAGTACTTTTGTGGATTGGGAGGCAGGAAGTTAGAATTTGGTGTTTATAAAATGCTGGGGGGGGGGGAGCATTGCGTGGTTCCTTTAAAAGATGATGTGCTTTTTCTATGATTAGTGATTTTTAAAAAAAGATCTGTGAGCAGCAGCTTAAAAGTTTGTAAGCGTGCAAAGAGCACTCAAATTCGAATATTTGTTTCAAAAGGCTGTACAGTCAGCAGGCCAAGCAGCAATTTTACCAAGACGGCATGTTTTTGAATTTATCCAATCAATTTGAACCAGGCACCTCGATACCAAAAACCAATTAAATTTAACTTATGGTTTTGACAACATAGGATCAATCCTATTTTAAGAAATTGATATATCAAGGGTATAAAAGAAGGGGCACACTTGGACAAAGACAGGCGTGCTAACTGCCATCTGCCAGAGTTAACAGTCCTCAGCTCCCAAAAGACAATCGCTGGCTGTCTCAGACTCCTACATGTGTTAGAGAAAGCACCTAAATAACAAAGATATCCACAACACAACTAGTGAATATTCCTGACTGAAGAATCGACAGAGAAGGCACAGAGCATTCTGTAAAACCTGTAACCTGGCTGTAATTTCAAGACCAAATTCTATTTTTGTTTTCTAAACGGGACTTGTATTTATTGGAACAGCATACCATTAGAATCTTATTTTATTTGGGAATAGTTAGTTGTCAAAAGGGATTTTTTCGGTTTGTTGACAGATTAGCTAATTTGTTCACTGTTAGTATTAAATTTTAATTTTTGATTGCAAAAAATGGGTGTCAGGGATTTCTTTTTATCTAACAACTAGAAGCTGCTGAAAGACAGGTTACACCACTTTTCACGCTCCTTTTACCGATTTATAGGGCGAGGCGCTCCTCTGTGGATGTTTTGGTTTTAGTTCTCAGAGGGGTGTCAACCTCTGCTGTATAACAATACTTACTCCGTTTTTTGAACATTTTCCACTCTCCGATCCTCAGGCACCTTTCCACGTATTTAGCCAAGGTTAGAAGATTATAGTAAGCTGTCCTGCTATCTCCAACCCCACTTCTTGTAGTAACTTGAGATTTTCTTTTTTTTTAAACTTGTGGGCTGTGGATGTTGATATGGTTGGCTAGCATTTATTGCCCTTGAAAAGGTGAAGGTGAGCTGCCGCCTTGAACAGTTGCAGTTCATGTGCTGTAGGTAGACCCAAAATGTCGTTCGATCTTGACGAGCAATTGTGAAGGATGAATTTCCAAGTGAAGATAATGAGTGGTTTGGAAGGGAACTTGCATGTGATGGTGTTCCCATTTATCTGCTGTCCTTTCCCTTCAAGATGGTTGTGGGTTTGGAAGCTGCTGTCTAAGAATCTTTCAGTTTCTGCAGTGTATCTTGTAGATCATATGGTGCTGCTATTGAGCATCAGTGGTGGATAGAGTGGAAGCTTATGGATGTGGTGCCAGTCAAGCAGGCTGCTTTGTCCTGGATGGTGTCGAGCCTTGTGTTGTTGGAGCTGCAGTAATCCAGGCAAGAAGGGAATATTCCACCAGACTTATTACTTGTGCCTTGCAGATGGTGGACCGGCTTTGGGGAGTCAGGAAATAAGTGACTTGCCACAGTATCCCAAGCCTCTGACCTGCTCTTGTAGCCACTGCATTTATCTGGTGAGTCTAGTTGAATTTCCAGTCAGTGGTAACCCCAGGATGTTGTTAGTGGGGGATTCAGTGAAAGCAACACCGTTGAATGTCATGGGGTAGTGGTTAGATTGTCTCTTATTGGAGATGGTCATTACATAGTATTTGTGTGAGAGAACATTTCTTGCCGCTTGTTAACCCAAGCTTGGATATTGTCCAGATCATCTTCATTTGAGGAGTTGTGAATGGTGTTGATCATTGTTCAATAATCGGTGAGCATCCCCACTTCTGACCTTAAGGTGGAGGGAAGGTCATTGAAGCAGCTGAAGATGATTGGGCCAAGAGCACTACCCTGTGGAACTCTTCTAGAGATGTCCTAGAGCTGACATGACTGCCCTCCAACAACTACGACCATCTTCTAAGTGTCTGGTATGACTCCAAGAATTGAAGAATTTGCCTACTGATTCCCATTGATTCCAGTTTTACTCGGGCTCCTTGATGCCACACTTGGTCGAATGTGGGCTTGATGTCAAAGGGTGTCACTCACCTCACCCCAGGAATTTACTACCTTTTTGTCAATGTTTGAACCCAAGTGTAATGAGGTCAGGAGCTCAGTTACCTTGACAACACAAACTGGGCATCAGTGAGCAGGTGCTGCTTGATATCACTGACATCTTCCATCACTTTACTGATGATCAAGAGTAGACTGATAGGGTGATAATTGGCTGGGTTGGATTTGGCCTGATTTTTGTGGAAATTGCCTGGGCAATTCTCCATACTGTTGGGTAGATGCCAGTAGTATAACTACTGGAAAAGCTTGGTGATGGGACCGGCAAATTTTGAAGCACAAGTTTTCAGTATTATTGCTGGAATGTTGTCAGGACCCATAGCCTTTGCAGTATCCAGTGCCTCAAGTTGTTTCTTGATATCACATAGAGTGATTCGAATTGGCTGACTGGCATCTGTGATGCTGGAGGAGCATCCATGTGGCACTTCTGGTAGAAGATTGCAGTGAACACTTCAAACATATCTTTTGCACTGGTATGTTGGTCTCTTCCATGATTGAGGACATGGATATTTGTGGAGACGCCACTTCCAGTGAGTTATTTATTTGTCCACCAGTATACACAACTGGATATGGCAGGACTGTAGAGCTGAGATTTGATAGTAGGTTATGGGATAGCTCATGTCTTTCACGCTTCTGTTTTGCATGCAAGTAATCTTCTTTTTTTTTTGGTAGTTTCACCAGGTTGATACCTCATTTTGGGTATGCCAGGTGCTGCTCCAGGCTTTCCCTCCTGCATTCTCCATTGAACCAGAGTTGGTCCCCTGGCTTGGTTGTAATGGTTGAGGAGGAGGATAGTCCAGATGACAAGGTTGTGGATCATGTTGGAATACAGTTCTACTGTCGATGGCCACAGTGCCTCATGGATTCCAGTCATGAGTTGCTAGATCAGTTTGAAGTTTGTCCTGTTTAGCATACTATTTGAAGCAGGTGATACATTTACTCTGTGTAGTTAGTCTTTCTGTGATATCCTGTCTATTTCACCTGCCCCTTGCTGCTACTCCCACTTTTTACATGCTGACAGAAGATTCTTGGATTCGTCTTATGCAGTATGCCACTTTATTTTTTATTCTTTCTTTCCTGGTCATGTTTTCCTTTTCAGTACTGCAGTGTATTTGGTTTAATTTATCACTGAAAACAATAAACTTAGCAGCATTGTTTGCTGTTTTTGTTTCATCATATTTTCTATCTTTAGTTATCTAAAGATCCATTGCTTTGATTCAGCTACTTTTGCCTCTTGTTGGGATAGCCTTGGCCAGCAGCTGATACATCTCTCTTAAAGGTCACCTCTTCCTTTACAATCTTTGATTCTCCTTTAGGTTCTGTTTTACCTGGCATGGCAGGCAGTGATCCCATTTAAGTTAGCTGTCTTTCAATTAGAAGTTTACTTCAATTGGAAGTCTTTCCTACCTTGTCTCCATTGCTAATATGAACGTTATGATAATTCTTATCCAAGCATTCCTCCCATACACTTGGTCCCCTTCATTCCAGAGGAATAGAACCAGTTCCCTGGCACTGTGAGGCAGCAGTGCTAACCTCTTTCTACTCCAGTGTCGTCGTCATGCTCTTTCTCCTTCTCAACTCTGACAAAATGAACTTTTTTTTTCTTCTTGGGTTCATCCCCTCTTTCAGATTCCACAATGTCTTCGTTATTTAGTACGACGACCCAACCGACCATTTCTCCTTCCCTAGTTTTCTTCATGTTTTGTATGTGTTAATTTTTACCAGTACTCACTGTTTTTAAGTCTCATTTCTATTATTGTCACTACATCGTGCTTCCACGTGATTATTTTTATTTTTAGGTCACCAACTTTACTCGCCACAGTTGTGCATTTACATATTTGTATTCTAAACTTGTCATTATATTCCTTTATAGTCCTCCGTGTTCTGCTGCTATCTAATAATGTACTACTTCCTTTTCCAGCACTAATCAAAATCCTTGCTGCCTGATGAACCGCCTTTTTCCTACTTCTGTACGTTGGTGTATATCCCCTGCCAGTTTAATTTATATCCTATCCAATCACAGTTGTGAACCTCCCCACTCAACTATTGGTCCCAGTTTGACATGCAGTCCATCCCTTTTTAAACAGTTCAACATTTTTTAGTAGAATTTGAATGTGCCTTACAGGTGATGGTCAATCTACTTTGTGATCGAAGAGAATCGTGCAGTTGTGCACCCATTGTATTAGAACGTTAATAACCAAATGCAGCAACTCTGGTTGTTTCAAATTCAGTGTCAAATTGTGGAAAGCAACCAGTTTATGATCTTGCAATAAAGTGGAAAGTCTCCTGGTTTACTTTGTCACACTTAGACTATAGAATATTATTCATTGAATAGCGATTTGGTTTATTCCAAGTTGAAGACTGATATCTCCTTTTGGGGATTTTCTCCTAGATGGTGCTTTTTTCATTAATAATACTCACATTGTCATTTGTACCTCTGCTAGGGAGGCAGACAATATTTCAACCAATTAATCCTGAAGTCTGATTACAATTGCAATGTATGAAAAGCAATGTACATTGCGACTTGATAACTTGCTTTAAAAGCACCCCTGCAGTTTTTTGAAATGGTGCCTTGGGATCTGTTTCGTCCCTGTACAAGGAAAGATAGGGCATCAATTTAACACACCACTTGAAAAATATATATTTTTTGCAGTGCAGCATTCTCTCAATACTACACTGTAGTGTTGGCCTGCATTTTGCTCTCCAGACTATGAAGTGAGCCTTCAAACCTGTGACAAAAATGCTGCAACTGAACCATGGCTGATTGAGTTGATGGCTGACCAGCTTGGTAAGCCCAATATGAAAGTGTTAATTGTATTGATTGGTAGGAGCTGATTGAAGAATCAAGTTCATATTGCTAGGTGCTGCATCAGTGATTGCTTATACAACGTGGAATACCAGGGGCATTTATGATGTGATCAAAAGACAACAGTTCCATCAGTACAAGGAAGAGTTCTGTTAAAGGCAGAGGAGATTCTCACGGAATGCATTGAACGCTTGGAGAGATTTGTGGAATGTGATGCAGTACAAGGACAATGGTGACAATGCTAATGCAAACTATTGAATATTGTGGAGAAAGTGTTTGCCTGCAGTGGCCTGGTCAGATTTCGAATCTTGGCAGATACACCTGTCTCAAGCCGCAGTATATTTCCAGAACTGCAAGATCCACATTTGTTCAATATGGCAGGTGCAAGAAAATCTTATGATTAAAGGAGACCAGTATTTATTGCCTACATTGGTTTCATCATGGATTTCAAACAATAGTGAAGGTATTTTTTAAAAAAAAAATTATTAACCTGTTTTTCTAATCAATCTATTCAGAAATGTTATACACCTCTAGCGCAGATGGGACTTGAGCCCTGGCCTACTGGCCCTGGGGTAGGGACACTA
Organism: Rhincodon typus; assembly: GCF_021869965.1. Taxonomy (NCBI): domain Eukaryota; kingdom Metazoa; phylum Chordata; class Chondrichthyes; order Orectolobiformes; family Rhincodontidae; genus Rhincodon; species Rhincodon typus. The sequence continues at coordinate 64,864,136 of NC_063342.1, read as the reverse complement.
CCACTGCACCACAAAAGGGCCCTTTTTTCCTGCTTTGCTTTCTCTGCACTGTATTTAAGCTGCTGAAGAAAATTAGCTGCCAGCCAAAGCTATTCAGTATTTTATCCATTATGTTGTCTTAGAAGGATCAGTTGTGATGGGGGCAACGATCCTTTTGAGATCTACAGTAGGTCAAACAAGGTTCCATGTTGGTACTGACAACTTATGGCATGTTATCTCTGTCAAATGCTCTCAGTTTGTCTACAGAGGGTGTCTACTTACCAGAACTGACGGTCGAGCAGGATTGCTTTTGGTGATGCGTACAGATAATGAACGGAATTTTGGATCAGCTGGAATTAATTGATGTCAAAAGTATGGCCAGGCAAGCAGTAAAACAGTTTAGTTTAGAGATGTTGAAGAATGGATATGTTATCAGCAGCTGATAGCTTATCACCCAATACCTAACTTCAGCTGCAAAGCATTAACGAAATAAATTGTGGACATCCAGGCTGCACGTTGAGTTTATAGTATGATAAGATGGGCAGTGGAGAATTTTTGCCAGGTTTTGGTACTGTAGGACTAGGTATTGATGATGGGAACTGACCACATGTTTGGCTAATAATACTAGGTGGCAACACTTAGATGCACAGCAGTGGGGACCAAGAAAAGTGACCTGGGGTCTTTGGATGTAATAGTCTCCGCTGCGAGGGGCAAAGTCAGCGTCGTAGATACTCTAGCTCGAATTAGATTTGGAATTGTTAGAGGGCTTGCGCATTGACCTGGACAGCAGAATAGAGATATTGATAAAGAATAATCTTTTTCAGTTAAGAACCTGAAGAGCAGTTACAGAATTTTAAAACAGTGGTAACGACAGGAAATGTTATGCATGATTTTGGTTCAGATCTTTTTGGTTCAGTGGATGAGCCAAGAAAAAAGATGTCCTTTTTTGAGCATTAAAAATCATCAGTTCATTCCTTTGCCCCTCAACATATCAGAACAATATTAAGTAAAGTCAGGCAGACATGTGACTGCAGCAAGAGTGTATTGACCCTCCTTGGTGCTGACCTGACTTGCCCTCTGTTAATTGGAGAGTGTCTTTTTGTACATTTCCCTGGTGTGTTCCTACTGTGGAAATGATCTTTTAGGATTATTGTCATTAAGAGTTAATGCACGGAAGTCTTGCGTTTCTCCCACCTACTGAACGTCCTTGACTCATGGGTTTGTCCTGAGTCTTATTTGGTTGAGATTCCTTTTATCCTTCAGTGTTGCAGCACACTTGTGGCTTATACAAATTGTCTTTTGAGCTCCAAATAGTGAAATATTTTTAATGTGATACAGGCGTTTCCCCAAATGTGGCTGATGCATTCGTCACTCTCTCAATGCAGTGTGAACAAAGTTCTCTTAACCGATAGTATAATGGGAAGTCAGGTAAATTTGACCACCTTTCCACTAATTCCTAATGCGCTCCATGTGCAAATGGTGAGCAGTGATGCCCTTAGAGCTGATTTCAGCCAGCTGCTAGCAGTGATTGTGAGCAACCCTGTCATCTTCTCTTAATCAAACAGATACATGGCTCATATCATTCTCTCCTTATATCTGGAGAATTACTTGGCTTCCGCTCTACCGTGTGACAAAATGAGGGGAATGTGAAGTAAATGGTCCCATCATGGAGGAGGAAGCTGACTCCAATCTTTCACCATCCCAAATAAAAGAATTCGATTGGTTATAAAAGTCTTTCTAACAAATTCAGTCCCATATTCACTGATTTTTCATTTTGCTGCAACAAATTTCACTGGGGTTGAAGATCAATGACTCTGAAATAACCAAGAGTTCCTCAGGATGGTGTACTTTGTTCAAGCATCTTCAGCTGCTTAATCAGTCCATGACCAAATGCAGCAAGATCTGAACAATGTCCAGGTTTGGTCTGACAAGTGGCAAGTCATGTTTGAGCCTCAAGTGTCAGGCAATGACCTTATCCAAAAAGAGAGTCTGCTCATTGCCTCTTGATATGTCCTGGTATTACTATTACTGCATCTCTCTCAATCAACATCCTGGAGGTTACATTGACCAGAAATTGCAGTGGACTAACTATATAAATACAGGTTAGAGCCTAGGAAGCCTGTGGTGTCACTTATCACCTGACTTCCCAAAGCCCATCCACAAGCGAGCAATGTGATAGAATGCCCCTCACTTGGCTGGAAGAGTGCAGCTCCAACAACACTCAGGAAGCTTGACACCATCCAGGACAAAGTCTGCCTGATTGGCACCATGTTCTCCTTCCATATCAGCAGTAGTATGTATCATTGACGAGACAAAAATTTACCAAAACTTCTTCGATAGCACCTTTCAAATCCACAACCACTACCATTTAACGGCAGCAGATCCTTGGGAACGCTGTCACCTGCAAGTTCCCTTGTAAGCCGAGCACAGCCTGACTTGGAAATTATTGCTGCTCCTTTGGTGTCACTTGGTCAAAATCTTCCCTCCCACCCTCATGGACTACTTAAAATAATTGGATTATAGTGGTTCCACAAGGCTGTTCATCATCACCTTTGGAAAGGTAACAAGGGATTGAAAATAAATACTGGCCCAACTCGTAACACCCATATCCCACGGATGAATTAAAAAAAACTTGGTTGAGAGCTGTAGGGTTCTTTGGAATGCTTCTGTGGTGCTTGAGTTTTAAAACATTGGAACAGAAGTAAGCAATTCAGTCCCTTGAGCCTGTTCTAACAGTTGGATTGTGAATGATAAGTATATTGACTCCAATTAACACCTCCCCCATGTCATATCTTACAGATCAACAAAATCAGTCTTTGCCATGAAAATTGAATGGTTCGGTATTTGCTTTTTTGGGAAGCAGGTATAGATTTCCACTCCTCGTGGAAAAATGTCTTCCAGTTTCTTTCCTAAATGGCCTGACTCACATTTGAAGATTATTGTCCCATTGTTGTGGAGCCAGAGATCTCCACGACATAAAGTGGCCCTTTGGCCTATCGTGTGTGTCAGTCAAAAAGAGTAATCTAACTATTCTAAATCAATTTCCAGCACTTGGCCCATAGCCTTGTGTGCCTCTACCACAAATGCAAATCTAAGTTAAGAGCGATTCTGCCTCTAACACCCTTACAGGCGGTAAGGATTCCCACCAGCCTCTGGGTGGAGAGAACTTTTTTTTCTCACATCTCCTCTACAGGTTCTGCCCCTTACCTTAAATCTTTGCACCCTGGTCAATGATTCCTTCATCAAGGGAAAAAGTTTCTTTCTATGTGCCCTTTAATTTAAAACATTTTCTCTCTCAATTTTCTTTGCTCAAGGAACAGAAATTCCAGTCTGCCCAATCTCTCTTCGTAACTGAAACTCTCCAGTCCAGGCAATATGCTGGTAGATCTCCTCTACACCTTTTCCAGTGCTCTCACATCCGTCTTGTAATGTAATTTCCTGAACTGCCAACACTACTCTAGCTGTGGCCCAACCAACATATTATGCAGTACCAGGGTAACCTCTCTGCTCTTAAACTGTATGCCTTGACCAGTAAGCAGAAGCTTCTATTCCTGAAATACTACTGTTGCATTTATATGGTTTCACTTTTTACAGGCAGTCTCGCTGCCCCAAGGTTACATTTAACTGTGAAGGAGAGGTGTTGCAACCTTTGAGCAGACAGATTTAACACAGATTGCTTCCAGCTGTAATGGGAAGAAACTTTTTAGTCATATTATCCTTTTTGCCCATTGTTCTCAGTTGAATGCAAATTGCTACAATTTGGCATAGAGGAAGAACAAAATTGTGGTTGGTTGGCTCACCGAGCTAGTTCGTTGTTCCGCAGACGTTTCATTAACCTGCCGGGTAACATCATCAGTGCAGCCTCTGATGAAGCGCTGTTGTGTTTTCCCACCTGTTATTTAAACTCTGGTGTCTGTTGAACTGGATTACCTCAATTCCCGTTTTCCTTCGCAATGGAGTGTATATGGGGTCTGACTCTGTGTTTATTGATGGCTTTCTTTAGTGGAGTACCAGGCTTCTAGGAATTCCTGTGTTTGTCTCTGCTTTGCCTGTCCTAGGATCCTGGTGTTGTCCCAATTGAATCAGTGGTTCTCCTTATCCATGCGGATGGAGTTGAGTGAGTATTGGTCATGTCGTTTTGTTGCCAATTGATGAAGAACAAAATTATATACATTCTCTGGGACTTCTGCTTGAATTTAACAACCCAGGTCCATGAGCTGAGAGTTTCAGCTATTTGGTTATTAGAAAACTGTATTGATGTAAGCCTACTACTTATAAAACTGGAGTAGCATCTTGCAGATGATGGTGCATTTGAATTCTGTAATGACAAGTTGTGCAATTGGAATAATCTTCCTTCTGAAAAGAGAAGGGTGATGGGTGAGCTAATGGTAGTTTTAAATCATGAAAGCTTTTGTTAGAGTACTATTGATGATATTTCTACTTCTGGGAAGGAGCAAAAATTGGAGGCCATCAAGGCCATAGGATAGCCACCAAGAATTCCAGTAGGGAATTCTGAAGTTGGGAATGTGGCATTTCTTACAGCAGGGAGCTGCTGAGGGGAATAGCACAGATGCATTTAAGCAAGTCTATAGTTGGAGCATAAACAGCAATGGCAGTGAATGGTTGGACTAAATGAACTGGGTTTTTTTCTGTGCACTTAATATAATCCTAGTTACATGATTGGCTGCAAAATCTATTTGGGTGACTGACTAAGATCTGATAATAAATGCAATATTTCCGGCATCATGCTTATCCCAAAAAAAAGTCCTTTGCAAGCATAAATTTAAGGATCATTTAATAAAAAGGTGGTTGATAATGCTAAATTATTCCCAGCATTTTTCTTGATTCTGTCACAAGTGGATCTGTGCTGGGGTCTTCTTAACTACTATCTGGTGGGAAAGAATATTGTGGTCATACAACTAGGCCTGTTTTTCAGAACATTGGATATAATAAATATTTTAATTGGCATTTGATTAAAGTGATTGTTAATTACCTTGAGAGAGGTAACAGCCTTGGGCTAATGAGAATGAACTCTCTTTCTCCTTCCTATCTGGTAAACTGAATCCCAGCATTGATTGTCCTTATCTGCATCAGCAACTTCAATATTGTCTTCCTGTTCCTCCTTCATTTCATTTTCTTCCCCTAAATCAACTCTCATTTACAATGAGTGTATTTGTATTAAGCAGTTGGTCCATACTGATTTTTTTTAAAACAAATTCTTTAAATTCAGGCTGGGTTCAGCTAGAGACAGATGCTTATACCATAGCCACTTTGTCATTTGTATGCTTCAAGTACTTTGTGGCCAAGGATTATTTGATTAGTTTTTTTTTCTCCCCCTGCCCTTTGTGATTGAGTTTCCATCATTGAGGTCCAGATTTTAAAAGCTGAATAATGTGAGTCATACTAATTGGTCGACTTGCTCAGCAGGAGGCTAACTTAACTACAAATGATCTGAACCACTATCCGGGGGTAAAGTAGTTGTCCTTCAGCAGCTTGGCAATTGGACTTTTTATAGAAGCTTTATCCACTATTCCATTTTGTGAGACTATTCAGTTGGGTGATGTCATTGAGTAATAGGTAAATTTCAGTGAATCACTATAAACAAATAAAATGACTTAACATATTTAAAAGGTACTACATAATAGGCCCTGTTTTTCTAAATTTTGCTTGTATTTAGATGAAGTTACTGCATATAATGTTAGATCAAAGTTTGTACTAAAATCTGATATTAATGATTTGTTTGCAACGTAGATTTTAATGTCATTCAAAGTTCATTGGCCGATGTGTTATTTTCCCCTTTATAATGCAAATATTTAAAAAAAAATTATAGCATCTTTCACAGACATGTTAAACATATACAACATCTCAAAGCACTTTACAACCAAAAATGGTACATCTGTGACTACATTTCTCTTCGAAAGTAACTGCAATGATGCCACAAACAAGATGGTAATGGTCAGACAATGTGTTTTGGTTTTTAGGGAAGACATTGGCCAGGGCATATTTAAAAGAAATTCACTGAACAACCTCGTGGTCATGCCCTTCGGAATTTGTATTGGTTTGTCAGTCAGGATCTTACTTGAGAGTGGAAATGCTTTGATTAGTTTAGGACTGAGAATTTTGGCGAATGGGGCTGTACATGTCTGATGTAAGATCACTCTTCTTGTCCTCTGTGGACTATGGGGCTCTAAATGGAAAGGATTTGTCTGGGTTGGGAATTGAAATTGTGATGTCTTATGAATCATGTCATCAAATCCTTTCAGTGGCTTTTAGGATATAATTGGCAGTGGAGTTATTTACCTTCAAATGCAATACATCCTTGTCCTCCATTCTAGGTTAATGTCTCGTTTATTTGAATGTGTCTTAAATGTGAAACTTTAAATCAGTTGTTAAAATGTTGCTTGCAAAGGACCTTAGCACCTTTTTTGTTCTAACAAAATTGCTGCGGAAGTTATGCTGTTGTGAGTAAATATAAAGGAATCACATCTCTGCTAAGTAAAATTCTTCACATTTTCTTTCTGAAGATAATCTCCCAGCAAAAGCATCAAAGGACAAGCTTTTGATAAATTCTCACTTAGTCTAATTTAAAAACTTAGGTAGTGTTTTTAAAGAGAACTTGACCATCTATAATTACTGTTTTCTTTTAAATTTTGTAGCAGGATGGTCAACAAATGGCAGATGAGCCCATGTCTGAAGATGAGGCAGTTCTTCAACCAGTAAGTTGGTGTTTAAAATGTGACTTCATATGTGGTTTTTCAAGCTGATTGAGAATTGTAATCTGCTGTCTAAACAATTAAAGAAAAGTATCAATAATTCACTCATTTTCTTATTGATGTGAAAAACATGCAAATCTCAGTTGTTTAAAGTTTCTTCAAACATAATTTGTTGTTGAGCATGCTAAGCCACACACGCAATTTCAAGATTTAAACTCTGGTCTGTGCCTGATCTCATCATCATTTTGACTTCCCTAAAAGTAAAAATATCCAGGAAAATTCCTGTTATTCGTTGTCATCTCACAACTGACAATGAGAATTGTGCATGAGAGTTATCTGGTGAGGGTAGGAATGGCTTTAACATGAGATTTGCCAGTTTGCCCAAAATTCACGATTGAAGTGCGTGTATGAAGGACCATGTCCATTCCTAATTGTTGCAAGTTTATCTATTAAGGCTGTACTTGACAGCTGGTCCTCACTAAATCTGTCTTGTAGACTGGTCATTTATGTCAGTCATACCAGAAAAGAGATTATAACTTGAAGTTGATTTGACCGAAATGATTAATAACTCCACTAAAGTAGCATATAAATTCTAGAGTTGGGTGTGTCCCAGTGCTTTGTCAGCATAGTTTCCCTCTTATTATATCCTATTGCAGAGATTTCCATTACCATTTTGGTCAAGGGTCGTGACCTACCAAGTAACTTCCTCTCTAGCAATTTTTGGTTGCCAATTTCTTTGAATTGTCGGAGGTTGTTTATATGCAGTACTAACAGGCATTGTAAGCAAGGGCTTTTCAACAATGGGAGCTATTTAAGTATTGTGCAGCCACTAAATAACTAAGTTGACCAAGCTGTCAGCCATATAAGGGTAGTTGACAAGTAGTCTGTCCAAAATCATTTGGAAGGAATCTAACTGCTGTTTATTCCTTAACTAGTGCTTAATTATCTTGATACTGTAGAATTAGAAGACCCCAATTAGTAATTTTAAGTAAGCATAGTTCAACTTAATTAAGGTGGCAAAAGATGTTACTAAAGCATAGTTACTTATCGCAACAGTGTTGTTTATATCTTCTGTCACCTAGTTATCATAGTTCCTTTTTTTCTAACTTTCACTTCTTTAGATGATTGCTTTCAAATATAGACTTTAAAACTACTGTTGTCGCTCTGTCCATGTTGCAAGACCAGTCTGATACTTTATTTAAAGATAGACCTGATGCATAGGTATAAAATTACAATTGCATGCTGTGGTTTTATCAAATCTAACATGAAGCTAGGAAAAGGTAATCGGAGCAGTTGTCCTCAGTATTATTTTAAGCAGCATGATTTCATTATATGGCTGTATTTATGTTCCTAGATATAGAGTCAGAGTCATAGCACAGAAACAGATCCTTTGGTCCAACCGGTCCATACCAAACATAAGCTAGTCCCACCTGTCTACTCCTGGCCCATATCCCTCCCAACCTTTCCTCCTCTTGTACATATCCAAATGCCTTTTAAACATTTGTAATTGTACCCATATCCACCACTTCCTCAGGAAGTTCATTCCATGCTCAAACCACCCTCTGTAAAAAAAAAAAAGAAAAAATATTTACCCTCATGCCTTGTTTTTAAATCTCTCTCCTCTCCCCTTTAAAAGTGTGCACCCCTAACCTTGAAATTGGCCATCCAGGGGAAAAGGCAACTACCATTAACTCTCATACCTCTCATTATTTTATGAACTTCTATCAGGTTGCCTCTCGATCTCCTACGCTCCAGTGGGGGAAAAAGGTCCTAGCTTATCCAGCCTTTCTTTGTAACTCGAACCTTCCATACCTGGCAATAGCCTGGTAAATTTCTTCCAAATCCTCTCCAGCTTAATATCCTTCCTCTAACAGGGCAACCAGAACTGGACACTGTACTCCAGAAGAGGCCTCACCAATGTCCTGTGCAACCTTGACTTCCCAACTCCTATACTCAAAGGACTGAGCAATGAAGACAAGCAGGCTAAACACCACCTTAACTACCCTGTCCATATGTGATGCAAACTTCAAAGAATTGTATACCTGAATCCCTAGCTCCCTTTGTTCTACAATACCACCCAATGCCCTACTATTAATTGTTTAAGCCCTAACCTTGTTTGTTGAACCAAAATGCAATACCTCACACTATCTGGATTGAACTTCATCTGCCATTTTTCAGCCCATTGACTCATTTGATCAAGATCCCTTTGTAATCTTAGAAAACCTTGTTCACTGTCTACTATATCACTGATGTTGGTATCATCCGCAAACTTACTAACCATGCCTTCTATATTCTCATCCAGATCATTTATGTAAATGACAAACAAAGAGGACCCAGAACCCATCCCTGTGGAACACTGCAAGTTCAACAAAAGACTAAATTGAGATGTTTAATTTAGTTACTTGGTGAAATAATACACAGAAACCTGAAGAAATTATTTAAAAAAAAAAAAAAAAAAAAATGCTTTGACCCTCTCCCTCAAGCAGAGGCTGTGGTACAGCTATTAAGCTTATATCCACTAGAACTACTTGAGAGTTATAAAGGGTCTGCACATTGTACTTGAGATCCTCATCCTGTTCACCTTTTTTTTTTGAACCATTGCAATCCTTAATAAATCTTTCATCACCTTTTTGGCCATTTGCGCATCCCCTATTTCCTTTGTTCACCTTTTGACAGTCGTGCCTTCAGCTATCTAGGTCCTAAATTCTTGAACTCCTTCACTAAATTAATCTGCGTGTCCTCTCCTATGATTCACTTGGAGCCTCACTCTCTCCAAGATTTTAGCTGCCTGCTCTATAATCTCCTCTTTGGATGAATTTAATTTTATTTTTCTGATCAATGTCCTGCAATGCATTTTGCAACAATTTTCTACATTAAAGGTTTTATTAAAAGAAGCTGAAAAATCAGTCAGTATTTACTGATCTTGACCCAACTAGTTAAGTGAGTGTATGTCAAAGACAGCAAGCTAGTCAGCATCCAGGAGGAAAAAAAATTAAACTTATTACATGACAATACAGCAGCAGTTTTGATTTCTGTTTCGCTACATTCTATGAAAGACTGTTTTGCTTTCGACTCTGATGCTTGATTGTTTGGAAATGTGTAGAATGCACACTGAAGACTGGTGAAAATGTTTAAATTCTGGTATATTATTTTGCTGTGTGCTGATATAATATGGAAAAGGTTCTGTTCAAGTTGAGTTGTAAGTATTGTTTTAAGGAATAGTTAAAACAATGTTATTACTTACACTGGCATAAAAGTGAGGACAAAAGCATTAAACCAGTCATCAGTGTGATGTTGTCAAGTTAACTGCAGTCTGAATTGTAGTTTTAACCTATGGTTAAAAAAGTGCATCAAATACTCTGGAAAATAGAATCTATTTTCTTTTTTAATATGTCGTATGAATAACTGAAGTGAAAGTTTAGTTTTAACTAGTTTAATGTTATTATTTTCTGGCACCTGAAACAGTGTTAGCTGTTATAATTTTCAGCTCTGATTTGAAAAAACAAATGCAGTTCTATTCTTAGATTTTAATGCTTTGTGTTTCAAAGGTGTAGAAATCATCACTAGTGAGAATGCTTTTGTAGCTGGCATTCACCTTTCCAGCGACCTTCCAGTAATCTGTTTCTTTCTGCTACCATGCTCTGACTGATCAGACTGGATTTGTGTTGCATCTTTGGTTGTGACTTGCCACATTTTATATTTCTGTTTTAGATTTGAATACTACTGTCAGTTGATGATAATCCCCAGTTTATATTCCATCACTTGTTAAAGCATGGACTTGAGCCTTGTTGTAGACTGACCATGGTTGCTCATAGATCAACTTATTACGCATAGCAGCTGCATGGTGGTCTGAAGGTTGTGGATGTCTTTTAGCTATTCAAGAATCATTCATGTCTGTTTCAATGGTGTTTCTGCTGTCAAAGGGTTCCACTCGTCCTTGTTCATCCTGAAACCTGTTGTGTTTTTCTAAGGCTAGACCAGTCATAAGTAACACAGTTTCGTGTTCCTTGTAGTTAGCCTTTGAACTGCTCATGTGTTAAAACGGAACTAAAACTAGATGATAGTAGATCTGAGGAAGTCTTCATGTTCCTCATTATGCAGCCTGGAATGTTTGGATTTGGGAGTTCACAAACATGTGAAAAATTACTAAGGTTTTGGAGTAGATCTGTAGCTTGGGTTGTGGGTGGTGAGGTTGGTTGGCTCGCTGGTTTGTTCCTCAGGCGTTTCGTTACCGTGCTTGGTAACATCCTCGGTGCAGCTTCTGATGAAGAGTCGGTGTGTTTTCCCGCTTGGTTTTAAACTCTGGGGTCCGATGGAATGCCTCGCTTCCGGGTTTCCGGAATGTATATGGGGTCGAGTTCAATGTGTTTATTAATAGCATGTTTAGTGGAGTGTCATGCTTCCAGGAATTCTCGTGCTCGTCTCTGCCTAGCCTGTCCCAGGATCTTGGTGCTGTCCCATTCGAAGTCGTGGTTCTCCTTTTCCATGTGGATTGAGATGAGTCATGGTAGCCACACACAGACCAGGTATTGAACTTCAATAGTAACCATCCCAGTGCACACACGAAGCTGCATGCAAACACTATTTAAAAGGGCAACAACACACTGCAGCAACATGAAACTATGCCAAGAGGAGGAGGAATACCTCTTCCAAAGTGTTCAAGGATAATGGATATCCAAAGAACTGGGTCAGGAGATGCCTACAGGAACGGCATCAGAAAGATTCTACATGCCCCGACACACTCATCACACTACCCTACATCAGGAACACTTCAGAACTCACCACAAGACTTCTACGACCACTGGGCATCAGAGTGGCACACAAGCCCACATCAATCCTACGACCAATGCTCACCAGAACAAAAGACCCACTCCCCGCCATGGACAGGACCAATGTCATCTACAAGATCCCCTGCAGAGACTGCGAGAAACACTACATCGGACAAACAGGAAGGAAACTAACAACAAGAGTACATAAACACCAACTGGCTGCAAAAAGACACGACCAATACTCGCTCATCTCAGGCATTGGCGATTCAGGAGATGAGTTACCTGCTGCAGTATTCCTAGCTCCTCTGACCTGCACTTGCTGCCACTGTATTTATGTGGAAAGTCCAGTTCAGTTTCTGGTCAATGGTAACCCCAAGGATGTTGATAGTGGGGGATTCCATGATGGTGACATTGTTGAATGTCAGGGGCCAATGGTGATGGTCATAGTCTGGCATTTGTGTGGCGCAAATGTTATTTACCCCATGTCACCCCAGGCCTGGATATTGTCCAGATCTTGTTGCATTTGAACGTGGATTTCCTCAGTATTTTGAGGAGTCATGAATGGTGTGAACATTGTGCAGTCGTTGGCAAATGTTCCCACTTCTGACCTTTTATGATGGTGGGGGGGGTCGGTGGTTCGGAGGGAAGGTCATTGAAGCAGCTGAAGATGGTTGCACCTAGGATACTATGCTGCAGAACTCCTGCAGAGACATCCTGGGGCTGAGATGACTGAGCTCCAACAACCACAACCATCTTCCAATGTGCTGAATGTGACTCCAACCAGCAGAGAGTTTGTCTCCTGATAATCAATGACTCCAGTCTTGCTGGGGCTCTTTGATGCCATGCTCGGTCGAATGCTGCTAAAATCTGGACCGTTTAAATATTGGTTGTCACAATAGCTTCCATTACTGGAATGTCCAGTGAGTGTTGTACTGCAACCGATGCAATTATAGTATTACATTTTTGTGGTTGGGATGATGGATCAGGGTTTTATATTTTAAGTCTGAGGAAGGCAATTTCTCATGGCATTACTTGTCTGCTGAAATTGCTGTTTGTCTCAACATATCAATACTGCCTAATCTGAAAAATAATTTTGTAACTCAGTACACAGTAACCAGCAAGGCCAGTCCTGACTGTAGCATAAAACCGTTGTATTGTGTGGCAAAGGTATGTGTAGATGTGTGCTTCCATTTCCCAAACAGTACTTTAGATTTGCTAGAAAACCATTCTGTACTGTCTGCTATGATTACATAGAATCAGTTTCTAAAAGCAGGCAGGTGCTTTTTGGGGAAGGGGATAAAGAAAGACTGAAGCAAGAAATGACCTTTTGGAGAAAAATACACTTCGTAAATCTCAAGTAGTGCTTATTAGCTGTGATAAGTCTCTTCTATGTTGTATATTTATCACATTCTACTGTACCTTGCAGTAATTTGCAGCAAATTTTACAAGTATCAATTAAGTATTTCATTTTGTTAAACTCTGATCGAGTAGACCTATTTCAAAATTTAAAGCGCATTCTTAAAGAGCTAAGCTCTCCTGATGAGAATATGGCAGGAGCCAATCTTAAATAATTTGTGGAATATCAATTAAAAATTAGACTAACTTTTAACATTTAACTTAAAATCTGCTTTAATTGATAGAATAGATTGTTTTAAATCAAGATAGTTGGTTCATGTGTCACCAGCTTTTGGATTCAGTTCTTTTTGGTTTCCACATAATTTTTGAATGAGATTGCTGGTAATTCTGGTCTCTGTGGTGTAGCCATGTTCTAGTTTCCAACTCTATAATCATTTCAAAGCAGTTGTTAAGGTGGCCATTACAGACGTTGCATCTTCAATACTGAAGTTGTTTTCCATGACTCCATGCTTTTAGAGCTCCACTGAGCTTGTAAATTGCATCTAGAAACTCCATGTACCATGTTGAAAATAAATAAGGCCCACACCTTTCTCAAAAAATATTGTGATCAGTTGAGACCCTACCCTTGCTCAGAAATGTTGATTTGAAAACAGATAAACAGACATTACAATTTAACTGAAGATTTAGTAAAATGTTGCTTAGTGTTTTGTTTTGCAATGCTCATTTGTTCAAAAAGTTCAAATATTTTTCAAGAAAGGGGTTTGGTTTAAGATCCTGCAAATAATGGTACATCAGTCCTGGTGTTGGAACTATTGAAACTGAACCAATCGTATTACAGTACACTTGCTGATTAGTAATCTTTGATAATAAATCACATTGTGTCAAAGCCAACTACAGAGGTTACTACCCTGGCACTTGCTTAGATGTTGCTGGTACAGAACCTTTTCACTAATAAAGGTTTGGGTGTTTTTGTTTTTTGTGGTGCAGTGTGTCCCTACATCTGAACCAGGAGGCCTGTGTTCAAGACCCACCTTTTCTAGAGGTGTGCAATGAATGTCTTTAGATCTAGAAGTCTGGCGTACAAGGATGCAAAAGTTTGTTTCAGTCATGCAAAACCCTGGTTAGACCCCACCTTGAGAACTGAGAGTGGATCTGGGCACCACATTTTTTAGGAAGGGTATATTGGCATCAGAGGGAGTACCACGTAGGTTTGCAAGAATGATACGTGGACCTCAGTGGTTATAAGGAGAAATTTGGACTGTTTTCCCTTGAAATTAGAAGGGGAGAGGTACGATCAGAGTCCTCTTAAATATTAGCAGGAGTAGAGAAGGGATATTAAAAAATAAACTGGATAGGCCTGGACATTTTTTTTTTACTGGAGCATAGGAGGTTGGGGATGACCTTTTTTATGGAGGTTTATAAAATGATAAGGGGCACCTATGAGGTGAATGGCAAAGTCTTTTCCCTAGGTTGGAGGAGTTCAGAACTAGAGGGCATGATTTTATGGTGGGGAGGAGAAAAATTTAATAGGAACCTAAGGGACAACTTTTTCAGAGGGTGGTTTATATATGGAATGAACTTCCAGAGGAAGTCTAGATTCAGGTACAGTTACAACTTTTTAAAAGACTTTTGGATAGGTGCGTGAATAGGAAATGTTTAGAAGGATATGGGCCAAATGGGACTAATTTAGTTTGGGAAATCTGGTCAGAGTGGATGAGTTTGACCAAAGAGTGTCTTTCTCTGCTGTATGACTCTTTCCACTAAGGACTGTGGAACCAGAGGGCACAGTCTGAGAATTAGAACGATACCACTGAGGACACCCAAAGGGTGGTAAACGTTTGGAACTTCTTCCACAAGCAGCAGGATGGATCAATTGTTAATTTTAAATCTGAGATAGATGGATCTTTGTTAAGCAAAGTTAAGGGATACGGGCTAAAAGTATGTATATGGAGTTAGGCCACAGATCAGCTATGATCTCATTGGAATAGGCTTGAGGGGCTGAATGGCCTACCTCTGTTGCTAGGTTCCTATAATGACATCTTTGAAGATTGATTAGCAAATATCAAGATTGGATGCTTTATCTGCTGTACTACTGAAATATAAAAAAACAAATTGAATTGAGGAACAAGGTAATATTTAAAATTACAGTTCTTTTCTATATACTACACGTTTGTCTTATTCTGTAGTTGTAAAAAAAGTTCAGATCAATTTTGAAGTACTTTTGAAGTGATTTTTAAATTGATTGATTTGTTGCAAGTACTAGCAGCTTCATAATCTTGTCCATTGATGTAAAAAGCACTGGCCTTGGTCTGAACAGATTTTATGCATCGTTAACTTATCACTTAGAGCTGTATTTGTACAAGACATTTTTTTGTAATGTAGCCATGAACTTTGAAAATGTGCTGGCCTCCACATACCTCAAATTCAATGAATCAAACGTTGTGTAATTTGTGATTCTTACAAAGTTGAACGTTATTTTTAACTCTTCAATACATAAGGTATTATGTTTGTGCTGAACATTAAATTTAGTCAATTTGTGGACGAACTTTTTCACATGCAGGTGGTGATACTGTGTTCTTTTGAAAAATATTTCCAGATAGTTCAGACTTCAGACTTCAGATTTTGCAAACTTGAATAAATTTTTCCTCTGAAGTCATATTGAAATAATTTGGAGCAAAATGTGAAATACCTAAAAAGGGCTAATTGCTTAAATTTACCTGCGTACATAAATTATATCTGTGGTACTCAAAGATGTGATGTTTATCCAAATTTTTTTATTCAAAGCTGAGTAGATTGTGTAGCTGGTTTATAGTCTTGAGCAGAATCAGTAATTTGAGTTGTTTTAGTGAGCAACGCAAGGCCTCTGGCAGGCTACAAAAAACATAAATATCCATTTAAGGTGAGGATCTTGTATATCTATGTACCGGATCCACAGTTTAGGTGAAGGTGGGGGAGGGTGGTGTGTTCTAGTCTTTGCATGACTGCTTCTGCGATGAGTCCTGTGGTGGGTGACCCCATTGGTGTACTGTTGATCTGTTTGTACTTTTGACCATGAAAGACAGTGTGTGGTGAGGGAGAGGCCTAGTAATTTAAGTATATTGTCCTTGCTGATGGAGCTGCTGGTCTGCGTTGCTATTTCCTCTAGTAATGTGGCCACTGTTTCTTTGCTAGTGAGATATCAATTGATATGAATGAAGCTGTGACTTCAAAGGATGCCATAATCTCGTCGCTGATTTTTATGTTCTTCAGGGTATCGAGGAAATCTTGGGCTGAGTGGATAGAATGGGGTGATCTGTCCACTAGGTGTTTCAAGCTCTGTTGTAGGTCCTTGGCCAGTTTGAATGACTGTTTCCCTACCAGGCACACAATGGGTCTGAGAGAGACGTCTGGTTTAGTACTTCAAGCAGTCCATAGAAGCGGAGGGGTGTTTGTGCTTCCTGGTTTCATCTGGTGCCTTCCATTAGCTAGCAGAAAAACGGCACGACGAACTCTCCTTAATATCTGTACATTCAGACAAATGAAGGCCATCTATTTAACTGGGACAAAGTAACCATTGTAGCCCAAGCCAAACATAGACAAGCACGGGAATACCTAGAGGCATGGTTCTCCACCCCTGCTTCAATCAACAAACATATAGAATTGGACCCCATATACAAACCCATGCTGATCAAAACTGGAAATGACAATACTCACCGTAACGAACCGGGCAGTATAAATTCCAAGCGGAGTAGAATAAAATTGCTTCATCGGATGATGTCACCTAGCATGGTGACACCGTCGGAACAAAAACAAGCCAGCACGGCGAGCAAGTCAACAACCTCAAATATTTTACTTTTCCTCATTTTGTCATTTGAAAGTACAAGTAGGCATTTTGATGTGGCCATTGCAGTTGTAGAAGTGACTAAATTCCTTCCATTATTTTCGGTGGTTGCTTGTCTGTAGAAATGAAAATTAAATTGTTTTTAACCTACTTGTGGGAATAGGAAATAAAAACCAAAAGAACTGCAGGTGCTGTAAATCAGGAATGAAAACAGAAGTTACTGGAAAACCTCAGCAGGTCTGGCAGCATCTGTGAAGGGAAAAAACAGTTAATGTTTTGTGTCTGGTGAGCAGCTCTGAGGAAGAGTCATCGGATACGAAACGTTTTCTCCTTCACAGATGCTGCCAGACCTGCTGAGCTTTTCCAGCAACTTTGTTTTTGTTCCTTTGTGTAAATAGGACTTGTACTCAATCCATTCAGAAAATAACGAAGCTGCTTTAAGGATCACTGAATTCCGGATTTCGTTTGTTGATCAGATTATTGGTTGTCGTTGATTCATGATATCAAAGTTGTATTGAGTACCATCACTTGTTACCAATGTAATATGTATGTGGTAAATTATGTATTGTTTTTAACACTTCACAATCAACAGTTGATCGTAATGAATGCAAGAGATTCTTGGCCGTCACTGTAGTCCTTTAGCTTGACTCTGCAGAGCAATTTCAAGATCTGGTTAAACAAAACTATTTTTATAATCTTACATTAAAAAAGAAAATCTGTGAATCTGGGGAGGGGGCAACTACTTTCATCGTGGTGAAAATCCATTTTGTGTGTGTGTGTGACATAAGCTCAGTCAGCATTGACAGTTCTGGAATCTTTGGGTTTTGCAAGTACTAATATCAACTGCACTAAGTCACATTTGCATGTTACCTTGGTTGCAGCGATGTAGGGGTGCCATCATTCCCAAGTATAAGTGACGGATGACCTTCAGTTGCTGTAAAGAGAGGAAACCAATTTTTATTTTGGCGTTTCAGTTCTTCACAGCCATCATTAAGTGTTACTATTCTAACGTTGGCTAAAAGATAGTCTGCATATGTGATGTCCCTCCCTTATGAGTGCAGTTCAGCTGGGAATTATCACGGGGTGCCTATTCTAAGGTTCTTCTGATGAATCATATGATCTTCCTGATGTGAAAAGGGAACTTGCTGGTATTTCTGGTTTATTTGCAAGGGACTGTGTGCTTTGTTAATGTTTTATTTGAATTCTAGAAATATTTTCACATTTTTGGTGGCCTTTAATTAAGACGTTTGGTCTAACGTTCTCATTGCAGAAGAACTGGAAACTTGACATAACTTTCATGTCAGTAAAATTTCAAATACTAAACATCCAAGTAGTTTCCTTTTGTGATTCAAAACTTCTAGGCATGTTGTGGGGATGACAGGATAGGTGGCTGACTTCTTCTTTTTGGCTTATTTGAGATCCAGGACTGAGTTATGAGGTGTATTTATGCCAAAAAGAGGGAAGTAGGTAGAATCTGGGTTGGCCCCAACCTCAGCAAATTCTGTTGCTCAGCCCTGGATGGGAGTCAGTATCTCGAGGCATGTTTAAAGGAATGTTTATTATGCTTATCATAAAGCTCAAGATGAAACTTTTAGGTTTGTTTTGACAACAGGAATGTTTTAGCTGGAGGTTATGTAAGACCATACCTTGTTTCCTTGCTTATTGTGATTGGCTTGCAGTAAACAAACTGTTTTAACTGAAAAGCTTTGGTGCCAAATGTTGGTATCGCCACTTAAAATATGGCGTAGAGTCATGGCAGCAGTTCATACAAATCACAGCCATTGCATAGTTGTGAGGCATTCCTGATATCATATTTGGCAGCTGTTGAATAGCCAATTAATTACCCTTCTCTTTTAAAAAGGGGCGAAGAGTAGAGTTTGGAGGGTAAGTTGGAAGAATGGCTCTCAGTTACAGCTATGTGGTGGGCTAGATAATTCAATTCGTGCATCAGTGCATTGACTAGCCAGCCTGCCCGACTCACTAATGAAACCTGGTTTAGTTTTCTGCAGGTTGTCTTTCTCCTTGCTTGATTTAAAAATACTAAGTTGGTGTTTTTGTTTGTAACTGAGGTAATGACTCCAAGCCAGGAGAGCAAATTTCCATCATGCTCCTTTTGTAGTCTCTGTAACACCAGAAATCCCGAGTCCTCTACCAGTTCTACTTTTAGACGAACTTGAACAAATCCATAGTGACTCTTTGTCTTATTAGAAATGCATTTGGCTGAGATTAGTAAGTCCAGTCGTTTGTTCAAGCAGACAAATTGTTCTTTTGTCCTAGAATTGTCCTGGTTTTGGACTTAGTGAATTGGAATGGACTTTGAATTGCAAAGGTAATGTAACATTCCCATTTTTTTAAATCTCAGAACTTCTCAACTTCTCAAGTTGTAAATAGATCCTGATGTTGTTTTTCTGGTTCCGGTTCATAAATCGTTGAGGCTGAAGTGAAATCAGGAATGACTAATAGCTTAATCATGGGAATGAATCAAAAGACGCCTCCAAATGAGATTGTGCATTTAAATGCACAATGCTTCCTTAGACTGAACTCTGATGTGGTTAATCTTTGGTATTCTTTGAATTAATATTGGAGAATCATTCTTTGGAGAAGCATACTTGCATTTATTTTCTAATTGGCTTTGAAGGTGCATGTGTAGCATGGTACACTTTCAGGCCTGAATTTAAAATCTGATACTAGTGCCCATCCTTTCATTTGAGATGAACCCCTGCACTGGGGGCAGTAATAGAGACCAACTGATAAGCAAATGAACAGAAATGCTTTCAATGCCCAAGACATTCTCATGATCTGAGTAAAATTACACTTGTCCCTTATGTAAATATCGTCCTTTCTTGAAACATTGATGAATATAACCACTGTTTTTTCATAGATGAAAAGAAACTTCAAATATGTACCATCTTATTCCAAGATCTTTCCAAACCATCAGAACCTGAAGGTGGTAGAAGATGAGATGGCATAACGGGATACATAATTGTTGGTTAGAAGTGGTTTGTGATGTTATGAAAGAATCATCTGTCCTGGAAACTCAACTATCCTCTGTTTACTAAGACCTAAGTTGTTGCCTTGCTTGCCGTGCTGGCTGGTTATTACAGACGTTTCATCACCATGCTAGATAACATCACCAGTGCAGCCTCCGGTGTAGCAATGTTGTTTTACTTCACTTGGTAATTAATGATCCAGTCTGCTAAGTTGGGTTGTGTCATTTCCGGTTCTGTTCTGCATAGGTTTGTACAATGGGTCTAATTCCACATGTTTGTTGACTGCATTACGGATTGAAAACCAGGCCTCGAGTCATGACCATCTTGGCTCAAGCCAACCACAGACATGCATGCCAATTTCTAGAGGCCCTGTTTTCAACCCATAATGCAATCAGCAAACATGTGGCGTTAGACCCCATGTACAAACTCATGCAGTACAGAACCGGGAATGACACATCCCAACTTAACAGACCGGATCATAAACATACCAAGCGGAGTAGAACAACTGAGGTTGTTGACTTGTTCGCCGAGCTGGCATGTTCTTGTTCAGACGTTTTGTCACCATGCAAGGTGACGTCATCAGTGGAGCCTCTGATGAAGCGATGTTATTCTACTCCGCTTGGCATTTATACTGTCTGGTCCGTTATGGTGAGTAGTGTCATTTCCGATTTTGATCTGTATGGGTTTGTATATGCGGTCCAATTCTATATGTTTGTTGATTGCATTACGGGTGGAGAACTATGCCTCTAGGAATTCTCGTGCTTGGGTACTATGGTTACCTTATCCCAGTTAAACTGATGGCCTTCATTGTCTGAGTTGTCGGAGTAGAACAACATCCCTTCACCGGAGGATGCGCTGATGTTACTTAGCACGGTGACAAAATGTCTGCATGATAACCAGCTAGCTCAGCGAGCAAGCCACCAAACTCATTCACAACCTGTGCTACAAATCTTCAAGAACCTTACTAAGGACTATTTAATGCTGCTTAATTCTGGAGAACCATAGATCAGCAAGATTTTCTTTGAGACACTGCAGTGTAAATGGACCACAAAATTACAAAGGTGTTCTAAGTGAAAAGGACAAATATGCTTCAATAGATTTTTATAAAAGAAAGTGTAAGGTCGTCTATTTTAGACTATAAGTCTAATGAACTGCATAATTACACAGGTGTGTGTTGCAGACACTAATATCCCTACCTCTGTTCCTAAAGATTTGAGTCTAGGTCCCACCTCTGGGTGAGATGGCCAAAGAGGTATCGTAACACAAACAAACATCTTTTTAAGAGAAAATGTTGCACAAGTTTAACACATTCGTAATATTTCATGCTTGCCAATGGTGAGGTAGAGAATGAAGTGAAAGCAACAGAAGGGAATCCAGATTTTGAGCGTTTGCATTTAGCCATGTATCTGATCACTTCATGGTACTTTCTATTTGTGCTGAAGTACGATGTGTACCTTTTTAGGTTTGCTATTGCTTTGATAGTGAATGCGAGCCCATTGTCATGTTGATCTCTTTTTGTTATCCGTTATCTGTGGCTGTTACCACTTTTCACTTGTGCTTTCCCCATGCTTGCTTCAATCAATTTTGAATATTATTATAGTCCTTGTAATGCTGACTGATATACTCCTTCTCCTCCTTCTCCTTCTTCTCCTTCTCCTTCTCCTTCTCCTTCTCCTTCTCCTTCTCCTTCTCCCTCTCCCTCATGCATGTTTCATTTTTGTTTTGCAGCTAACAGCTCCTAATTTAAATATTACTTGCAGATGACTCTGAGTTGGGAACTGTGAAGAAGACAGTGTGGAACTCCAAAAAAGCATTGACAAGTTGGAGGAGTGGGCGGATAGGTGGCAGATATGGCTCTGCAGAGAGGCAGAAAGGCAATATAAACTAGGCGGTGTAGGAGCGAAGAGACCTGGGTGTATATGTATCCAGATCATTGAAGTGACTGGACTGGTGGAGAGAGCAGAAAATCAAGAATATAGTGTTAATAAAGCTGGAGAACAAGGCAATAGGGTACAAGAGCAAGGACGTGATATTGAACTTGTAAAAGATACTTGGTAGACCTCAGGCTGGAATATTCTGTACAGTTGTGGGCATTACATTATAAAAAAGATGGGAATGTATTGGACAGAGTGTGGAAGCAATTTGAGAATGGTTCCAGGTATGAGGATGGATTGAAGAAGCTGAGGCTGTTCTCGGCCTTCCTCTCTGTGAGAGAAGATCTGATTTGAAGTTTCCAAGATGATAAGCAAGCTGGACAGAGTAGATTGGCTAAAGTTATTTCTGTTTGTAAAATAAAAAGAAAAGGGCATAGATGTAAAGTTACATGATTTTAAAAAAAAGAGCCTTTCCCACATAGTGAGTTGTTAGGGTATGGAATGCACTGCTTAGAAACATGATGGGGGAAGGTTTGACTGAGGCATTCAAGAGGGCATTGGATGATTATTTGGATCAAAATGGTGTTGCCAAGTAGTGTAGAGTACTTGTGAATTGGAAGGCAGGAAGTTAGAGTTTCTTTGGTGGGGGGGGGAAGAGTGCATAGTCCCTTTTGAGAGGTGAAGTATTTTTCTACGTTTGGAGGTTTAAACTAAAATGCGTCTGTAAGCAGCTGAAGAGGTACAAACAGTTCTGAAATTAAAACGTATCAATTGGCTGTGAGATTGGAAACCTTAGGCTTGTTTTGATGTTTTAGCAACTGGCTTGAAAATCAGCCAATTAATTTAAACCAAGCACTTAAAGATTGAAAACCAACTGAATTTAAATCTGATGGATTGGTCCGAGGTTGTCAAAACCTATTATAGGAAAATTGACAAGTCATTGGGGGTATGTAAAGAAGAGGGTTTCTGAAAATTGATGTGAGAGAAAACTGTCATCTGAAGAATAAATATCTGGGTGTCTCAGAAATCTGTAGCTCTCTGCGAAAGCACCATCTATTCATAAATGTACCAAGACACTCCCAGCTAAGATTCCTGACAGAAGGATCAGTGGAGAAGGCAAAGTACAATCTGGAAGACTTAACCAGGCTGTACTTTAGAGACTCTAAGTTTTAATTTATTTTTATTATTACTTGGGTTTTTATAAGTGGGACTGGTATTTTTGAAACAGCATATCATGAGAATTTTGTTCTGTTCAGGAATAGTTAGTAGTTAAGGGGGAATTGTTCAATTTGTTAGTAGTTCTGTTAATTTGTTCACTTAGGTTAAATAATTAAATTGTTACTTGTTGCTTATGAAGTGAATATTCAGGATTTTCTTTCACTTCAGCACTCCTCTCTAACAGATGAGGAGAGGCAAACTTCTCTGGTGCTTTGGCTTTAATTAATAGAAGAGGACCTCTACTCCTGCTGTAACAGACTGGGGGCTTATGCTTTGATTTTAATTATCAGATTCAGTTGATGCAAGGATATGGGAAAGAGGCAGGCGATTGACTCTAGGAAATAGAACCAGTATGGGCATGATGAGCCGAATAGCTTCCTCCTTCTGTGACACTTGTGAGATTCTGTGACTTCACTTATTCCTATAGCAGAAGCATTGCACAGTGTATACCAGAAATTGAATCACTTGGAAACTATGAAAGTTTGAGGTGAATCTGCAATGCATAATTCTTAAATTACTCCAGTATTTGACCTTTTGCTGACAAGTTTCGCTTAAATCATTCTATGCTTTGGTGTAGTGATGTCATGTCAAATTTTCTGCAAGTTTCTAATTATATTGGGTGCCTTTTTAGTTACCTCATTGAGCAACTTGGCCTCCTTTGGAAAGCATCCAATGGCGGGAATTCGGGATTGTGAACATGGCTTTGTGGGTGCGAAATTGTGTCTCATTAACTATTGAGTTTTTTGAAGAAGTAACAAAGAGGATTGATGAGGGCAGAGCGGTGGACGTGATCTATACGGACTTCAGCAGTAAGGCATTTGACAAAGTTCCTCATGGTAGCCTGGTTAGCAAGGTTAGATCACATGGAATACAGGGAGAAATAGCCATTTGGTTAAAGAACAGGCTGAAAGGTAGAAGACAGGGTGGTGGAGGAGGGGAGACTGGAGGCCTATGACCAGCGGTGTGCCACAAAGATTGGTGCTGGGTGCACTGCGTTTCGTCATTTATATAAAAGATTCAGATGTGAACACGAGGTATGGTAAGTTTGCAGGTGACACCAAAATTGGAGGTGTAGTGTACAGCGAAGAAGGTTACCTCGGTATAATCTTGATCAGATGGGCCAGTGGTCCAAGGAGTGGCAGATGGAGTTTAATTTAGATAAATGAGGTGCTGCATTTTGGATAGACAAATCAGGGCAGGAGTTGTTCTCTTAATGGTAAAGAGTGTTGCTGAACAGAGACCTTGGAATGTAAGTTCATGGTTCCTTGAAGGTGTGGAGTCGCAGAGAGATAGGATAGTGAAGAACTTGTTTGGTATGTTTGCCGTTATTGGTCAGTGCATTGATCAAAGGAGTTGGGAGGTCACGTTGCAGCTGTGCAGGACATTGGTTCGGCCGCTATTCGACTACTGCATTCCATTCTGGCCTCCCTGCTATAGGAAAGACGTTGTGAAACTTGAAAGGCTTCAGAAAAGATTTACAAGGATGTTGCCAGGGTTGGAGGGTTTGATGCTATGGGGGAGGTTAACTGGGCTCTGGTTGTTTTCCCTGGAGCATTGGAGTCTGAGGGGTGACCTTACAGAAGTTTGTGAACTGCATGGATTAGGTGAATAGTCATGGTCTTTTCCTCAGGGTAGGGTAGGTTAAAGATGAGGGGAAAGATTTAAAAGGGACCTAAAGGGGCAACTTTTTCACGCAAAGGGTGGTGCGTGTATGGAATGAGCTGCCAGAGGAAGTGGTAGAGGCTGCTACAATTACGTCATTTAAAAAGCATCTGGATGGGGACATGATTAGGAAGGATTTAGAGGGGTATGGGTCAAATGCTAGCAAATGACACTGGATTTTTAGGATATCTGGTCAGCCTGGACAAGTTGGACCGAGGGGTCTGTTTCCGTGCTGTTCAGCTCTCTCTTTTGATAAATTAATTGATTTCTCAGGAGTTTTCTAAGGCTAATACCTAATAACTGCAAAAGACAAAAAGACGAGAGGATCTGAAATAAAAACAGGAAGTGCTGGGGGAAAATTCAGGCCTGGCAGCATCTGTAGAGAGAGACTGAGTTAACATCGAGTCCAATATGACTGTCCCAATGTCCAACATGGTATTTTGCCTTTGTCAGACCGGATGATCTGTAGTTCAAGAAATCCTTGGTTCAGGTCAAGTTAGGTGTTTGGGTAGTAGCTTCTAAGTTTAGATCACAGCAAACTATGTATCAACTGAGGGCTTTTGTTTTTGGCACTATCAAAGCACAGCGCCCTGCCTGAGATCAGCGAACTAAACACTCTGGAAGACAATCTGTAAAGTTTCTGGTCTATTTGGCTTATTTGTTGTGATATGTTTACGCAGTCACATCGGGGAATCATTTCATCAGTAAACCATATAAATATTTTCTACTTTAGAATGCTACTTGCACATATCTAAATGTACTGCTTGTATGCAGTAATATGTTGTTAAGGCTTATTAGGATTATTAATGTTGTCTGAAGCAAGTGGAAGGTTTTTGGCTAAAGCCAAGCCTGCTTAACTGCCTCTGCTTGTAGGACAAAGCTTTTTGCTGTGCTAAGTACATAATAAAAAAGTTTGGAGTATTACTAAACTAAATCAGCAAAGCTTCTGTAGTTAATAAATCGTCTGGACCCTGAGTTGGTTGCATAAAATGGCTGAGTGTTTATGATTAAAGTTTTATTATATGTTTGTAGAATGCAGGAATGTGATTAACACCCATACGACTTTTTACTCGTTGTTTGAGACAAGGCATTTGGACATGATTTTGCATGAAATTGTAAGGAAGTAATGTTTTGGCACAGAGAACACTTGGAATCTGTTGTAATGCCCACTGGTTGAATTGGCTAATGCTTTACTTAGACCTGCAGGTGAGTATTAACCAATTTTATTTGTCGCAGCCTAGTGTGCCGTCTGTATGAGCTGGTCTTCATCAAAGAGATAGACAGAAACTTGAAGTGAGAAATGATGAAAAACAGAATTTGGGTCAGAAAGAACCACGATTTCCACACTTTCAAAGAAATCTTTGAAATTTATAGAAGTTTCAAGAGCCGTTGGATGTAAATTGAGCAATATGATACCAGACAATTATGAACCCGTCTGTTTAAAGATCTACAAGTTTGCAAATAGATTTCGTTACGATCCATCGTATGGAAATTTTGACACCGGGAAAAAATGTTTTACTTCCGAGGGCGAAAGGTGAAGTGGAGACAGAGTAGATTGGATGCAAGATTAACCTAAAGCATGACCTATTAATCTAACCTATTTAGCAAACCTTTTGGTGTGACAATGCAATGGACTTTCTAGTTTGATCATGCAGTTTCTGGCATCTGTTGGTGAATTCAGATTCAAGAATTGTTGCAATTAAATGATCATTACAGATTGCCATTGCCATTTTCCATCGTGTTGCATTAATTTATGCTATTTATTTTAAAGAGAGCCTATTTCTCACCCTGAATGAGAGATGCTGAGATATCACGCATTCTTTTGTCAAATATCGCACAACCAGAAACAGGCTAAAGTTTCTGTGATACAGTTCCAATGACATGCCACATTATTAACACAAAAAGAGCTACTTTAGCATGGGACTTCTCCATTTCCATGCCAATCAACCTGTACCGGTATCAACATGGAAATAGTTTTGTACTTCAGTGCATTTCAATAAGGAAGGCTGTTGAGTACAGGAAATTGATTCAATGCAGAGCCCTTCAACCAGCAGGCAGATTGGACTTTCATACCTTCCCTGGACTAGATTTTAAATCTAAGTCTGAGGCAAATAGCTAGTATCAAACCTTCTTGGCTGTCACTTCCCTACTTCAACTGTTGAGGTCTGGTAGTGTTGAATTATTAACAATTCAGGCACTAGCATAATTTCTTGGAAGTAGTGTCTGTGTAGGCTCTTGGTAATTCCACATTGATAACTTAGCTCTTTGTTAACTTGCCTTCAGTTCAGAATTTTCAATTACCTACTTCACAGTTGGAAGTTGACTACCTCGTAATTGGTCATGGCAATTAACATGGAAAGTTAGCTGGTCTTGCTTAAGGTCGCTTTCTGGATGATTTTCATAGAGCAGTTGCTCTATTATTTTTAATTGGTGGTTGCTTCAGAACTGCAATATTTATTACCCGCCATAGATGCTTGCTGAGTAATGTGTTAGTTACCCATGCCACAAAGATCCAATAAAACAAATGACTAAACAATAAGATGACAAAAGTTGCTTCCTACAAAGCCACACATCAGTTCAGTCCAGTTCAAACCTAAAATTAGATCAAGGGATAGTCCACCTATTCCACTGATGCTTTCTCTGCAACACTGCCTTGTGAGGCAATTGTCATACTGAGTAAATATTCTAGCATAGACTTACCCCCCGCCTTAAAAATGACAATCCCTCGACTGGTAGGTGCTGACATCTGGTACATGGCTCCTAACTGCTGGCTCACCCCCTTTTTCAATCTGCTACTTTATTTGTCACTGCAGAATCTGGAATGAAAGAAGGTGGGTAATCAGTTATACAGCAAGGAAACGGATCCTTTTGGTCCATATCATCCATGCCGACCGGACACTCCAATCTGACCTAGACCAATTTGCCAGCATTTGGCCCATATCCCTCTAAACCCTCCCTATTATGTACCCATCCAAATGTTTAAAAATATTGTAATTGTAAACTCCACCACTCTCTCTAGCAGCTCATTCCAAACATGCACCACCCTCTGCATAAAAAAAGTTGACTCTCAGGTCCCTCTTAAATCTTTCTCTTCTCACATTAAACCTATACCCTCTAGTTTTGGACCACAACCCCCAACCACCTTCCGAAAAGACCTTGACTATTCACCCTATCCATGCCCTCATAATTTTATAAACCCCTATAACGTCACCCCTGAGCCTCTGCTCCAGGGAAAAAAGCCCCAACCTATTCAGGCATACTCTATAACTCAAACTGTCCAGTCTTGGCAACATCCTTGTAAATCTTTTCTGCACAGTCTTAAGTTTAACAATGTCCTTCCTGTAGCAGGGCGACCAGAATTATATGCAGTACTTTAAATGTGGCCTTACCAATGACATCTCGATTCCTATACTCAGTGACCAATGAAGGCAAGCGTGCCAATCGCCACCTTCACTACCTGTCTACCTTTAACTCCACTTTCAAGGAACTGTGTACCTACACCCCTAGGTCTGACACATGTTCTGCATTCTTGATTCTGTGAACAGATTTCATGTATATAATGGACTTGGGAAGGAATTGATTTTTGCTTCTGTTTGGCTGCAAGACAAAGCAAACTATTATCCTGGGGGTTTATTCAGTCTGGAGAAGAAACAGTGTGTGACATCACCTATCTGCATCATCAAGTCTTCTCAATGGATCCAGGCAAGCTGTGGCCCCACAGGGTGCAGAAAATGCATATCATTGAGAATGAATATTCTAAATTCTTGACTAAAGGATGAAATTCCTTTGCGAACTTTGTTATTAAGGGTTCAACTTAATTTTTTATACTGATGCAACATCTAAGGTTTTATAGAAGCGACTTAGTTGAATTTGGCCGTTAAATTGCTGTATTAATTTTGGATGAGCACTTGGCATCATGTAAAAATGAATACTTTTCTTCCACCTCTTCAGCAAGATCAAGAAAATGAACAGGAGATACCAATAACATGCCTTGTGAAAGAAGGATGTGAAAAGGCCGACCCCTCACAGTTTGAGTTTCTTAAAGTTTTGGGACAAGGGTCGTTTGGAAAGGTAAGTCTTTAAAAATGTCCTGAAAATATTTGAGCAATATTGAATTTTAACTGAAGCTTTTATATATCAATGTATAGAACCATGGTCTGAATTATTTATTGACCCCAGCATTTGATCTTTTAACTTTATTGGATATAGGGAGATCAGGGTCATCTCTGCTACCACTAAGCTGAAGTTATTTTATTAACCTGTGATTTCTGTCAAACAGTCAGTAAATATGACTTAACAAGGTGTAGAGCTGGATGAACACAGCAGGCCAAGCAGCATCAGAGGACCAGGAAGGCTGACGTTTCGGGCATTTCTGAAGAAGGGTCTAGGCCCGAAACGTCAGCCTTCCTGC
>NC_063342.1:64758920-64834944 GCF_021869965.1 Rhincodon typus | reverse complement strand
TATCTCAGATTCTCCAGCATCTGCAGTTCCTACGATCTCTGAAGTAAATATGACTTACTTGGACTTGATCCAAGCCATCTATTTAAAGGTGAATTAGAACAAAAGGAAATAAATCTTGCAGTTACTAAATCTATTCATAAACTGGATTTTTTCTTGTCTTCGAGCACAGAAGATACGCAAGACCTGAGTACAAGGTGTAATGAAGTCTTGCTTCAGCTGTGAAGGAGTTTGGTTAGACTGCACCTAGAGTATTCTGTGCAGTTTTGCTCTCTTTACCTCAAAAGATATTGCCATAGAGGGAGCACAATGAAAGTACACCAGACCTGTTCCTGGGATTGTAGGTCTGTTCTTTGGACATATTGGGCAAATTGGGCCTGTACTATCCACAGGTTAAAAGAATTGAGATGATCTCATTGAAACTAATAAAATACTTAACTGAATAGGGTTGATACAGATGTTTCACCTGGATGGGGAGTCTACAAGCAGGGAACACAATTTAAAAACAAGGGAGATGTCAGTTGAGACTGAGATGAGAATTTTATTTTGTACTCGGTGGTGAATCTTTGGAATTCTCTACACCAGAGATTTCTGATGAAGGGTCTCGGCCCGAAACGTCAGCCTTTCTGCCCCTATGATGCTGCTTGGCCTGCTGTGTTCATCCAGCTCTGCACCTTGTCATTGAAAACTATTAGCTTGTTTTTGGTTCAGAAGAATCAAGGATTGATTTCAGTTTAGGAAGCTCCATAGAATGGATGTTTTTGAGGCAGTTAGGAGGAGAACCTGCCAGGTATCAAAGTTCTCTACAACAGAGGAATATGTTATCTTAGTCTAGTTTGTGGAAGTAACAGACCAGGAATTTAGTTAAAAATCGGCAGATTATTGAATGCTGAGAACACCTGAGCTCTTAGTTTTGTGAGCATGCGTGTAAGAAGACTGCACAGTTCACCAGTTTACAGGACAGAAATGGGGGAGAGTCAGTTACGTTTAACGTAAGATTCATATTGAAATGTAATTTCTCAGCATTTGAATCACTATAAAATGGTGTTGGGGAATATGTTGAAACTTCAGTTTGCTGGATGTTTTAAGATTTTCTGTGTTCCACACCTAGAAAGAGTGAAATCTTCCAAACCCTTGATGACATGAGCAATACAAAGTCAGTTGGGAAAATATGGCAAGATTGTGATTCTGATTTTCCCAATGTCAGAAATAAGTCAGGTTCTGCAGTGAATCTCTGAATGTAAAAGCAAGAATCTTGGTCGTGAGCAGGAAGACTCCTGTGTGCATTCTATCAGCATCTAATCTCAACACATTGATGTGCATCTTCCTATTCTTTGCGTTGGCTAGAAACTGGACAAAATTCCCAATTTGAAAGTCAGCACATACTTGGTGGCTCCATCTTGGACAGCAGTCCCTAGTACTTCAGGTTATATGTCCCGGACAATAACAGCTCCCACCCTCATCCACAGAGGTTGAAATCGGACAAATGCCAGCCTAACCACGTCGTCATGGCACAGCTCTGACCTACTTGCAACATAGTTGACCCATAATGCTGCTGGAGTACACAGGAACCCTTCATGATGCTGCTGCCAGGACAATTTGCATGCATGGGCAAGTAACCTCTTCATGGATTGGACCAGGATGCATCATGGGTTGTCTTGCTTGTTCTCAGCATTCATTCATCTCTGCTTTATCTTGCCATTCTGACGCTTTGCCTTATTTAGAACTCAAGTTCAGTGTTTCTGTTCTTGTCTTGCTGTTTAGTGCAATCACAAATCTGGGCAACCTTTCATGGTTGTCAACAGTAATTAATCAAGGAAGTAGACATTGCTGTATGGTACCATGCTATATAAATATTACACCTGCACATGAAGCATGATGGTTTGGGTGGCTAATCTGTCAAGCTGGGCTCAAGGTAATGTTGGGGGATGAAGACCTAAATCAGTTAAGTGAGAACATGTGACAGCTCAGGAACAAAAACAAAGTTGCTGGAAAAGCTCAGCAGGTCTGGCAGCATCTGTGAAGGAGAAAACAGAGTTAACGTTTCAGGTCCGGTGACAGCGTCCGCAGTTCTTTCGGACTCTTTCGGATAGCTCAGTACTGAGGAGATTGACAGAGTGCAAGGGAGAAAGTGACGTGGAGACTCTGGTACCTGGAGCCTGGGGTACACTGTACCAAGCATAACCTGCATTTATCTTCTGCTTTACTTGGCTGTACTATCTCTTCAAGGGATAAATACATGAATTGCACATGAAACGCATGCAGCGTGGGATACAAATCATGAGTGCAAGCAATTTTGAGCATGTTATTACAGACTAGTCATCTCTGAAACAATAATCACAGGTGACCTTATAATTCAATTCTCAATGTGGGCCGCAATTCCCAAAGACAGTCCAAGATCCTGTAGATTTCCCCTAGTTTTGAACTGTAAGTATTCGTTAACATGCCTCTTGTATGCAGCGCTGCCTTGCGTCAGTGATGTGGGGTATTGGGACAAAGTGTCAGTAATCGTCCTCACTTACAATGTCCTGCTGTATTTACGTACAATTACTTGTACCAATAGATTGGAGTAATGCCCCCTATCTTAGACCTCTGCATGGCCTTCATTGTTGGGATCCTCCGTTGAGAACTACGATAAACTGTCATTTGTGTGTGATTAATAAGTCAGTAAGTCTGCTGAAGATGACTTGATGCAGCACGGAGCTGGAGGAACACAGCAGGTCAGGCAGCATCGGAGGAGCGGGAGGGTCAATGTTTCAGGCCTAGACCCTTCATTAGGGTCTAGGCCCGAAGTGTCAATTCTCCCGCTCCTCTGCCTGACCTACTGTGTAGAGCCAGTTCTCTTTCAAATATTTCTGACAGATGTTCATTTGGAACTGTGACCAATAGATATAGCCACGGCAGAGGTTATTTCCGCTGTGGGAGCAGTGCTACAAAGGCACAGTGAAACGAAGGACCAAAAGTGCTAGCAAGCCCAGGGCTAGCAGTCCAGCAGTCAAGCAGCCTTCAAATAAGACACAGCCACCAGTCCCCTAAGGATGTGGAAGAGATATGAAGCCCAGGGTATATGCTGTATGCCTTTTCCTCAAGATTAACGGGGTGCAGTGTTGCCACAGACTGAGGATGTCCCTGGACGCAACCACAGACAGACTGTCAACTGCTGCAGCAGGACTTGTGATGTGAAGGGTTGGGTGAACATCCCATCCTGGTTGCCATCAAAGTGACAGCCTAGCTAAATCTTTGGCTGTGTCCACGGATCCTCTGGGGACCTGTGTGGTTTCGCTCAATCCTCAGCCTGCAAATGTATCAAAGTTGTTACCTTTGCAGTTTGTGCCACATCTCTCTACTTCATGTCATTTCCCCGTGACCAGGTCAGTGCTGCAGCCGAGGCTGTAAGCTTGGACAATGTTGCTGGTTTCCCCGGGTGCATGGTGTGATACTATAAACATGGTGAAATTCCCATATCATACCACAGGCTTCGTCAGCATGAAAGGGTTCCATTCCATCAATGTACAAGTCATCTGTGATCATCAGTACCACATTTTGGATGTCTGCATCTGGTACTGTAGAAGCTGGCACGATGCTTAAATTCTTGACACTGTTTGTTTCTGCTTTGTTTCTAGGGCTGACTGCCTTACCAAGATGGCTGTTAGGTAACATGGGCTATCATCTGCAACGATAGCTGCTGATAATTTCTGTAAATGCCTGACTGAGTGTAGATATAGTGCTGCCTGTTCTTCAGCCAGGGTCATGATGGAGAAGCCAATAAGTCTGCTGAAGATGACCTGATACAGTGTGGAGCTGGAGGAACCCAGCAGGTCAGGCAGCATCAGAGGAGCGGGAGGGTCGATGTTTCAGGCCTAGACCCTTCGTCGGGCTCCAGTCCTGATGAAGGGTCCAGGCCTGAAACGTCGACTGTCCTGTTCCTCTGATGCTGCCTGACCTACTGTGTTCTTCAAGCTCCTCACTGTATCAACTGTAACTCCAGAATCTGCAGTTCTTGCTATCTCCTGCTGAAGGTGACTGCTTGATTGTGACTACTGTGTTCATATTGGTATGGAGCCTTGTAATACAGCCCAGAGTGTGCGCTACATAATCTTAGCATGCTGTGGTCTGCGCAG
The DNA here is from genome assembly GCF_021869965.1 of Rhincodon typus. Lineage (NCBI taxonomy): Eukaryota > Metazoa > Chordata > Chondrichthyes > Orectolobiformes > Rhincodontidae > Rhincodon > Rhincodon typus. The sequence goes on along the minus strand of NC_063342.1, from coordinate 64,830,826 downwards.
GTGGAGCAGGCAACTCGGGGATGTGGGGATGCTGAGGAGTTGGGAGAATAGTGTTCTAAGGGCAAAGATGAAGATACTGAGCAGGAGAAATATTACTTTCGGCATGATAGAAGAGCATTGGGCACGACACGACTTAATTTGTTTCAGTGGATGTGATCTGGATACGGTGATCATTCATTGACTGTAAATTTGTTGCTCGAAAGACTACTGCCTGTTTGTTCCCAAAGTAAATATAGCTCTTGTTATTTTGTTTGTTTCTTAGCTTTTGCTGTTGTTAAATAAATGAGCATTTTCAATCCTTCAAAGATTTTCCAGTTGATGTTACATAGTGCTACTAACGCCCAGCACAGTCTTAATGTTCTGAAAAGTAGCCTGTGTAGTTTGATTCTTGTAGTTGCAATTGTGTCTGTTGATCAGATAGATCATGTAAAGTCGCAGTACTTTTACAGATATGAACTTGGTATTTACAGTGAAGCATCACCTCTGTGCTGTCAGCTTTTCTATGTGCCCAGTAAAGGCAGTCCCTGGTTGAGAGCGCTTAACCTGGTGCAACAGCTAGGTCTTAGTAATGGCAGCAGTGTTGGGAATCCATGCAATGGCGCATGCCTGTACAGTTGTTGAATGCACAGTACCATGAGTGGGACATCAGAGAGGTGTGATGCATAGCTTGTGAGGTGAGCTGTGGAGAGTAGAGTGCGATAGTCCAACAGAAATCATGGAGAGAAACTCAAACCAGCGCATAACTGATCTTTGGTAAAATTCATTCAGTTTTTATTTTAGTCTGCCTTTTGGGTAATAAATTTATCTAATGTATTATTGTTACACTCCACAGCCTTGTGACTGTTTCAGTAAATGACCACTATATTAACCAAAATGTTAAGTCTAAATACAACTGACAGACTTGAAATGATAACCCTTTTCTCTCACCACAGATGCTGCCAGATCTTGAGTTTCTCTAGCACTTTGTTTTTCTAATTTCAGATTTCTAGCATCTGCAGTATTTTGCTTTTAAAAACGATCTATCAACGTGGTCAGCAATCATGAACTTGGGGCCCAGAAATTAAACTTTAATATTACTAAACTAAATCATTTTTGTTAGACCCTGGCTATCTATGTCTTGCATATTTAAGTACAGAGGAAACTGAAACTAGGCATTAATCTGCAAACTTTAAACTGTGCATTACAATTGCAAAACCTGTAGGGGCAGACTGGAATGATTCTGTACCACATAAGAGTACATGAGGCAATATAGCCCTTCTAAATTGCTTTGCCAGTCTGCATTAAGATTATGTATGAACGTTTATATTGTGTGCCCAAAATTCAATCATGGAGCACAGAAGCTGTCCATTTACTCTTCGGGATAAATGTGGATGTGGGGGTGACAATTTAGCATTATTGTTCCTATTTGAGTTTCTGTTATTACTTTTGCAATTGGGCCTTTTTCCGTCATCGACTGTGCCTTCAGCTCCCCAAGTCCCAAGCAATGTTCCCTCCGAGCTGTGTGATCACCCAGGTGTGTGAAAGCTGCATGCCAGTTGGTTCTTTAATTTAATACGTGTTGGACCATGCCCAAATTTAAACAGGCCAAACGTTTGAATAAATGACCTACACTCAAAAGAAAGTGAATGTTGGCCCCAAGCTCTGGAATCTACTCCTTAAAAACCCATAATTTTTTATTCCTCGCAAGACTTTCTTTTTAAAAAATAAACCTACCTCTGTTTAAACTTTAAACACTTCGTCTGACAGCTCTTCCATTGTTGCATTGTCAATTTTGTCTCATAATATTTCTGTGAAACTCCTTTTCTAAACTGATGTTTCATGAATGCTTGTTTTTACACAAAATATTCATCCTTTCTATATTTAGGTGTTTCTGGTTAGGAAAGCCCAAGGTTCTGATGCTGGACAATTATATGCTATGAAGGTGCTTAAAAAGGCTACATTAAAAGGTAAGTAATTTATTACACGTAATTTGTGTTTTTTTTTCCTGAGTTTGGATATATGACATTGCATTTTCTGCTGACAATTCAACATTGATGTTCCACCGACTTTTCACCTACTTTTGTTTGCCGTTGTGATTTATGGATGCGCATCAGCTTTCCACTGAAGCTGAATTAATACTAAGGAATAAATTGTTGGCATTGTATGCGTCAAAAGTGTAGGTGTAATTTATTGACCGTGGGTGCTATGAGCACAGTGTAGTAGGGTGTAGATGAACAGAGACTTATCTGAATACTCAAATCCTTTCATGGTAGCCCAGCAAACAGACAAGGTAGTTTTTTTTTTTAAAAAACAATTTTAGTAACTAGGTTAATGGAATATGAAAGCAAATGGATGATGTAACATGGTCAGTCTGCTGTTAAGAAGCATGCTGCTTATAGCATGACTGTATCATACCTGAGGATACAAAGGTCTTATACTTCATGTTACCTCTTACTTGAAGCATGACATTCTACTAGAAGCATGTCCCTCTTGTAAACTACTAGCCTAATTTTATTATAGACACTTATTTGGCTGAGGAATGTAATGTTTGTATAGTTGTAATAAATGTCTGTTGGATCCATTAATACTGCAATATCCATGCCATGTTTCTTGTGTTGTGGGAAATAACGTAAATGTTCTTGTAACTGATTATAGCACCTTGGAGGAAACCCCTATCATTCTAGCATGTTGGTTGCCTGTAGAAGACTCCTGTATTTTGTTAGGAGATATTTGGAAAAGTAGTTCAAGACCAGACAGACAATACCTCTGGACAACAGAATTTAAACAGAGTTTCTCACCTTGAAGCAGCATCAGTTTTTGAAAATACAGACAACTGTACAGATCTGTAGATAGGTTATTAACCACCAAGCGAACAGCTGTTTAGCTTTTGATTAGAATTTAAGTTGTCAATACAAATATCTAAGATTGTTTTAATGAAAAAAAAAGGCTGAAGTGCACTTTTGAGTTGGACCACACAGGCAGTGCAGTGCAACCCCAAAAATTGCAAGGCTTTGTCCCGACAATTGCACAAGTAACAGTTTCTCAGGACAACCGCTGCAAAGTCTTTTGTCCTTAAGGAAGGAACAGCTTTTAATTTACATTGGTACATTTTCAAGGTGGAACAGTCTAGCATTTTTATGGCAGAATCTTGTCTTGGAAATCACATTATGGATTGGGTATTCAGCATCACCTTTACTGAACAACTATTCATATGATGTATGCAGTTCTATTTTACAGGTCAAGCGATAGATGATGCCAAAAAACTCTCAAAATCTTGCACTTTATTAAAGAGAGGTTTTGCAGAATTAGCACACCTGATCTTTTCATGGACGATCAGATCATTTAGGCCTCAACTGGAGTACTGCAATAATTGCAGTGCTGCAAGCTTACATGTATAGAAGATGTATTTGATTTTGGTGGAATTGTAGAAGGTTACTTACCAGGGATCAAGAACTTCTGCTATAATAAAAGGTTGGAAAATGTAACTAATCCTTGGAACACAACAATAACTTCATAGAGGTTAGAGAATTCAAAATGAAAGGAATTGATGGAACAAATAGAGAAGCACTATTACCTTTGTGGAATCAAGTAACTGATTTAAAATAATGGACAAAAATATTTAAAAGGGCAATCAGGAGAATTGTATTTGCTAAATTGTTGGGATCTGAAATGCTGTAACCTAGAATGTTGATGTGATCCATAAATAATTTCAAACAGGTGTTGGACAGGTTCTTGAACTTGGAAGGTTACGGACGTCTCTTTCAAAAAGTCAGCATCAAAATGAAGGTTGAATGGCTTCCTCCTTTGTGCTTTATTCCATTAAGCTGGATAGAAGAAAAATACTATGGTTGTGAAAAATGCTATTTGGTCTGGTTGGAATTGACTGTTGAATTATCAGGTGCCTTGGCAGTGCTGTAACTTGGTATGGTTCTGAAATTTGATGCAAGTTATAATATACTAGCATTCTCAGGTTTGCTTTTGTGAATAAATTTGTCATCTAATAAATTCCTGAATTTATGATGTGCATTGTTCGACACTTGCTTTAAATTTACTCCTATGATTACCCATGCTACACGTACCTCCAATATGAGATGTGGGCTTAACTCCCTCTTGCTATTTTTAAGCTTCTGGGTATTCAAGTACTTCAAGCATTCTGGCCACTCAAATAGTTCAGGACAGTTTTGGTACCCCATCATCACCAAACAATGGTCAACTTTTGTGTTGAAGCTCAAAGATTATAGTGAATTCATGCTGGGGTTCCATGTTCTTTCCTCATCCTCAGACTTCCCGTTCATATGATCTGCAGTTTGTTTCTAGATATCATTTTTTTTGATTATGACTGTGGTCGAATATAGAGGATTGAAGGGTAATGTGATAGTGAATAAAATTTTTTAAATCTGCTAAAAATTGGTGGGTAGAAAACATTGCCACAGGCAAATTAAGAACAAGGAGGCGTGACTTTAACACTTAAATGATATTAGGAACAAAATCAGGGTGCGTGTTTTCCGTACAAGATTGCAGAAATCAGAAATGGTCTGTCTTCTTTCCAATTCCAAAGTCCCCTAATCACCCTCTTCTCTCCTCCTCCTCCCTCTCCGTTCTATCCCTTTCTGTTTTTCTCTCCTCTCTTTTTTTTGGTAACAGTTGGAGCTTTCGGAACTGAGTGGTAGATTTTTGCTACGTAAAGACATCAAGGAATATGAACCAAATGTTTGTGAAAGGAAGTGATATACAAATCAACCACCGTTTTATTGTATGTTGGGGCAAGCTTAATAGCTTACTCTGCTTTGTGGGAAAGGCAACTCCTCAGTATACAGTGCAGCCTGGCAAGAACCCCATAAAATTAATCAGTTGCTGAAATTAAACCTTGGATAGGTATGCCCCCCTACTGGAATTTTGTTACTGGGCTCTGTACACTGCATCTCAATGCTTTCTAGTATCAAACGTTATATAGTAGGAGAAAATGTGAAGAATGTAGCTTAGTTGACTTTTAACAGTGGGTTGCAGCAAACATTTTAAGTGGCACCTATGGGACCAATTGATCAAATATTCCGATAACCAAGAGCTACACACAACTGCAGTAAACCCTGACCAAGCAAAACTTTGAGACATCAACATCCCTCCAAGTTTATGTAAAAATGTCAGCACACTTCTTAAAATCAATGAAAAAATGCACAGTAAGCAATAGAAATGTAATGCAGGTGATATACACCACTGTTTATTTAAAGCATAAATACGCTGACATCAGTATTTAAGATGTATAATTTTTGCTGGTTTAATAAGAGTGCCAGTTGAAAAGGTCCTGGTTAAGAGTTTACTGTAATTTCTTTTAGTCAAGTATACATGCTGTACTTCGTTTTGAAGTTTGTTTGCAGTATCCTGTCTGCAATGCTTCATTGAATAAAGATCTAACAATGTGATATGTACATTTCTTGTCACTTTTTAACTTTACTGAAGTATTTATTAAACATGCCTTTTATTTTACACGTGTTACAGTAAGAGACAGAGTTCGAACTAAGATGGAACGTGACATATTAGTTGAAGTGAATCATCCATTCATTGTCAAGTTACACTATGGTAAGTTTGTTCTTAAAAATATGTATGATATGCAGAATTGCAGTAATCTGAGCAGATATGGGTGGGAGTTGGTTCATTTGAAGTCTTGTGTTCTGACATCTTTCAGGACAAGAGCTTTAGTGAAATGTGGAGGTGGTTCTTGCATCTATCCTAATTGTTATTTTGAGACATATTAGTTCATTAGTCAAGTGTCATCTGTGGCACAGTTAGCATTTAATCCATAATCCTCTGAATAAAAGATAGAAGTTTCACTCTGGGGCATCAGCCCAAAATTTAACATTACTGGGGAGTGCCACAGATTTTTGGCCATTTTCACATTTGTAGGAGTTGCTGTGTGCAAACTGTCTGCTGTATCTCTTACATTGCAACAATAACTGTATGTCACTGATTATTAAGCCCTCTCGGATACTTGGGGTAACTATAGATGCTATCAAAACGCAAGTTTGTCTTTTTCTTTTATTTTAAAGGTGTGTGTTATGATCCTACAAATTACATCCTTTGATTGTGACAGTGATAAATTATCCCTTCCTGTCCTTTTTAAGCTGTCTACGGCTCGTGACACAATCCAGTACACTATCCTCCAAGTCTGCTTCCTTCGCTGTCCAGCAGGGTGGAACTGCTGTATTTAGTTACATTCTAATCTATTGTAACTTTAACCAGAGAATTATTTTATTGGCTGCTCCTCCTAGTCTCGCTGCTACCTCTAGAGTTTTTCAAGGATCCATTCTTGATCCCATCTATATTTCATCTGCATTGGTGATATAATCCATAAACACATCAGATTCCCTGTAACTGTAGACAACAGTGAGCTTTACCGCTTAAGCAGTGTAATGAATCAGACAATTTATCTGACGTGCAGTATTTGAATAGCAAAAAGTTCTCCAACTTAAAATTTGGGAACACTTGAAGCTATTAACTTTGGTCCCCATCAAAATTTTGTTCCCTGCCCACTGCTTCCATGCATGGTAACTGGTGAGACGACCATTTGCTCCTTTGCTGTATTTGATCAAGAGTTGAATTTCCATGTACACGGCATCATCGACACCAATACCAAGATTGCCAGTTTCATAATGTTGTTTGATATTGACCCTCCGTTTGTTGAAAACCTCACCAATGCATTTGCTCCTTTTTGGCTGAACTGTACCAGTCCTTACACCAGGTTGTTATCAACCCGTGCTCGTCTAAAACTCTGCTTGTATCTAAAATTCAAAACTCCTTCAGCAATTACGTATATCTCTGACTTTCACTGGCTTATTTTGACAAATGCTTCAATTTTAGAATCCCTTTCTTTATCTTAAAAGTCCCCTTTGCCTTACCTGTTCTTGCCTCCTTTAGCCCTACAAGCCTTCAATATCTCTGCGCTCCTCCATTTCTAGCTTCTTGTATATCCCTGATTTTAATCATTACACCATTGGCGGCTGTCCCTAAGTCACTGAGGTCCTAAACTCTGGAATTCCCTTCCTAAATTGCTCCATATCTCTAAGTTCACTCTTGCAATGCTTTGTAAAATCTACCTCTTTAACCATGCTGTTGATGGTCTTCCCAGATTTTACTTTGTGGCTCAGTGTCAAAATGAAACACCCCCACCCATTTTACTGGATTAATGTATTACTAGAGAGTTAATGGTGGTATGTTTATACTTTGCAACTGCCAACCACATTGGTTAGACCTCAAAATCTGTTCTGATGATATTCAGTCTACAGTTTGAAGAGTGGGGGTTAATGACGTCCTCAGACTCATTGCTGGAATTGATATACAGTCTTTAAATGTTTTGCTGTGGAGGTGCTAGTGTTGTACTGGGGTGGATAAGGTCAGAAATCAAACGACACCAGGTTATAGTCCAAGTTTATTTGAAATCACAAGCTTCCAGAGCATTGCCCCTTTGTCAGGAGAGGAGCACACAGGCACAGAATTTATAGGCAGTGAGATCAATGGGCAGGGAGATAAAATATCATAAATGGTGAGTGCAGTGTTGACAGGCCGAATAATAGGTCTCTGCAGGTGATTAAGGGTGTAAGACGGTGTGAGTAAAATGCCAGTAGCTGAATAGCAAGCGAAGGGATGACCTATAAGCTGATTAAATGAGACAGACAGATAATTACAAAAAATTAAAAAGGTGGTGCTGGAGACAAACCAGATGACTGGAATACCATAATAGGTATGAGTTGCATGCCGAAAGTCTATCCAAAGTAATAAGTAATTCAAAACTGTCCAAACTAATTTGCCCAGAGAGAGATCATAACAAAATTGTCAAGGTGATGGCGTCAAAACAGGACAGTAAGGAAGATTTTACAGACACAGAACTGTGTGGTGGGTCATATGGAGTGCGACACGAACCCAAGATAATGGTTGGGGCTGTCTTCGTGAGTATGGAACTTGGCTGTCGGCTGAACCATAAAAATGGAATGGCAAGCTAACTTGATAAAGCAAAACGTAAATGAGAAACAGGCTAACAGCCAGAACTGCAGAAATGCTCTAAACTTCACATTTATTCTGCACTCACAATTGTTGTGTGCTTATGGCAAAACCTAAATTGGATCAAAACAGATGTCAGTTATTTACAAGACCAATGGTAACATAGGATATTAACTAGTGTGAAATTGTATAAAGTACTCAAGCTATTCTAGCTTATCAAAATCGCTGTTATTGTTGACCCATTTAAGTTAATACCCATAAAACTTAACTATCTTTTCAAAGCTTTTCAGACTGAAGGGAAGCTATACCTTCTGTTGGATTTTCTCAGGGGAGGAGACTTGTTTACACGGCTATCCAAAGAGGTAAGGACTTGCTGCAATGCATTTTTATCCAAAAAGAAGTGCCAAGGAATATATTGTGCTTCAAGATACGTTGAATGCATTTATCAAGACTATGTGCAATAGGGGACAGTACCATAATAGTAATGTAACTGGACTATTAGTAGAGGCCCAGGTTAGTATCCTAGGGTCACAGCCTCAAAGCTCACCACAGCAGGTGGTGGCAGTTCAACTAATAAAAATCTGGAATTGAAAACCGTTCTCAGTAATGGTGCCATGGAACTATTATTGTCAAAGCCTTTATGGACGGAAATCTGCCAACTATTTCTGGTCTGGATGTGGCCCATGTGTCTCAGATCCTGATAAGATTTCAAATGGAGTGTGATGGCCTCATATAATTACATATATAGTTACAAATTGTTAAACAGTTTGGACATGATTATCTCCAAACCTGATGGTGTTGTTTAATTGGATTAAATACTTTGATTGTAGGTTTAATCATGGAGACTGATTTAAAAATCATCAGAGAAAACAACCAAATTTGAGCTCTTAACATCCATAACTTCAGGATAGAATCACGATTTAAAAGAAAAATTACCGTAACAGAAAATGAACTTAATTTGTAAATGCTTAAGGATAATAGTGGCAAGGTATTCCAGAACTTAAATATTGCTGAAGCAGGATAGATGTTGCAGAAGCTTTGTCTTGCACTGCAGCTGATTTTATTAGCAAGTCAGCAACTGTTTTTCCTGCGGTGTAATTTATTGTGATCAATTGAAATTAGTATTCTTTGCAAGATGTCACTCTTTCCAGCAATATGTAAGTTTAGTATATTTGATGGTCTGAAACAGCTATTTGTTTTTCAACTCTGAAGTTCTTAGTCACTGACACCTCTATATATCTGACATATTTGTTTTCCCTTAATTCTCGTTTTTTTTTTGTTTGTACGGTGTCATGATTTAAACAAAACAAATGTAAATTCTTACAATAACGATTAAAGCATTTTTGGACGGTGGAACCTCAATGTCAATAAACAAGAAACCTCAAAACATGTATGCAAATGTTTTTCATTCTGATCAAAATACAGTTGATTTTTCTAAAACAAGGCAGCAGTAATCAAGCTTTTTAATTAATCTAATTAGTTAATGCCACGGGCTGAAAAGAGGCATTTATTTTGATAATCCCACATTGAACTATTAGTTTGAATATAAATTATCTTTAACCAAAATAAAGAAATGCAGATGCTGGTAATCCGAAACAAAAATAAATTGCTGGAGAAACCCAGCAGCATCTGTGGAGAGAAAACAGTTAACATTCCAAATCCAGTGACCCTCCTTCAGTATACACTATCTGTTGCATTTACCTTAGAATATTGTGGTGATAGTTTCTGTAGAAGATATTTTAGAAAATGTTAACCATCTGTCGGCTCGACTGAGAACTCTACTTCATGCGCTAAGTATTTCTTAATAAATTGATCCATTTTCTTTTGATTGCCATCAAAAACGTTTGAAAATTAGGAATATAATTCTGAAAATTTGATTATTTAAAGTGTGTTTACAGATAAGCATAGTGAGTAATAATGACTTATTGGATCTTCCATTGATTTTTGCTTACAAAGCTCCTCTGTGAAATTTTAGTTTAATCCAAACGTTTTGAAAATGACCTAAGCAAAGATCACCATAACATGAAAGGGCATGTTGCCATGGTTTATCTCGCTTTGTATCATTGCAAAATTTCTCATTCACTTCAGATATTTTCATGGCACATGCTTGAACCTGTGTATTTTCTTGAGAGAAAGAAATTGCCACTGCTGTTAGCTTTAAGAAAAGTATTATTGGTGAATCAGTATTTTGTAATTTTGTTCAAAGTCGGCCTTGGTCAGTCTAGTTTGGAGTACAGTATACAGACCTATTAAGATCATTAAAATTGTTCTTTGCTTTATTTTTCCACCGAGTGCTCATCTGAAATTCTTTAAACTTTGCTATGCTGCTATAGTACTAAATTATTTGTAGAAACCTCTGTTTCAAATAAGTACATTGAGAGGCGCAAATTCAGGAGACGTATCAATTTGCTGAAATAACTTTTTGCTTAAATCCATTCAGTTGAATTTTGCATTTCCTTTTGGTTATTGGTTAAAATAACGCTCTACTTTTTGATAACTAAATGGATCTGGGTGCAGAATTGCATTTCATGTTGGAGCATCTGACATTTTTTTAAAGGTATGTTTGTCCTCGTTGATCTTTGACCACAAATTACTGACTCACTGAACAGTATAAACAGTTTTTGTTTCATTTAGGAAAGGCCCATCATAATTTCATGCAGATCATTTAAGACTGAATGTCGACTTGCACTGTACTAGTGAAAAGAACCCTTTTCTCTCATACGTTCACATTAGCAACAGCAGTTCATTCTTGATTGCATTTAAATTTACTTCCTCCCTTACCTCCTCTCCACTCCACAAACTTGCACATGAAGTTGAGGGAATTGGCTGAGGAGCAGATTGGCGGAGGTAAAGGAAGAAGCAGGGACAAGGCAAGGAATGAGGGGGCTTGGGAAAAGGGAAGAATGAAAAAGAGAAAGCAGGAAGTGATTAGAGGATGAATGAGGTGGGGGATTTGGAGTGATACAAAAGAAGGGCACAAGAGTGCAGGTTATGGAGTCTACAGGCATGTTCTGTGGTCTGCAGGCGTCACTGGAAAAACCCTCCAGTGCAAATGTGGAAAAAAAATGGAACTACCGGGAAAACAAACAATTGAAAGGTAGAGGTGTCTTGAGTTGAGGTGATATGATTTCGAGTAGGGACCTCATATCAGTGGAGTTGCGTTTTTTTTAAAGAAAGGAAATGAGCTTTGCTTTTAAGGCCAGCAATGATTGTTCAGGTAGTAAGGACTGCAGATGCTGGAAGTCAGTCAATGAAATGTGCAGCTGGAGGAGCACAGCAGGTCAGACAGCATCAGAGGAGCAGGAAAGTCAGCGTCTCGGGTCTTGACCCATCGCCAGGACTGGGGAGGTGGAAGGCAGCTCAGAAATAGACAGATAGGTGCGGGGTCGGGGAAGTAGGTGGGATGGTGATAGGTGGATGCAGGTAGGAGGTAGGAGAGATTGGTCAATGGGAAGGGTGGAGTGGACAGGTGAGAAGGAAGGGGGACAGGTTGGGTCAGGTCAAGGTGGCAGGGATGAGAGGGAGGGCTGGACATGGGATGAGGCAGGAGGTGGGGAGATTTTGAAGTGGGTGAACTGTTGAGGCCATTGGGCTGTATCTCCTGAGGCGGAATATAAGGTGTTGTTCCTTCAGTTTACGTGTGGCCTTATTTTGACAATGGAGGAGGCCCAAGATGGACATGTAGCCAAGGGAGTGGGAGGAGGAGTTGAAATGGCTGGCAACCAGAAGATGGTGTTGACTGGCAGGGGAATTGAGTTTAAGAGCCGTGAGGTTATGCTGCAGCTCTATAAACTCTGGTTAGACCACACTTGGAATATTGTGTTCAGTTCTGGTCACCTCATTATAGGAAAGATGTGGAAGCTTTAGAGAGGCTGCAGAGGAGATTTATCAGGATGCTGCCCGGACTGGAAGGCAGGTCTTATGAGGGAAGGTTGAGGGAGCTAGGGCTTTTTTCATTGGAGCGAAGAAGGATGAGAGGTGACTTGATTGAGGTGTACAAGATGAGGCATAGATAGAGTGGGTAGTCAGAGACTTTTTCCCAGGGCGGAAATGACCATTACGAGGGGACATCGTTTTAAGGTGATTGGCGGAAGGTATAGGGGACATGTCAGAGGTAGGCTCTTCACAGAGTGGTGGGTGTATGGAATGTGCTGCCAGCAGTGGTAGTGGAGTCAGATATTTTAGAGACTTTTAAGCGACTCTTGGATAGGCACATGGAGGATAGTAAAATGTAGGGTATGCAGGGTAGATTGATCTTAATAGGATAATAGGGCGGCACAATATCATGGGCCAAAGGGCCTACACTGTGCTGTACTGTTCTATGTTCTATTGGAGCATCTGCGCTTTGTACGCTCCGCGAATCGGTCACTGAACCTGTGCTTGGTCTGTCCAATTATAGAGGAGATCACGTTGGGAGCAACGAATGCAATAGACCAGGTTAGAAAGTGTACAAGCAAATCTGTTGGATTTGGAATAATTGGTTGGAGCCTTGGACGGAGGCGAGAGGGGAGGTAGGGGCAGGTGTAGCACTTTCTGCGGTTGCAGGGAAAAGTTGGTGGGGAGTGTGGAGCTGATGAGGGAGTCACGGAGTGAGTGGTCCCTACAGAAAGCAGATAGGGGTGGAGAAGGAAATATCTCTTTGGTGGTGGGTCTAACTGTAGATGGTGAAAATGGTGGAGGATAACGCATTGAATTTGGAGATTGGTGGGGTGGTATGTGAGGACCAGGGGTCTCTGTCCTTGTTGGGAGGAGGAGCTTTGAAGGCAGAAGTGCGGGAAATGCAGGAGATGCAGTTGAGGGCTTTATGAAGGTGGTAGTGAGCTGCCCACTTGAACCATTAACGTTCCAGCAACACAGGAATGGTGTCAGTGTTCCAAGTTAAGACATAAATGACTTGGAGGGGGATTTGCAGGTGGTGGTCGTGTTCCTACAGGTCTGCTCCCTGTATTCTCCAAGGGGGAAGAGCTCAGGGTTTGAGAGTTGTTGTTGAAGGGCCTTGACAAGTTTCTGAAGTGTATCTTGTAGATGGTACACACAGCTGCCATTGTGTGCCAGTCAGACAGACTACTTTATCTTTGAGATCAGGTAGTGTTGAAGTCTTTGGTGTTGCAGCTGCAGTCCTCCAAGCAAGTCAAGAATATGCGATCACACTCCTGACTTGCGCCTTTGTAAATGGTGGACAGGCTTTGGGAATCCATAGGTGAGTTACTTTAATGAGGAAATCTCAGCCTCTGACCTGCTCTTGTAACTATAGTATTTTTAGATGGATAATCCACTTAAGATTGTGGTTAATGGTGATGGATATACTGCTGTTTTCTCTCTTTTTGGAAGTAGACATTGATCAGCACTTGTCTGCCATGTATGTTTCTTAACACCTGTCAACCCAAGCCTAAATATTGCCTTTGGATAACACACACTGTGGAGCTGGAGGAACACAGCAGGCCAGGCAGCATCAGAGGAGCAGGAAAGTTGACGTTTCGGGTCAAGACCCTTCTTCAGACTTCCTTTTCTGATGCTGCCTGGCCTGCTGTGTTCCTCCAGCTCCACACTGTGTTATCTCTGACTCCAGCATCTGCAGTTCTTGCTATCTCTGAGTGAGTTACTGACTTGAGTATTTGAGTCATGAATAGTGCTGAAGTTTGTGCAATTATCTGTCAACATTCTGACTTCTGACCTTGTGATGGAGGCAAGGTGATGAAAGCTGAAAATTGCTGGAGTTAGGATACAGCCCTGAGGAACTCCTGCAATGATGTCCTGGCATTGAGGTGATTAACCTCCCAACAACTGCAACCAATGGAGAGTTTTCTGATTCCCATTTACTTCGTATTTTTTTCAATGGTTCTATGACATCACGCCAGGTTAAAAGATGCTTTAATGTTAAAAGCACTCAGTCTCTCCTCATTTCTTGATTTTGACTTTATTAGAAAATATATTATGCATGAGAGAGAGGCATGAGTAACTAGGCTAGCATTTATTGCCCAACGAACGAGTTAAGAGACAAGTATATTGCTGTGGGTCTGCAGTGACCTGTAAGCCAGACCAGTAGGGAATGTACAAGCCAATGATTGTCCTCAGTGAAAAGCTCCCATCATTAGCCACCAACTTTATCACTCTCCCCTGGTAACTGTTTGAGGGTGAAGCAAATCATGTGTAAGCTTGATATCCTAACTAACTGCAGGGTGAACGTCTAACCGTATGTACTGACCATCGTTAAGACTGTGCCTATTTCCAGCTCCATCACAATGCTGAATCTGCCGCTGCCTCAGCACATGTGCTCCCTGAAATTCTCTCCACTGACTTTATTATTGTTTTATCTAGCTACCAATTTCTATCCAGTCTACTGCATTCGCTGCTCATAATGTGGTCCCCTCCACGCTGGGGAAATGAAGCATAGACCAGATGACCGCTTTGCAGAATGCCTATGTTATGTCTACAAAAAAGACCCCGAGCTTCCAGTTGCCTGCCACTTCAATGTACCACTCTTGTTCCCTGGCCAACATCTGTCTCCGACTTGCTGCAGTGCTCCAGCGAAGCGAAGCTCAAGCTGGAAGAACAGCACCTGTTTCCGCTTGGGCACTCTACAGCCCTCTGGACTTAATATAGAGTTCAACAATTTTAGGGCTTGAGCTTCTTCCATGTTCTTACCCTGATGCCCACACTCCAGGCCTTGTTATTACATAGTCTGCTATTACACAACTCATTGTTAGCCATTAACAGTCCCCATTCATCCTCCTAGCCTGATTGTTATCCATTTCTTTGTCTAAGTGTCCCCCCTGTGCTCCATATCCACTTATCGTTTACTCCTTAACCCCCACCCTATCTTCTGCATAAAAACCATTTTCCTGGCTAGGCATCAGCTCTGAGGAAGGGTCACTGGACCCAAAACATTAACACAAGCTGCCAGACATGCTCTCTTTTTTTAGCAATTTCCACATCTGCAGTTCTTTTGGTTTTTATTGTCTTTTTCATTTGACAATTCCAGTGCTTTCCTGGTGAACCTCCTAATTTTCACTTTCAGACTTCAACAGCACCTTCCAAACCCAAGACTTCTCCACTTGGAAGGGCAAAGGCAGCAAATGCATGGGAACACCACCACCAGTTAAGTTCCCCTCTAAGTAGTACACCATTCTGACTTGGAACTATATCACTGTCCCTTCGCTGTCACCCAGTCAAAATCTTGGAACTCCCTTCCTAACATCACTGTAATGTACCAACACCACATGGTTTAAGATGACAGTGAGCTGCCATCTTATAATGGACTGTTAGCAGTGGACAATAAATGCCAGTCCTGCCGGTGACACCCACATCTTGTGAAGAATTTTAAAACATTATTCAAAACTGCCCAAATTCTACATTGCAATACGTCCTTATCACCCATCACCCTTGTGTGTGATGACTTACTGTTGCTTCCGGTTAAGCATTACCTTGATTGTAAAACTTCTCATCCTTTTCAGATCCCTTCTTGACCTTACCCATCTGTCTCTTTTGCAGATGCCCCCATTTAATTTTAATCACTGCAGCATTAGCAGTTGTGCCTTAAGTTTCAGAGACCCCAGCCTCTAGATTTTTGTTTCCCTTACCTGCATCGGGCTCCGTCTCTAAATCCCCCTCGGCTCTTTAAGACATTTCTTAATCTTGGTAAAACATCAGTTTCACTGTCGTTAGTACTGATGTCTCTTTGCATCTCACTGTCAAATCTGTTTGATAACATTCCAGTGAAACATTTTGGGATATTTTACCCCTTTAAAGGTGCTGTATAAGTGGAGGTTGTTGTAACTGTGCAGTTAACCATATGACGTTTTCGTCAGTGAATTCGTTGGCATTAATGTTTAGTTTGTTTGCCTGAACTTTTATCAGTCACCTCGTATAATTGGAAAAGAATGTTCTGGTCCTCTCATGACGAATTGTTGGTGTTTTGATTTTTGTTTTGCTGTGTTCTGGGCTACATGGCAGTTAGGTGATAACGTGACCTGCTGTATAAGGCATCAAAATTCTAAGGGACAGGCTAGATGGACCAGCTGTTTTTCTTGCCTGTCTGATATTTTTACCTGTTTGTACGTAAGAGAAAGGCAAACTGCTTTCTCAATATTTGGCCATCAGCAGTTTAACAGTTTCATGCCTCAGCTCAATTTATCCTTGGGGGCCAAAATGCATAAATGCCTTCCTGTTAGCTATGCTGCCCAAGATCCAGTTGGGACTATTTTCCGTTACAAATTCTGCGTACTTCTCTCATTAATCAGTGGATGAGTTGGTCTTTAAAGTCAAGAAGACGCATGAAAATCCCATCCATGTTCAGTACAGTACTCCAGTGATGGAGTGCTTGAGCTTATTTGGTCTCTTGTTCGCAAGTAATCCTGTATGTTGCACTGTGCAGTGATGTATAAACGTCTACATCAGTGTTTGTAGTTTGCAATTTGTGACGGAAAATGCAAGAGAACCTGCTAGCCCTGCCTAATCAGAACTGCAAATCACTTAAATCCAAATTATGTGCAATGCTGATACTGAGTGCTAGGAAAAGTATTGCGTGATAAATAAGTGTTCAATAAATGTGGCTTTTACGACATCACTACCATCCTGAGAATATTGGTGGAAGTGGGGGAACTGAACTGTGTCAGTGGCCTCCTTCTTTGCAAAAGAAGGCTTTCTGTCTACCTAAATACCAATTTCAAAATTATTTGTTCTGGCTTAATGAATTCCTTTCAGAACTTATTCCCTGTCTGCAAACTCTGAGACCTTTGTTCGTAAAGTGACCTGTGTCCATCTAACTATGCCTTTCTTTGCATTGTTCCCCTGACCCTCCCGGGCCCCCACTTCCCTACCTTGCCTAGTCCATTCCAGTTTCAACTAAACAACTTTCATTGATTTGGCTCATCATTTCCACAAGGTCCTTTTTAAATTTTCTACTGTGCTATCCCTTCACTCCCTCAAAGCCACTGCAAAACCATTCTATTTGATGTTCTTTTAATTCACTGCTCCTAATCCTTCTCCCTCTCTAGTTCTGGTGACTTTTGTCTCAGTTGCTTTAGAACATTTAGAGGTACCATGTAGGTGAATGATTTTAATCCTAAGTATCTCTTTATTTCTGTATACAATTCTGGTACCTGCAGTTTAAAAATAATTCATTTGTGCTATTATTTAACTTGCCACTTTTAGGTGAGGTTAACTATAGGAAAACTTTGAATTCTCAACGGAACACTTTATTGTAAACATTTTCATTATTTTCCATTTAAATTTTGTGCAGTCTTAAGCAGTTTGGGCTATTTAAACTTTTTAATTACCATTGAATCCAAATGATATTTATTCTCAACAGGTTATGTTCACTGAAGAAGATGTGAAGTTTTATCTTGCAGAATTGGCTCTTGCTTTAGATCACCTACATAGTCTGGGAATTATCTACAGAGATTTAAAGCCAGAAAAGTAAGTTGCTGAAATTTGCAACCCATACTAAGTTTTCATTGAGAGCTGAATGAAATATCCTGCAGGATGTAATCTGTTCCGTGTTTTATCCACGTCATAAATAATTGAAGTTGTTTTTATTGTGTTTACTTAAAATGTAGATTATCAGAATTGTTATTGAAGTTCAGTGTCAAAATATATTACAAGGAGCTAAATGTAATTACTTTCTTTCAGTATCTTGCTGGATGAACAGGGTCATATTAAACTAACAGGTGAGTAAGTTCAGTAATACGGATTCTGCCTATTTTGATTTTCAGCCTGCATTGCCTTTAATTAATCCTACATCCTCCCCTTTAAGAATGTTTTAACTACATTTCTTTCAAAAAGAATTCGGAGGAAAGATTATTTCTAAAAGTTCATTTTTTTAAAAAATCAAAGTATCTTTTCATGAGACAAGTTCTGCCTTCGCTTTGGAGGTGTCCTCCCACTGTGTTTTGTGGCACTAACACTGTGCTGAATAGGACAGATTTCAAACATCTAGCACCTGTAGAGCAAACATCTGTGAGATGGTACTTCATACCTGGCACCAGTTGCACTGGTATTTTGTGGTCCCTTCTAGCTGTGAACACAGACTGATTGAAGAAAGACTTGAAGTGAAGGCTGAATAAACCAACTGATGCAACAACAGATATTAGCCAGACTCAAAGGAGAATGTAGATGGGTGTCGTAAAAGTTTTGTTTTGAAGTCAAGCAATACAATCCACTCAAGTGTGAAAGTGTTAAATGTTCAATATTATGTTTTCTCACAATGTACTGACTTTAAATTAAAAGCTTGATTATAATTATTGCTCTAAATATTCATTTGCTATGATTAAACTAACTGAGCAATTTGTATATGACCCGAAATAACCAAATCCTTTCTTTGTGACTTCCTTTTCTAATTTCTAAACTTAGCCATATAATAAACCCCTCACCTTGAATTATATGTTGTTGAGATTTTGGCCTTTTGTACATTACACACCCATCTATTGGCATTCAAATTTAGCTGTGGCAGATTACGTGTTCTCCAATACCATCACCAAAGCCCTCCATCTCCCTCTCCTAATGCACCTTCCCCCTTTAAAATTCTTCTTTGACCAAACTTCTTGTGATATCTGTAAATAGTGTTGGCTTCTGTAATGTGCAGTGAACTTTTTTCTACATTACAAAGCACTAAAGAAATTAAAGATATACAAGTTTCAATAATGTGTTATGTTGCTGGCTAATAATAGGGGAATTATACAACAGCTTGTTATAGAACTTTTAATATAGTAAAATCTTTTAATGCACACCACAAGAATATTATGAACAAAATTTGCTGCAGAGACCCATAAATATGCAAAGGTGGGTTGATAAAGCTTGTGTTTTAGGTAATGTATTAAGACAGGTCACCAAAAGCTAGCTCCTTTATTGTACGCACATATCCTGAGCCATCTACTACCATCCTTTGCACTTTCTCCCTCCAAATATTTCTCTTTTTAAAATTTTACTGGTCCTAATAGTTGAGTGCATTTTAGCACCATTAGAGAGTCAACTTAAACCACTGCTGCCTAACTCCTCACTGCCTCGGATAAAAGCACAATACTACTGATGATGGAAATCTGAAATCTTTTTTAAAAAAAAAAAGATGCTGGAGGAACTGCAGATCTGGCAACATCTATGGAGAGAGAAATAATTATCATTTCAAGTCTGATATGACTTCTGCTGAAGAAGAATATCAGCCTCAATGTTACCTCTGTTTTTATCTCCAAATTCTGTCAGACCTACTGAGTTATTCCAGCACTTTTGTTTTTATTCCCTTACTTTCGCTGTTCTGTCTCGGTGACTACTCGGTCGTCTTTAAATTAAGCTTCCACTTTTCTGTATTCAAATCTACAGTGCTGCACCGGATCACATTGTAAAATTGAATTCTAGAGTGTCTGGTCTGCTGCTTGGTTGTGTACATTTTAAAATAACATTTCCCCAGTGACACACTCATCTGAATCTGATTGATCTACTCGTTTTTACAACTACAGCTGCAATTTAACTCTTGGCTAGTAACTTACTTTCCTGAAACAAAGTATGTTTTGCTCTTGCCTCAGAATTTTATTGCAATTTCCAACTTCCATCATCCTTTTACGCTGCCCCACAAACTACTCTGGATCTTCATTTCTATGGAAATACCTTCAGTGCCTCCTCCCAATATTCTAGTCATCATCTGCATGTCTCTGAATTTGAACACGTTTATTGATGCTCCAGGCTAATATCACTCTACCTACTTCAACTTTACTATGTGACGTATCTGAACTGTCTCCTCTTCCCTGCTTACCGCCACAATGTATGAATTCTAATAACCAGGCTCTCCTGTTTTGTTTACCCTTGGGTCGATTTGCTTACGCATTTTGGCTGCTATTAGAGACTGATATCCATCGCTTGACTTTCCACACTGTTCTCCCCTCTTTGTTTTTATCTCTTACACTATTCTCTTCATCCCTTCTTTCATCTTTATCCCTTTGAGGATTTCTTCATCCCTGGCTTGACACCTCCTTGGAGAGCCTCCAGCTTCCTTGATGTGTCTTGGCATCCTCAAAGGCTCATCGAAGCACTTGTCGCAGCCTCCTTGGAAGCAGAAATTCCAACTGTTTGATGGTATTCTTGCATGCTTGTTGAGTACTTACCTTGTCAGTCTACTTCTCATCAAAATCTCTCCTAGTGCTGACCCTTTGGGTTCTGCCACTGGATCAGCTGCCACCGCACCTCTATGTAACTTTCTGCAGAATATTTGCTCACTTGTGAACGTATTGTAGATGATCGCAACCATGAGCTTATTGTAGATGATTGCAAGACTGTGCTGGCCTTAACAGAAATTTAGCTGAGGGAGGTGATACCTTACCCAAATTGATTTTTTTTGTTTTTGGCATCAAAAGTCATAAATTAATTGTATAAACATAGTCTGATGTAGATAATTGAAATAACACATTCTGAAGTGCTTTATTTTATAATTAGATTTTGGGTTGAGCAAAGAGTCTATTGATCACGAGAAGAAAGCCTATTCGTTCTGTGGTACTGTGGAGTATATGGCACCTGAGGTAGTTAATAGAAGAGGCCATACTCAGAGTGCTGACTGGTGGTCTTTTGGTGTTCTCATGGTAAGCTTTTTTAAACTCATTCACGTAGAGAATGTGTTCTTGTAAATTATTCACTCAGTTTTCTCTCAGCCTCATTTCATTGTGATTTTGTTTAAGGACCTAATTTGCAATTAAAGCAGTTCTTAAAATTAAGCTCTTTTTTGGAAAACAATCCAATTAATTCCCCCTCTATTCAAAAATTTGTTTATCTCACATTCTCTTTAAATTTCCTTTTCTGGTTATTTGGCTTGAGTATAGCCTTGACATTTACCTTTCTGCGCTGCTAGAATTTTAAACTCATGTGTTTTATAGCTAAGTGCTCTTAGGATGACTCTCCCCTTAGTCTCAATATTTGGAACTGAAATTATAACACTTGTTGCCTGGACTGTTGGGGTGATGTTATCAAAAGGTGATCGATTTGTGAGTGAGCAAAACTGTGACTGAGATCGTTGTGGGGAAGTAAGTAATCATTCATTTTGGACCCAAGAAAGATGTCAGAAATTCTAAGTTAGAAACTAGAGCAGCAAGATGGTGGGTCGATGTAACGAAATAATTAAACGAGCAATTACGTACAACTTTAAGAAAAAGACCAATGGAATCTTAACTCTAATCTCAGGGACTGAGGTGCAAAGGAATTGAGTTAATCTACATTAATGTAAAGCATTGATTTGACTAAATCTTAGGGCACATCTCTGAATTGTAATACTGGGGCTCGAGGGTTGAATTATGAGAAGATGATGCACAAACTTAGGCTTGTAATTCTTTGTATCAAAGATTAAGGGGTGAACTATTTGACTTGTTACAAAAGATTAAATATATTTAGAGAAAAACTGTTTTCTTTGGAGAGTAGCCAGAACAAGGGGGCATAACCTTAATATTGAACCTAGACTTTCCAGGCTGATGTAATGAAGCCTATCAAACAAAGGATAGTGGAAATCGGAAATGACCTTTTTAATCCCTCAACAGCTTATTGACTTATCGACTGAATTTTGTAGGTGAGGTATTTTTGTTGATGGTATTAAGGGATATTGAATCAAGGCAGATTTAAGGAGTTGAGTTACAAAACAACAATGATTAAAATCTAAAAGTAAAGCAGCCTTGAGAGGCTGATTGGCTAACTTAAATTCATATGCTTAAGTAGAATGAACATTCCAATGGGCATATTTAAGTAGGAGTAAGGATAAATTAAAAGCAAGCATCCATAGCCTATTTACTCTACCTTCATGGGGAGCTGAGGCCCATGGTTTGCATGTCCTGCGGTATGTGGGGAATCCTAGACCATCCTGATAGTCTGAATGACAGTCTGTGCAGGAAGTGCCTCCAGCTGGAGCAATTCAAGCTGCAGGTCTTGGAGTGTTCACGGGGGGATTGCAGTACATTCACAAGGATGAAAGAGTTTGTGAATAGCACGTTTCAGGATGCATCGTGAGTGCATCGTGGCCTTGGAAAACAGCGAAAATAACTGTTCCCCTAGAGACCGATCATGGCACTGTGGGTAGTGCAGCTGTTCTGTCAGAGGGAGGAGTGAGAGGAAGGAAAGGGGAAGCAGTGTGGAAGGGCATTCATGGCAGGAGATTCGTGAACGAGATATGTGCTCTGGGGCCATAGATGTGCTTCCAGGATGATATCTTGCCTCCCGAATGTCATGGAACAGTTGCAGGGCATTCTGAAGGGAGAGGGTAAACAGCTAGAAGTTGTGGTTTATGTTTGGACCAGTAAATAGGAAGAAAGAGGAAGTGAGATCGGTATATGTTGGACAGGTTACATCTGAGCAGGGACCAGCATCTTTGCAGGAAATTTGGTAGTGTTGTTTCAGTAAATATAAACAAGATTGGGACAGGAATGGAATCCTGAGCAGTTGAGATAGTATTTTAATTTCCAATGCTATCAAGCGAGTGTTGAACGTGGAGAAAATTGACTTAAGAGGATGAGTTTAGCAAGGCTAAGTGGAATATATTTTAATATAAGAAGCCTGAAGAATAAGCTCAATGATCTTGAGGGCACAGAGGCACATGGGAGTATGATATCACAGCTGTGGCTGAGATATAGCTCAAAGATGGGCAGGATTGGTAGCTCAAGATTCCGATTTATAGGGCATCCAGCCAAAACAGACGGAGACAGAAGAGGAAGTATTATAAAATTATTAAAATTTAATTGTAGCAATAAGGAGGGATGATATCTTGAAGGATCAAATGACATTATATAGATGGAAGTATAAAACCACAAAAACGGGCAAATGCACTGATGTGTGTATATACTATTGACCCCAAACAGTCCGGGAGGAATGGAAGATCAAACATGCTAATCAAATTTCATAAGTGTGAGAATAATAATGCAGCAAATATGGTATTTTACCTAAATATTAACTGGGATAGTTTGTATGTGCAGTAGGGAGGGAGCAAAATTTTAAAATCTGATCCAGGAGAACATTTTTAGCTAGTACATAGGTCACGGGGAAGGGGCAGTTCTGGACCAAATGTTCAGAATTGAGCCTGGGCAGTAGAAATGTATTAGCAGGAGAACATTTTGGAAGTAGTGATCATGACACGTAGTTACTGGAAAAGATAAGAGTGGGCTGGATAAAAAGCTCTAAACTGAGGGAAGGCTAATTTTATGAAGACAAGATACAATTTGGCCCGAGTGGACTGGAAGCAGCTGCTTGAAAATAAAACTCAGTACAACAGAAGATATTCAAGAAGGGAACAGTGAGAGTCTGGGATAAATACGTTCTTTTAAAGGTGGAACCAAGACTGGAGGACCCTGAATGTCAACGTTAAATGGTTAGGATTAAGAAAAAAAAGAACAAAAGCAAAATTGCTGGAAAAGCTCAGCAGGTCTGGCAGCATCTATGAAGGAAAAAGTAGTTAACGTTTCGGGTCCGGTGACCCTTCCGCCTTGTTTTTGTTCCTGATTTACAGCATCCACAGTTCTTTCGGTTTTTATTAAGGAAAAAAGAGTTCACAGCAGATAGTAAGGCCTTAATATGGCAGAGTGCATGAAATGTAAAAAGTGCAGGAGGGAAATTAGAGGAAATTAGGAAAGCTATGGGAGTGATAGGAAAGCATCAGGTCAAACAAATGAAAATGCAAATAGGTTTTTGAAGTATGTATAAGGACAAGAAAATGATGAGTGAAGAAGTATGACCATTCAGGGACCATAAGGTAATGTGTTTGTGCATCTAGAAGATTTGGGCATAGTCCTTAACAAATTGTAACATACCATAAGAAATTAACAGAGACACAGATGAGGTGCTCACTGCTTTAGCAGCCTTAAGAGGATAAAACTGCAGGTCTGATTGGGATGTATCCTAGGCCATTGAGGAAGACAAGGGAGGAGATATCGGGGGGCCCTGGTAGTAATTTTCAAATCACTGCTGGCCACAGGTTGCAAGTCAGAGGACTGGAGGATTGCTGACATTATCCCATTATTAAGAAAGGGAGGAAGGGATACACCACAACATTACAAGCCCCGTCCATCTAACCTCCGGTGGATAAGTTATTAGAACAAATTTGGAGGATAATCAACATGGATTTTTTTCACAGAAGGTAGTATATAACTAGTTGGATCAAAGTCTTTGAGGTGGGGTAGCCTCAGGAGTGTTAATGAGGTTGGATGCATTTGATGTGGTCTGCATGGACATTTGCAAGGCTTTTGATAAGGTCCCTCATTGCAGATTGATCAACAAGAAAGCAAGAGTCCATGGGCAATATGATGTTGGATCCAAAATTGGTTCAGGTTGCATGCAGTAAGTTGTGATGGAGGGACGTTTCTCTGACTGGATGTCTGTTTCCACTGGGGTTCTTTTGGGCTTGGTGCTAGCGCTCTTGCTGTTTCTAATGTACGTTTAATGATATGGAATTTAACGTAGAGGTTATGATCAAGTAGTTGGTGGATGTCATGAAAATTAGGATGGTAAACAGTGAGGAGAGACGTAAAATTGATGATCAACAGACAGATGGGCAGAGTAGTGGCAAATGGAATTCAATCTGGAAAAGTGATGTACTGTACTTGGGGAAGGCTAACAAGGCAAAGGATTACACCGTAAATGGTAAAACCCTGAAAAGTACTCCACATCAGTGGAACCTTTGCGTACGCATCCACAGCCCTTAAGGTAATAGGGCAAGTAGATAAGGTCATTTAAGATGACCTTAGGCCTTTATTAGTTGAGGCATAGGATACAAGAGCAATGAAGGTTATGCTAAAACTATGAAAAAGTGAGTAAGCCACAACTGGAGTGCTGTGTGTAATTCAGGTCACCATGTTATAGAAAGTGATTGCACTAGAGAGGGTATAGAGGAGATATACCAGGAATGTGCCTGAGCTGGAGGGATGAACTAAGGTAAGATTTGATAGGCTGAGGTTGTTTTCCTTGGAGCAGTGAATGATGACAGGGGGATCTGATTGGAATGTACAAAATTTTGAGGGGCATAGATGGGTGAATAGGTAGGTACTTCGTTCATTCGTAGAGGGATAAATAACCTAGGCAAAGGTTTAAGGTTACAGGTAGAAGACTAAGAGGAGTGTTGAAGATAATTTTTACCCAGAGGGTGGTTGGAGTCTTGACCACACTGCCTGAAAGCATGGTTGCATCTGAAGCTTTTGAAGGATTTGCACATAGACATTCAATTGCATTGCCATAGCCTCCAGGGTTGTGAGCCAAAAACTGGAAATTGGGTAAGTGTAGTCAGAGCTTTGTTGCACAATGTTGCGCAATTCCCCTCTCACCATCAACTTATGCCCTCTAGTTTTGGACACCCCCACCCCAGGAAAAAGATCTTGTATTTAACTTATCCATGCCTCTCAAGCTTTTATAAACTTCTATATGGTCACCCTATAGCCTCTTCTCTCGGCAAAATAGCTCCAGCCTATTCAACCTCTCCATACAGCTCAAACTCTCCAATCCTGGCAACATCCTTGTAGATCTTTTCTGACCCCTTTCAAGTTTCACAACATTCTTCCTATAGAAAGGAGACCAGAATTACACGCAGTATTCCAAAATAGCCTGACCAATGTCATGCAGAGCCGAAACATGACTTCCCAACTCCTATACTCAATGCACTGACCAATAATGGCAAGCACACCAAAAGCTGCCTTCAACTTAAGAACCTGCAACTCTACTTTCAAGGAACTATGAGCCTGCACTCCAAGATATCTCTGTTCAGTAACATTTCCCAGGACCTGTCCTGATATGCCTTTCCAAAATGCAGCACCTCACATTTATCTAAATTAAACTCCATCTGCCACTGCTTGGTCCATTGGCCCATCTGATCAAGATCCTGTTGTACCCTGAGGTAACCTCCTTTGCTGTATGCTACACCTCCAATTTTGTCGTCTGTAAACTTATTAACCATACTTCCTGTATAAAGGACGAAAAGCGGTGGACCCAGCACTGATCCTCGTGGTACACTGGTCACAGGCCTCCAGTCTGAAAAGCAACCCTCCACCACCACCCTTTGTCTTCTACCTTTTGATCCAGTTCTGAATCTAAATGGCTAGTTCTCCCTGTATTCCATGTAATCTAACTTTGCTAACCAGTCTACCAAGAGGAATCTTGTCAAATACCTTACTGAATTCCTTATAGATCATGTCCACTGCTCAGCCCTTATCAATCCTCTTCATACTTCTTCAAAAAACTCAATCAAGTTAGTGAGATGCAAGTTCCCATGCGCAATGCCATGTTGACTTTCCCTAATCAGTCCTTGCCTTTCCAAATACAAGTAAATCCTGTCCCTCAGGATTCTCTCCAACAACTCGCCCACTACCAATGTCAGGCTTACTAGTCTGTAGTTCCCTGGCTTTTCCTTACCGCCTTTCTTAAATAGTTGGCACCGTGTTAGCCAACCTCCTGTCTTCCTGCAATTGTATACAAATATCTCAACAAGGGGCCCAGCAATCGCTTCCCTAGTTTCCCGTGGAGTTCTCGGGTTTACCTGATCAGGTCGCAGGGATTTATCCACCTTTGTGTGTTCTAAGATGTCCAGCACCACCACCTTTCTAATATAGACATTTTTCAAGATGTCGCTATTTATTTCCCTATGTTCTCCATAGTAAACACTGATGCAAAATACTCTTTTTTTTTCAAGTATCTTCCCCACCTCCTGTGGTTCCACACATTGGCGACTTTGTTAATCTTTAAGGCACCCTATTCTCTCCCCAGTTACCCTTTTGCCCTTAGTGTATTTGTAGAATCCCTTTGGATTCTCCTTAACCCTATTTGGCAAAGCTATCTCATTATCCCCTTTTTTGCCCTCCTGATTTTCCTCTTAAGCATACTCTTACTGTCTTTATACTCTTCTAGGGTTTCACTCGATCCCTGCTGTCTATACCTGGCATATGTTTCCTTACTCTTGACCAAAACCTCAATTTCTCTGGTCATCCAGCGTTCCGTACACCTACCAGCCTTGCCCATTACCCGAACAGGAACATACTGTCTCTAGACTCTCACTATCTTATTTTGAAGACTTACCATTCTCCAGCTGTCACTTTGCCTGCAAACGTTTGCCCAGGTTATTTGTTTTGATTGTAAGAATGGAAAAGCATGTTTTAATCGATGTGACATTGTATATGTTCAAAAAGACTTGGTTGTAATACAAAATTAGTATGCATTTACAGCATGCACTGGGAAAGTAACACATTGACTTTTTATTGCAAAAGTATGTAGAGTACAAGAATGAAACGTCTTGCTACAAATGTACAAGGTTTGTGATCTCACCTCTGTCTGCCAGTCTGGTTTCCATATTTAAGGAAGGGCTTGCTGCCATTAGAGGCAGTAGAGTGAAGAAACATTAGATGGGTCTCTGGGATGTGAAGGTTTTCTGGGTGGCTGAGTAAATTGGGTCATTACACTCTGGAGCTCAAGACTAAGGATGAAAATGAAAACTTTCTTCATTCAGCGGGTTATGAATAGTTGCAATTTGCTACCCCAGATGGATGCATCATAACTGAGTATATTTAATGCCAAGATGTTTATCTAGGGGAATCCAGGGAAACAGTGGGAAAATGGAATGAAGCTCGAGTTCAGCCATATTTCAAACAATGCTGCATTTCCAAAAATATACTTTTTTTTTAAAGATCATATGTGTCACACTTATTTCTAATTCCTTCAGTTTGTTTGCCAATGGTATTTGAGTAACATTTTGACTGTGTACATTTTTGGTTTCTAGTTTGAGATGCTTACAGGTACGTTGCCCTTTCAAGGGAAGGATAGAAAGGAAACAATGACGATGATCCTGAAGTAAGTAGCAAAATATTCAGTGTATTTTATTTCAGTGAATGTTGTATTTTTTAATGCTAATAATTTTATTCAAAACATTTTATTCTGAAAGTTTTTTTTGTTTGTATTTATTCTTGCAGAGCAAAATTGGGAATGCCACAATTTTTAAGTCCTGACTCCCAAAGTCTATTACGCATGCTTTTCAAACGCAACCCTGGAAACAGGCTAGGTATTTCTGCTTTTACTTTGTCAAATTATCACTTTGTTCAGCTAGTCTAAGGTGATATCTTGATTTTACATTTTTCAATGCACCTATTTCTCTCAAACGGTTTAAAGCCATACAGTTTGAGGTCACAAGGTGGATTGTGCAAATCAAGACTGCATAAGAGAACATGGGTCTTGTAGAATTATATACCACAAAAGGAGACAGTTTGTCCATGATGATTGACTTATTCTCACTCTTCTTCATTGTGCTGCAGAATTGTGCTTTTCAAAAAGAAATCCAGTTCCCTTTTGAAAGTTGATAATGAAATATGCTTTTGATGCCCTTTCAGGCAGTGCGTTCCAAATCGTAACTCTATGCGAATTGTAATGTTCTCTCCCAGACTTTTTGCTATTTACCTTAAACCTGTGTTCCCTGGTTACCCATTCTCCTGGCAGTGGAGACAATTTCTCCTTATTGACACTGTCAAAATGTTCCACCTGAAAAGATGGTAGAAACGAAATACACAAATAGTTTTTGTGATTGAAGAATTTGCAGGATTATTGACATGAGGCATGTGGTACCAAACATAGCTCCTAGTTCAAAGAATTAATGCTGGAGTGATGAGCCGTATGGCCTCATTCTGTGCTGTACGTTTCCATAAATCTATATTCTGTGGTGCATAAGCATTAGGAATAAAGATTTTGTGTTCAAGCAACAAGCCTGATTTAAATCCAGCTATAATTTCAAACATAGCTCTCTGCTGAATTCTTGCATACTGTTCATTTGTTTTGCGAATACTCATGGTAGCGAGCAAGAATAGCATTTGTGATTTCCTTGATCGGTGGTACGACAAGTGATGGCACCATTAAGGAAGAATGAAAAATTATTGAAATTGAAATTTGCCTTTTCTTTCTAATTATTTTTTTCAAATGAAAGTTTTCCATTGTACTCATGAAAGATTGGAGCCCAAAAGTGATGGGATGAGAGGTTACGAGTAAACCGTAGACTTTTATTGCTTTGCTAGGAGCTGGTCCAGATGGCGTTGAAGAAATTAAGAGACATTCTTTCTTTTCCACCATTGATTGGAATGTGAGTATTGTTTTTAATGTAATTATTTTTTAAACCGCATTTTAGGCAGAACTTTAAATCATGAATGTTCTTGTTTTCTATTTTGATGCCACTTACTTTGTGCATAACTGTATTTTTCCAAATAAATATATCTAGGTGCATGTATGGAACTGTTGAGGTTTTCTGATACTCAAAGCTATTTGTATTTCCTTTAGCATATTATCTAACAGAACACTTTGGAAAGGGATTTTTTCAAACTCTAAATATTAATCCAATTTTGGAATTTTTGTTTTGGTTAATTCTTTGAAAAATTACTCGTTACACAGTTCATATTCACATATATACATATATTTACTGCTTATTTCAGAAATTGTGCAGAAGAGAGATTCTGCCACCTTTCAAACCTGCAATTGGTAGACCAGAGGATACTTTCTATTTTGATCCAGAGTTTACAGCAAAAACACCAAAAGGTAACTATTAGTGAAAACTTGTAAATCTTGAGTATATAATCGAGAGCGATATTTGGCTGTCAGTTCCACTTGCACTTCAAAGCAACAGTGCATCACACTCAATGCAACATGACTGCATGACAAAACCTGCTGTTACTTTGTCTCGTTGCTGTTTGTTTTAAATTTGCATGTGATTGAGGTAGGGGTGGAGAAGGAGAGTTCAGGGGTGTAATTCAGTCCGTGATAAGTAACCAACTGAAGATCCACATCTCTTTGAAGTTCCATTTGATTAGTGATATAAATAGCTGCAGCATGTGAAATGTGTTCTGCATGCAATTTTAGTACCATTTGTGTGAAAATGATCCTAATGAAATCTATTGTTTTATTGTTTAGATTCCCCTGGTATTCCACCCAGTGCCAATGCTCATCAGCTCTTCCGTGGATTCAGCTTTGTGGCTGTTGCCTCTGAGGAAGAGCCCCAGCCTATGCAAACAGCTGTACATCCAATTGTACAGGTGAAAAAAAACCTCCATACATGTTTGTTTAATAATTTACACCACTGATTCATTTAAAGCTGATACCCTAATTCTTTTTTAGACGTGTATTATCACACTTAATTTTTGATGAATATTAGTAAATGAGACCATAAATGCATTTCAGCCCTTGTTGCTCCACATTGGGTTGTTTGGGAGTTACTTTGTGATGTTATAATTTATTGGTTACACATTATTATTGGGTTCTCTGAATCAATTGTATAAATGCAGTATCAAAAAACAGGCCAGTCACACAATAGCCATCACATTTTGATATACAGCTACAAGACACAAGCAGCATATCTAACTAGGTGACTGAAAATTAATTCTTGTTTCATTAGCCAGCACCTTTTTATTTGGCCTTTATAAAATTTCCATTTGTCATTGAAAAATTATTTCTGTGCTTCAGCAAAATGCAGATCCTCTGAAGCCATCAGAAAAGTATCAGCCAGAGAGATACCTTGTGAGCTTTAATAACAAACCTCAAGGTTAATCAGAGAACATCTAGCCAATCTAAATTTACTCTCTGCTTTCTGTTCACTTACCCAAAGATTTATAATAGCACATTAAATGATCAAAATAGAATCTGCCAATGGATCAATTCTTTGACCTTCAAGGATGATGATGAGGGCACAGGGTTCAGCATGGAAGGCAAGAAGTCTGTAAATTGGTTTTCAATTTGCCTTTCATGGCTCAATTTTATAAAAACAAACTAGACATTAAGCATTGAAAGGCATTAAACTTCACTTAAGTTTATCTGTGCTGTACCTCACTAAAATATCTAGCATTGAAAGCCAAAAAATGTAATGCTAATTTTCTAAAACCAGAGGAGCTACTTTTGTTAGTACAATAAGGATACATTTTGCAATTACCAGGTCACATCCAATCAAGCTATTCAGACCTTTGAGCCTGCTCTAGTATTGATAAGATCATAGCTAATCTGACTGTGACCTCCTATCCTAGACTTTCCTGTCCATTTCCTTAATATGACTTCCTTCTCAAACAATATTTTTATCTAACTCTGCCTTAACTTACAATGACCCTGCTACCACTGCTGGCTGGGAAGAGAATTCCAGACTTTATGACCCTTGGAGAAAAATAAATCCCCACCTCTGCCTAAAATGGGAGATCCTTATCTTTAAACTATCTCCTTGTTCTACTCCCTCCCATAAGTGGAAATGCCCCCTGAGGATCTTGGCCTTTCCATAAGATCACCTCTTAGTCTTGTAAACTCCAATGGATATGAGCCCTGTTCAGCCTTGTTCATAAAGTAATCCCATCATTCCAGGAATTTTCAAATGAACCTTTCCAGTGCTGTTTCAAATGCAAATTTATCCTTTCATAAATAAGACTACTAAAACTGTACGTGGTACTCCAGATGTAATCTCACCAGTTCCTTGTCCAACTCTAGCAAAACTTCCCAACTTATATTCTGCAATGAATTCTGCAATTCATGCAATAAATGAGTACAATTCACCTGCTGCTCCCATATACTAACTTGAGATTCATTTACCAGGGCTGTATTGCATTGTTGTTTCATCCAATCAAAGTGAGAGAAGTGCTTTATACAATTATTTAATTTTGAGTATTTGCACCAGTATCTTGAGGCTATGATTTGTCATTTGCCCAATTCCATTATAAATTTGATTTAGGTTTTAAGTATTGACCAAGTTCTTATTTATTCTGCTGTGCAAGTTACTTGTAAAGGTACATTTTCAGTGTTTTCAAAATGTGCTTTATGGCTGTGCTACAAACTTTTGAGTGCTACTTACTTGTCCATGGGTAGTTTGCATTTAAAATATTACTAAACTTTAACGTTGTGAATGATCCGTTTATTTCAATTTGCCATACATTTCAGATTGCAATGTGGTCACAAGGGTATCCCTTGGAGGGAACATTTCTCTCCTCCCACTGGCCATTTACCCTCTCTGCACAGATCCCAATCCACTTTGCAATGGCCCCAGTCCACATTTTCCCTACCAGATAACCACATGCCAATATACCTCTCTACACTCACAGTAATCCATTCTACTAACACGTCAAATCTGTCTTTCCTGTAAGTTATCCCATTTACCCACTTATCTCATTGTTTATTTTTACCCTTGCCCTCTCATCCCATAATCTTGAATACTACCTTTACCTTCCTGGCACACATTCCTACTTTAAGGAGAGTAGATGAAATGAGAAGGGAATTGTGAAGATTTACTTGGCTTAAATGTCTGGGTTTAGATGATAAACTATTCTTAAAATCCGTTTTACTAAACAATAAAATGAATCTTTCTCAATCTATTGTCTCTTTCATTATCCATTAATCTTGGCAGTTTCAAATAACCTGCAGTTTACAGACTGATGTATGTGGCTCTTCTACTAAAAAGGCTTTTATTGGCCAATCTCTGCATGTGTTCTTCTTTTCTTTCACTCTTTCATACTGCTCATCCCTAATTGCCCTTGAGAAAAGTGGTGGTAAGTCATCTACGTGGACTTTGCAGTCCATGTGGTGTAGGTGCACCCACGCTGTTTGGAAGTGAATTGTGTGTGAACTTGAGTTTTAAATTTGTCTACCAAAACAAACTTTGGGTGCTCATTGAAATAGACTAGAAAGATTTCATCATAGGCTTTGATATTTATCTTGATGGGCTATGCTGATTAAGATTTGTGAATTTTAATTGCTGTGATACTTCTGGGCAGTTCAACTTCAGATCGAGTCTTGGGGTTAGTGAGCGCTCCTGAGTCTTGCTTAAATCTAGTGATGGCAACTAGATGCTCCACAAGAACAAAAAAAATACAGTACAGGAACAGGCCCTTTTGCCTTTCCATATTAAAACTGTCTTCACTTCTTATTCATATATTCGTCCAGGTGTTTTTGAATGCTGCTATTGTGTGCTTCTACCACAACCTCTGGCAGCATGTTCCAGGCACTGTCTATTTTTTGTGTGAAAAATGTGCCTCACACATGTCTTAAACTCTCTCTCTCTCTCTCTCTTCCACCCCCCCCCTCCCCCTCCTTACCTTGAACCTGTCCTCTAGTAATTGACCCTTCCACCCTAGGAAAAAGCCTCATACTTTCCACTCTATCCGTGCCATTTGCAATCTTTTAAACTGCTTTCAGGTCACCCCTCAACCTCCTGCATTGCAGTAAAAACAAACCCAGTCTATCCAACCTTTCTTCATAGCTAAAATCCGCCCCCATACCAGGCAACATCCCGGCAAACGTTTTCTGTACCCTCTCCAAAGCATCCACAATTTTCTGATGGTGTGGTGACCAGAACTGCATGTAATATTCCAAGTGTGGCCTAACTGAAGTTCCATAAAACTGCAGCATAACTTAACTTATCTATTCTTATACTTAATGCTCCTTCCAATGAAGGCAAGCATGCCATCTGCCTTTTTTTACTACCATATGTACCTGCACATCACCTTCTGTGATCTGTAGACCTGCACACCTCGATCTCTGTGCCTATCAATACTCCTAAGGGTTCTACCATTCAGTGTAAAATTTCCCCTGTACTTGATCTTTCAAAACGCATCACCTCACATTTGTCCGTATTAAACTCTATTTCTTCAAATCTGTTAATCTCCTGTCCTATCCCTAATGGTCAAGCTGTTCTAAGTCACTATCATTACAAGATAGCCCCGTTATCTGATTAGACTGTCGGTTAGAGCACCTGTTTCTCCCTGCCCTGTCAACTTGCCAAAGTATAATTAAGGGCTAAAGCTTAAAAATAAAACTAGACTATTTGGGCACAATTCCTGAATGGATGGTGGAAATCTGAAATTCTCACTCCACCCAAAAAGCTGTTGAGGTTACATTAATTGAACGTTTCAAATTGAGTTGTGTTTTTTGTTAGTCAAAGGTAATGAGTAATACAGAACTAAGTTGGGTAGATGGAATTGATATAAATGAATAGCTAAACAGGCGTGAGGGCTGGTTGACCCACTCAGTCATAGTCATTTGCAGTCCTCTTCACTTACATGTTTTCATTTTTGCTGATACCACAACTTGCATTTATAAAAAGATGTTTATTTCTCTAATAGCAATATTGGTAAGTAAAAGGAAACTGATAAATGTCGCAATTGGAGTAGAATGTGGAAGGTTACATAACGCTGAAGATATTAAGCACGCTTTTAAATTGTGTTCCATTTCCAACTAATCTGTTAAAATGAAGTGAATAGTTATAAAACAAAGTGTAGGTCTTTAATTTTAAAAAGTATTGAACAACTTTGACTTCATGATATAGAAAGTAGCATTTGTGTTTTCTTGTGACCAATTTCACATTTTTCTTGCAGTTGCATAGAACCAGTATTCAGTTTGTAGACTATTATGACCTGAAAGAGGACATTGGTGTGGGTTCTTACTCAATCTGCAAACGATGTGTAAATAAATCCACAAACATGGATTATGCTGTCAAGGTATGCACTTACCATTTTTGCAGTATAAGTTGTGTTTGACTAAGGATAATTCCAATGCTTTTTGACTAGTTCAAACTGAAGAGCATCTTTCAAGTAAAAACCACCTTTTCAATGCCTTCTGCTGAATTCAGCAGAAAGGTAGAAAAGCAGCAGATATGGTGACGTTTATTCTTGGTCCGTCATTGCCTGGAGATGGTTCTTGTGGTAGTTGTGTGCTCTCTACTTGGTGGTAGCTGACAATTTTGAGGATTTTGAGTCAGTTGTGGTAGCCATAATTGTGTGTGACTCGACTCGGTAATATGAAAATGTCCAGAAATACACTGAAGCAACACTGAAATCAGGTTATGTACATTGAAATCAGGTTATATACATTGAAAATTTGCCTCCAGTTCTCAGTGGATGTAATACATAGCTCTTTGTTTATGAATATTTAGAATTGCAAGCTTATTGCACCATTTCAGTGGGTAAGGGTAAGCCTGGTATTTTGTTTTGACTTTATTTCGTATAGTGTCTGTAATTCTATTGTTATTATTTTTTCACTATAATATTTATGATTGTCAATGTTTAAAACATATATTTTATAACTCTTTAAAGATCACTTCTGGCAAATGAATCAAAACAATTCTGTAAATCAAGCCTGATAAATGGACATAAACTATATGGTTAATTTTAACACAGCAGTTTGATGTTAATTAATGAATTGTTGGGGTGTCTCTGTAGATATGTATCCTTTCCTGCACACTACAATTTTTTGTTTTAGATAATTGATAAAAGCAAGAGGGATCCTTCTGAGGAAACTGACATCCTACTTCGGTATGGGCAGCATCCCAATATTATTACCTTGAAAGATGTAAGTACAGAATTTTCATCAAGTTCAGCCACACTGCAATCTCTCAATTTTGTAGGTTACTCTTATATAAGTGTATCTTCTTAAAGTAATTGACTATATCCTAAGACCACTAAAATCAAACTTTCCCACAGCATCACAATGCACATAAAGTACTGTTCATTTACAATGAATAAAAGATGATTTTTCAATAAGTGTTGAATGTGAAATGTGTGTAAATATTATTAGTATGTTAAATGTTCAATAGCTCTATTGATTGTAAATTTTCTCATGTTACTGTATTTCTACAGGTGTACCATGATGGTAAATATGTGTATCTAGTAACAGAACTCATGAAAGGTGGAGAATTGTTGGACAAGATTCTCAGGCAAAAGTTTTTCTCTGAACGGGAAGCCAGTGCTGTACTGTACACCATAACAAACACTATGGACTATCTGCATGCACAAGGGGTAAGTATTATTTAAATCATTTCCAATTCTTCATTAGCAAACAGCAATCAAGAAAAATGTGCTGTATGTTTTTCTTCATGCTTGTACTATCAGAATCACTATCAAAAAATAAAGTTCACTTTCAACATAAGTATAATGCAAAAAAAGCCTTTCTGAATTTCGTACTGACAGTTGGAAAAAAATGTTTAGATGTTTTAGAACATAAAACTTACACTGAGCAAGGTAGAATCATAGAATCCCGACAGTGCAGTTAGAGGCCATTTGGCTCATCAAGTCTGCACTGACCCTCCAAAGAACATCCCACCCTATCCCTATAACCCCACATTTTCCATGGCTAATCCACCTAACTTGCACATCCTTGAACACAGCAGGGCAAGTTAGCACCCATGATGTGGAGGTGCCAGTGTTGGACCGGGATGGACACGGTCAGAAGTCTCACAGCACCAGATTATAGTCCAACAGGTTTATTTGAAATCACAAGTTTTCGGAGTGTTGCGCCTTTTATCAGGTGAATTTAGCACCCGGTAGAAACCCTGGCAGACACTCAGAGAATGTCACCCAAAGCTGGAGTCAAACCCAACTCACTGGTGCTGTGAGGTAGCAGTACTTGTCACTGGTGCTGCCTTTCCTAGTTTTCACGTTGGCTTAAGTAGTCCTGCTTGGAGTTTGTAATTGTAATGACTTTAATTTTTAGTATTAAAATGTTTCATCTAAAAGAAGTAATGGGCTGGTTATATGTTAAGATCACTTAAAATCTGAATAAAAATTAATCTTATCTTTTAGATGTAGACATATCTGCATCTTTTACTTAAATTACTCAGCGTGTTATTCATTCACCTATCTCCTACAAGTGAAAGTGAACAGTTATACTGTTGGGAACCAGAGGGCTATTCTCCATAACAATTTGTGTTGCACTGTTATATGACTGTCTTACCCCAGGCTTTACTGCATCCTAGACACTGAAGAAATGCAACTTAGAATTATCTTCCACTGACAACAGTTTTATTTTGAAAGAATTGGGACAACTCTTCCAAAGTTCATTGTTAGTTGTGTTCAGAGTTATCTCCAACTTTTCTGTGATATCTGCATTTAAAATTATACTTTAACTATTGTATAATTGTCTTGAGTCACTGTGTCCCAAGCAGTAAGTAAACTCAGCTAATGTTGTCCTGTTGTCCAGATCACTTAATTCATTCTCCTAGGTTGATAACCATCACCTAGATCCAGGAATGGAGCATTTACTGAAAATCCATCCTCCATTTGCCTTTTACTAGTTTGAATGTGTTGCCTTGTCCTACTCTAATATTTTAATTTTCAATTATTCTGAATTGGCCTTCCCTTAACTACCTTGTTTCCCTCTAATATGATCACCTCTTGATGTTTTCCTTTAAGATTGTAAAGCTGAAATTATATCTTATCTCAACTCTGAGTTAGGAAAGTTTAGCCCCTTGACTGTTAGGTGCAGTAAATACCTTCAACAATCATTATGTTACATGAACCAGAATTGACCACAACACTCAGTACAGTTTGGTCACAGTGCAAGTCCATTTAACTTCCAATGCTCTTGCATTCTTTCAGAAAATGTAATACCTAGAATTGGGCACAGCATCAGTCAAGTCAAATCAAATCAATGTTTTCTGAAGATTCACCACAATGTCTTTACTTTTATATGCTATACTTACATTTCTAAAGCCCAGAATCCCACATGCCTTATTAACTGTTTTCTCAATCTATCATCTTCAATGACTTGTGCTCTCTTATCCTGCACCTTCCTTTAGAATTGCATCCTTCAATTGGGATTGACATGTTAATCCTACTGTTCTGGATATTCACTTCATTATGTGACTTCTGATTTCTGTGCATTAGTTGAATGCTGGGTCATTGTTTATTAAAACTCCCAAATCTCTTGGTTTTGAGATTAGTTATTCCAACATCATCATGTTGCTTATTTTTTCTTCTTTGAGATATGTCACCTATATATTAAATTTTCGTGTCATTTTTCTGCCAGTTTTAATATTATATCGAAGTCTGGATGAAATTTTTGAGCAATTGTTTCAAGAGTCCCCAATCCCTTCTAGTTTCTCGTATGTGTACCTAATCACTTTGCATTAGGTTTCAAATCTAAAGTTTGGAAATTAGGAACACCAATACCACTAAACCACATGGCATCACATTCTTCTCCACCCTAGCAAAACAATGATTCACCTTCTACCAGTCAGGTACTCTGATCGAGGGTTTATGCCTGCAGTTTTTATAGTGGCTCCTCATGTGGAACTTCAAATGCCAGTTGGAGGTCTAGGAACAACAATATCTTGTAGGATTTATTGTCACAGTTCACTTGGGTTGCCAGTGCCTCCTGAGCACCTTGATGTCTGTTTCCAGTCTTTGGAATCTGTGTCTAGTAATTTCATTGTCATCGAACGTGTGGCTCATTTCTGCAGCACTCTGCAATAAATACCATCTATCCCTGGAGTTTTTTCTTTTGAGTCCATTTAGGCTTTCCTCAATGGTTAAGACCATGATTTTACTTAAATTAACTAAGTTTGGGAAAAATACATTACTTCAGCCTTTTGTTGCAGATGCAACAATAGCAACTTAAATGTATGTTGCTAAAAATATTATAAGTTGTAGGACAAAATATGGACAGGTTAGCAGGAAAACCAAAGGTTTGGTTGAAACTTTGTTAAAAGCAGGATCTTGAAGGACAGGATTTGGAGGCAACACATGCTAGGGTGTGAATTCCAGAATGTGGAGCACAGATAAAGACACTGAAGAGAAGTAATTCCATTACTGGTTTTCTGTTGAGGTTTTCACCCCTTCAGTCTCTCATTGTCGTACTGTACTGAGCTATTTTACTTTATTGGCCTCTGCCATTATCGGTCTTACATGCCCTTTTTTGCTTCTCACAATCATCCTTTCAGCATACTTCTGCATATTTGAAATACGTTACAATGAAGTTATTTCCCTTATCTATCTTCCAGTTTATTTGTTAATTAGTGTCCCATTTGCTCAATGAGAGTTGATTTTTAAAAACGTATTTATGCTGTACATTCGGCATTATTCCTTTAAAGTTCTAGTTGTTCACTAGTGTCTTTGAGAAACCTATTCCAGTCCATCTAGTTTAGTTGTGAATTTGGCCATTTTAAAAATGTGATTCTGGTCTTGGCTGTTTGATTCCTTATTTTCTGGCTTTTGCCCTAAAACGCCAGTGACACTTGTGTTACTGTTGTTCAACAGCATATAGAATAGTACATAGAACAGTACAGCACAAGAACAGACCCTTCAACACACAAATAGAACTAATCCCTTCCACCTGCCCATGGTCCATAGCCCTCCACTTCTTACTCATGTGCTATCTAAAAGCCCCTGAAATGCCCCTATTGTATCTGCCTCTACCACTACGCCCGGGAGTGCGTTCTAGGCACCTACCACTGTGTTTTTAAAAAAAACCCATGCCCCTCATACCACCTTTTGGGAAAAAGATGCTAACTGTCAACTCTATGTATGTCCTTCATAATTTTATAAACTGCTGTCAGGTTTCCGCTCAGCCTCTGCTGCTCCAGAGAAAACAACCCTAGTTTGTCTAGCCTCCCCTTTATACCTCATACCCTCTAATCCAGGCAGTATCCTGGTAAACCTCTTCTGCACCCTTTTCAAAGCATCCACATCCTTTCTGTAATGTAGTGACCAGGACTGAATGCAATACTCCTAAGTGTGGCCTAACCAACCTTTGCTAAAGTTGCAACGTCACTTCCTGACTCTTGTATTCAATGCCCCGATCAATAAAGGCAAGTGTGCCGTATGCCGCCTTTACCACGCTATCTACTTGTGTGGCTACTTTCAGGGAGCTAGGGACTTGAACGCTAAGATTCCTCTGTACATCAGTGCTGTTAACAGTCCTGCCATTAACTATAGTTTCCCTTGATATTTTATCTCCCAAAACGCAACACCCCACTTTAGCCTGGATTCAACTCCATCTGCCATTTTTACGCCCATATCTGCAACTGATCCATATCCCACTGTATCCTTTGGCAGCCTTCTACACCATCCATAACTCCCCCAATCTTTGTAATCTGCAAACTTACTTATGCACACACCGACATTTGCATCCAATTCATTTACCTAAATCACAAACAACAAAGGTCCCAGTACAGATCACTGTGGGACAATGCTAGTCAGGGACCTCCAGCCAGAAAAACACCCTTCCGCCACTACCTTCTGTCTTCTATGGTCAAACCAATTCTGAATCCAAATGGCCAAGTCACAGTGGATCTTAATCTTCTCCATGAGTTTACCATGAGGGATCTTTTAGCCTTACTGAAATCCATGCAAACAACATCCACTACTCTACCCACATC
The DNA here is from genome assembly GCF_021869965.1 of Rhincodon typus. Classification (NCBI taxonomy): domain Eukaryota; kingdom Metazoa; phylum Chordata; class Chondrichthyes; order Orectolobiformes; family Rhincodontidae; genus Rhincodon; species Rhincodon typus. Next base: position 64,790,781 of record NC_063342.1, on the reverse strand, counting down.
CATCATCCTTGTTAGATCCTCAAAAAAAAAATCAATCAAGTTAGTAAGACATGACTTGCCCGTGCATAAAGCCATGCTGACAGTCCCTAATTAGGTCATGCTTTTCCAAGTGTGCGTAAATCTTATCCCTGAGAATCCTCTCCATTAGGTTCCCAACCACCGATGTGAGACTCGCCGGTCTATAGTTTCCTGGATTATCCTTATTTACCTCCTTGTACAGAAGAACAACATTAGCTACTTGCCAGTCCTCAGGAACCTCCCCAGTGGCTAGAGGTACAAAGATCATCTTCAAAAAGAACAGGAACTCAACACAGATATAATTTAGATTCAAGTCACATTTTTTGGGACTCTTGACCAGATCTTTAAGGATGGTTACAGTATGTGCCATGATGGTACAGGATTAATAAGAGTCCTGAAGTCTTAAAATAAAAAGAGAAACTACTTTAGTGATATGTTCCTGTTTGTGCGAAACTTCAATCAATAGTCTACGTTCCCTTTCCAATATGTCATTTTGATTCTATTGTCATAAAGAAGTCTATCTTTTTGGGCTGCTGTGCATGTGGTTTGTCTTTGGAACAAAAGTGAGATTCCAGTCTTAACTGAAAGTCTTATCAGATACATGATATCTCTAACAGTTTGAATGCTGACAGTTCATCACAAGTGATAAATATTTAAGTGACTAAGAGCTTTTGTTTTGGGAAATCAAACGTGTGTGAGCTTTAGGCTGAGTGCCTGTTCAAATTCATCTGTTACATCCTGAGAATTCTACGTGGTAATAGTCTTGCCACTATCTGGCAGAATTGGCAATTTTATAGTTTTAATGTCTCATGCCCAGGGAGGTTAATTGGGAGACGAGTGGTTTCTTAATTGTAGCCAGTCCTGAGATGACGGAGAGTCTGCATGGCTATACAGAAACCCTTTTCTGTTATTCCAGGTGCAGATTACTCAATCTGCTGTCCCTTGCTTAGGTAAGGTATCCAACCATCCAAGATAAATAAACCAGGTAGAGTTACAATATTTTCTCAAAAATTGAATGATCTGGATGGAAAAGAATACCTGTCTGGCATTTGTATCCTATGTTTGACCTATTTGAATAGATTGTTTCCAATGATCTTAGTGCAGCATTGTTTCAATCTGGTGAGTTGCCTATTCTTGGCCTTCAAGTAGTCTGTTCCAGAATCTCTCTCCTTTTATAGTAATTTTCTTCTAGAATTGTATGCAATATTTTCTCAATTATGCTGGTTATCTGCTACAATATTTTGTCTCTATTCAATAGTTGCTTTCCTTCAAACCATAGTTAGATACGTTTATTTCCTTTTGCTAACAAAGGATTAGATTAAAATGTTGCTTAGCAATAGTTTTAAAAAGCCTTATTCCTTATTTTATTTCCACAGTAAAGCAGGACCTATACACACAGTTCAAAGAATTTTTTTCTATTTTATTTTCAACAACATGTTTAAGAATTGTACTGTTAGAAAAGAATGGTTGTGCTATCCGAGAAGGACCGATTTAAGACAAGTCTGTTTATTCAGCTCTGAGCTTAGCTACAAGTTTAGGCCCAATCACCTCACTGGAGGGCTGTCATCTTTCATGCCTTGAAATGATGTGAAAGTGGGGATTGGCATGTGCAGGATGTTAAAGAAGCAATGATTCAGGGCATCTTTTCCCTCCCAGCCAACTTGTTTTCCTGCATTTAAAAAAAAAACTACTTTCCATCTCCGTTCACGAACTTTGTCCCAATCCTTTCTGTGGCCTAAAGTGTGCGTTCAGTTCCAACATTGGCTGTTGCCACCATGAAGAACACTCCTTCTGAACCTCTTCCTTCACCTGAGACATGGTGACCTTCAGATTAAATCACTACCAGTCATGTCTCCAGTGTTCTGACAAGACTGTGGCGACTTAACATTTTAATAATTGAAGTCAAACATCGGGTAATGTCTGTTCACCTAGTTCTGTTTCAGAATTTCAACCACATGCAAAGAATTTCTTGTGTTTCCTGTACCTTTGCCCTCACATTGCCTCCCCCCAACAAAAATAAAGACAGAATCCCCCTTGTCCCCTCATCACCCCACCAACCAATGTATCATTCTCTGCCACTTCCGCCACCTACAATCCAACCCCACAACCAAAGAAATATTTCCCTCCCTGCCTTTAGTAGGGACCACTGTCTCTGCAACTCCCTCGTCCGCTCCACACTCCCCACTCCCCACTAACCCCAGCACCTTTCCCTGCACCCGCAGGAAATGCTACACCACCCTACACCTCCCCCCTCACCTTCATTCAAGGCACAAAACAAACCTTCCACGTTAGACAGGGTCACCTGCACATCTGTCAACTTGGTCTACTGCATCTGCTGCTCCCAATGTGGCCTCCTCATCATCGGTGAGACCATGCGGCGGCTCAGAGACTGTTTTGTAAAGCATCTGCACTCTTCACGACAAATGACAACACCTTCCGGTTACAAACCATTTTAACTCCCCTCCCACTCCCTGGGTGACATGTCTGTTCTGGGCCTCCTACAATGACACCATCCTCAAACTGGAGGAGCAGCACCTCATTGTGCTTTGGGAGCCTACAGCTCAATGGCTTAAACGTGGATTTTACCAGTTTCAAAATCTCCCCACCCCCGGCCTCATCCCATCACCAACCCTCCTCCTCATCCCTGCCTCCTTGACCTGACACAACCTGACCATCTTCTCTCCCACCTATCTGCCCCTCCCACCTCACTGACCAATCCCCACCACTCCCTACTTGCACTCACCTATCACCATCTCGCCTACCTTCCCTAACCCTCCTCTCTCTCTTTATTTCTGAGCACCCTTCTCCGTCCCCATTTCTGAAGAAGGGTCCTGACACAAAACATCAACTTCCCTGCTCCAGAGATAGTAGGAACTGCAGATGCTGGAGAATCTAAGATAACAAGGTGTAGAGCTGGATGAGCACAGCAGGCCAAGCAGCATCAGAGGAGCAGGAAGGCTGACGTTTCGGGCCTAGACCCTTCTTCAGAAATGGGGGAGGGGAAGGGGGTTCTGAAATAAATAGGGAGAGAGGGGTAGGTGGATAGGATGGATAGGTGGAGAGGAGACAGACAGGTCAAAGAGGCGGGGATGGAGCCAGTAAAGGTGAGTGTAGGTGGGGAGGTAGGGAGGGGATAGGTCAGTCCAGGGAGGACGGACAGGTCAAGGGGGCGGGATGAAGTTAGTAGGCAGGAGTTGGGGGTGGGGCTTGAGGTGGGAGGAAGGACAAGTTAGGGAGGCGGGGACGAGCTGGGCTGGTTTTGGGATGCAGTAGGGGGAGGGGAGATTTTGAAGCTTGTGAAGTCCACGTTGATACCGTTGGGCTGCAGGGTTCCCAAGCGGAATAGGAGTTGCTGTTCCTGCAACCTTCGGGTAGCATCGTTGTGGCACTGCAGGAGGCCCAGGATGGACATGTTGTTATGGTGAGGTTGGGATTGAAGCAGAGGGCTGCATAAAACCTGTGGACAAGGGAGGCGCAGTTTTAGTATGGCGCACTGACCTCGACATCGCAGAGGCCAGGCGCCAGCTCTCCGACACCACCTCCTACCACCCCCGACCACCAAACCATCCACAACCTCATCACCTCAGGTGACTCCAACCTCATCGTTCCCCAACCCTGCATCGCCTGCTTCTATCTCCTCCCAAAATCCACAAACCTGACTGCCCTGGTCGACCCATTGTCTCCGCCTGGTCCTGCCCCACCGAACCTATCTCCACTTATCTTGACTCCATTTTCTCCCCCTTGGTCCAGGAACTCCCTACCTAGTCCGTGACACCACCCACGCCCTCCACCTCCTCCAGAACTTCCAATTCCCCGGTCCCCAACACCTCATCTTTACCATGGACGTCCAGTCCCTATACACCTGCATTCCCGATACAGATGGCCTAAAGGCCCTCTGCTTCTTCCTGTCCCGCAGGCCCGACCAGTCCCCCTCCACTGACACCCTCATCTGCTTAGCCGAACTCGTCCTCCCCCTCAACAACTTCTCTTTCAATTCCTCCCACTTCCTACAGACAAAGGGGGTGGCCATGGGTACCCGCATGGGCCCAAGCTATGCCTGCCTCTTTGTAGGTTACATGGAACAATCCCTCTTCCGTACCTACACTGGCCCTAAAGCCCACCTCTTCCTCCGTTACATTGATGACTGTATCGGCGCCGCCTTGTGCTCCCACGAGGAGCTCGAACAGTTCATCGACTTCACCAACACTTTCCACCCCAACCTTAAGTTCACCTGGACCATCTCTAATACCTCTTTCTCCTTCCTGGACACCTCTGTCTCCATCTCTGGCAACCACCTAGAAAGCGATATCCATTTTAAGCCCACCGACTCCCACAGTTACCTAGAATACTCCTCCTCCCACCCACCTTCCTGCAAAAATGCCATCCCCTATTCCCAATTCCTTCGCCTCCACCGCATCTGCTCCCAGGATGAGGCATTCCACTCCCGTACATCTCAGATGTCCTCATCCTCGTTTTTCAAGGACCGCAACTTCCCCCTCTCTGGTCGAGAACGCCCTCGACCGTGTCTCCCGCATTTCCCGCAACTCATCCCTCACACCCCCTCCCGCAATAACAACCAAAACAGAAACCCCCTCGTCCTCATGTACCACCCCACCAACCTCCGGATCCAACACATATCCTCTGACACTTCCGCCATCTGCAATCCGACCCCACCACCAAAGACATTTTTCCCTCCCCACCCTTATCTGCTTTCCGGAGGGACCACTCTCTCCGTGACTCCCTTGTCCGCTCCACACTCCCCTCCAGCCCCACCACACCCGGCACTTTTCCCTGCAACGACAGGAAGTGCTACACCTGTCCCTACACCTTGCCCCCATCCCAGGCCCCAAGAAGACTTTCCACATCAAGCAGATATTCACCTGCACATCTGCTAATGTGGTATACTGCATCCGCTGTTCCCGTTGTGGCCTCCTCTACATCAGGGAAACCAAGCGGAGGCTGGGGGACTGCTTTGCAGAACACCTACGCTCGGTTTGTACTAAACAACTGCCCCCTCCCATTCCTCAGACGACATGTCCATCCTGGGCCTCCTGCAGTGCCACAACGATGCTACCCGAAGGTTGCAGGAACAGCAACTCGCATTCCGCTTGAGAACCCTGCAGCCCAATGGTATCAATGTGGACTTCACAAGCTTCAAAATCTCCCCTCCCCCTAGGGCATCCCAAAACCAGCCCAGCTGGTCCTCGCCTCCCTAACCTGTCGTTCCTCCCACCTATCCCCTCCTCCCACTTCAAGCCCCACCCCCATCTCCTACCTACTAACCTCATCCCGCCCCCTTGACTTGTCCGTCCTCCCTACCTATACTCACCTTTTACTGGCTCCATCCCTGCCTCTTTGACCTGTCTGTCTCTTTTCCTCTATCCATCTTCTATCCACCTCCCCCTCCCCTATTTATTTCAGAACGCCCTTCCCCTCCCCCATTTCTGAAGAAGGGTCTCGGCCCAAAACGTCAGCCTTCCTCCTGCTCCTCTGCTGCCTGGCCTGCTGTGTTCCTCTCGCTCCACACTGTTATCTTAAATAAAGAATAGGCTTTTTTTCACATTTTCAGATGCATAGTCATGAATTCTGCTCCTGATTTCTGCTATCTTATCCATTTTTCTTGTTCTTTATGTGAATTTTATGCTCAGAAGTTAAAATGAGGTACTCCTGGTTTGAATGGAATTGCCAATTCTGAATCAAAGCGTTTGAGATGACTTTTTTCAGTTTCCACATTCCAGCTTATTGACATCCTGCCTTTTTTTTAAGAAAAGGATATCAGCAGTGGTGGATTTGCATGAAGATAAAATATTGAAGAATAGAATAAAATGTTTGGTTGTGTCAGACAATTGTGAATCTTGTGTAGAGGTATGACTTTAAAGAGGAGAATTTAATCTGTCTGAGTCTGTGTGGAAGCCAACAACTACTTCCAACTATTCCCTGCTACTGTGCCTCAACTAGATTGTTAGTGGAATGATTGTAGAGCTCATGAAGTACTTTGGCTTCTGGAGATTTGAGTAACTGCCTCCATTCTTTATTCCTTTTTGTATGCTTTATAAAGATGCAGTGCAATTGGTAGTTTCTGATTATTACCACTTAACTTCTCAGGTGCTCTGGAAGGCTATTCAAATTAAAATTAAGCATATTGTTCAACTCTGTCAAGTTTACTATCCTCTTCACTACCACAACAGCATTGAAATTTCAGCTTTATATGAGAATTGATATTCACCATTTTTCATTGGGAAGTGATCCACCCTGATTTTAGGACTGACTGTTGCATTTCATCTTCTTCTATGTTCTGTTTCATCTTGCTGATTGTGGTATTCCCATTTAAGAGGTAGACCTGTTGGTTAGATTAAATTACAATCTGATTTGTGGGTAAAGTGTATTAAGCTACTTTTTTTATTTATGAACTCTATACATTTTGAGATTGGTCCTGTTCTGGTCAACATATGACTCAACATATCACAGTAGCATGATTGGCTCTTGACAGTTAGGGATGGGCAATAAAGACTCGCCCAGCCAGCAAGCCATCGTTCCCTGAATACTTAATAATCGGTCTCCTTTCTCTGCTGGCAGTAATAGGATTTTTCACTTCATTGGCCTAGGATACTTCAAGTGAAAGACTTTGAGAATACATGTTTAAAAGAAATTTAATGGTTAAATTTTAATTTTTTCTTTGTTCCTTATGGATGTGTTAATCTGAAAATAATTCTTGTTGAATAGCAGAGATTTAGCTTGTGTGAAATCAGATTTTGATTTCTTTGACTAGCATTTCTATACTTGTGTATCAGTGAATTTCAAAATCCCTACTCTTCTCTGGAATTGATTGTAGTTCAGCATGATTCTGGTGTCACTTAAACTGCACGTGTACTTCAAAGATAATTAACCATTACGTTCAGGCATACCCTTGCCATTTGTCTCTAGTCCTATTGTATTTCTAACCTTTTTTTCTCTAAAGATATCAAGGGCCGTTATAAATTTTCACACTGTTGTTTTAGCAGTTGACTGTGCACATTCTCGGGGACAATTTTTTGAACCTTTTCTGATCTTGACTTTGTGACAGATTACAAAGTATACTTGCCAGTATCAGGGGGCCAGACCATACTTCTGTACATTCTAAGATTTTTAATGTAGATCTTGGTAATGCTCCAACTTAACACTCGAAGTCTTTAATTGAAAATGCATCAATAATAAAAGCAAATTGCGTTTTGCTGGTTGTCATAATGTATTTCTATGCATTCAGGTGGTGCACAGAGACTTGAAACCGAGTAACATCTTGTATGTTGATGAGTCAGGCAATCCAGAATCGATTCGTATTTGTGACTTTGGATTTGCTAAACAGCTGCGAGCTGATAATGGCCTTCTCATGACTCCATGTTACACAGCTAATTTTGTTGCTCCTGAGGTACGAAGTATTGATTTGATTTCTATATTTTTATGAAACATTGATAAGGCTTATTGCCCTTGAAGCAGTGAAACTTTCAATAGTGGACAATGGGCTGGTTGTAGAATGTCAGAAAGCAAGTGGTATGATGCTGGTTTATGTCTCTCCTTTCCCCTTATGCCGAACTACTAACTTCGCTATTAGGGAGATTCTCATTGAAGAAGGAGGCACTTTCATGTAGAGATGGAGAGCATGTCATCCGGGCAAGAGTCCAGATTGGCTTTGGCAAAGACTTGAACTTCCCTGATTAGCGGATTACAGTTAAGTAAGGGAAGGAATGAGGGGTCTTTTTCATTCCCTATACCCTAATTTTTTATTTTTTTTTTGTTTTTGTAAAATTTTTTTATGCACGGGAGGAATGTTAATAGGGGTTGAAACAGTCACCCAGTGACAGCAATTCCAAGAATTACACTGCACCCAATTGCAATGAAAATCCATCTCTGCTTTACTGTAGCAATTAACCTTGACCAGAATTTGCTAGCATTTGAATTGACCATTTTTATTGTCCTGAATGGTGATCTGTAGCCTAAGCTTGTGCAAACTTGCTAAAGATGGCTCTGATCTGAATCAACTTACACAATATTCTGATGGCAAAAGGGATGAAGTGTAGATTCCAAGATTGAAAAGACACAATACAATACTACTTTGTGTTAAGTGCTCCCCCAAGTACTTCATGGATGAGGAATGACTTAAGTATAATAGCTTTTGTGTTTTAAAGTATGACAGCCATATTGCCATGCAATCTTTGTCATCCACCTGAATTGGCAAATGTAGCATCAGTTAACCTTTTTACTGAAAGGCAGAAACTTGTAATAATTGACTTTTCTTTAATTTTGCAGCCATTTGCATTCAAAAAGCTCCTTTCAAAGTAGAAAAATAGATATAGGTACTTCAGAAAAATGTCAAAATTGTTTGTTTAAATCCTGAAATAGGTGTTGAACCAATGTACTAATTTGGGTAAAAGTTCCACCAACTAAATTGAGCTATTGCATCTGTTTACTTTTCACCAACATCCTTGTACAGTAAATGTTTGTAGCAGAGTCTCTTAGAAACTCATGTATGGATATGCTCTATGGAATTCTGCAATCATGTGAGGGTATAACTGTCACTCAGACATTCTGATAAATACTAAAAGTTAAAAGTTGTTAAAGTTAAAAGTCACTAAATCAAAGCAAAACAGGTCTGTGTTAGCTTCTCAACCAGTGGAGCTGACATTCTAATCAATCAGCACTTTTTTGCTGATAACATTTTAAGTGAAGTTTTACCAAATTAATACTTAGTCAGAATTGTTCTTTAGTTATTAACAAAAGTAACCTATTGGATAGAAAAATATAGTCTATTTGGCTCAATCATGTTGGTACTCGTTTCCTATGCAAGTAAGTGTTTCTACTAAAATGTTTCTGCCTGTGTTTATATTGCTTCATCCTCTTTAGCTTCACTGGCCACCCCCTCTGATCTTCATACAATTTGTCACCCCCTGCACCGCCCCACACCCCCAATACGTCGTGACTTCCAGAACTTCACAAATTCAAAGAAATCTTGGTTCTACATTTACTTAATTCTGCATTTGTGAAAGCTCAGTCTCGATAGCTCCACCCAATTTCTTTTGTAAGTTTAAACATGACTATCATTGCTTCATAATCTGCATTGCTGTTAAGCAAGAGATTTCATTTGTCAGGCTGTTTTTTTTTCTTTTCCCTCTTGCCAGGTTATCACCTAATGCATTCCTGTTGTACTGTCTTTAAGGGCTCTCTATCTCTTTTTTTTTTATAGTGTGAGGTCCAATATACGTACTGCAGCCATTAAGGGTTCATGTGCAATGGGAATTGTAACACTAATTATTTATATATACTGTACTTCTTAGGTCTTAAAACGACAAGGATACGATGCAGCTTGTGATATCTGGAGTCTTGGAGTTCTCCTTTACACTATGCTTACAGGGTAAGTTTATAAACTACTGGGATGTTACTGATAGTCACTGAAAATACCTACATGTCTGCTGTTCAATTTTTATGCTGTTTCTGATAAGGGTTATGAATCATGTTTGAGTACAACTTGGTGTTCTGTAAAATGGAAATGTCAGTTTTAACAGAGTATACTGCAATCAAATTTATTTTACTTCACCAGCAGTTTGTCATGGGACAAGGTCCATCTGTCTAAATGATAGTAATTCTTTGTATATGGTGTGTCACTTTCAAAAAACAGTAATTGTCCAATAATGATCTGAGACCAGCCAAAGCTGTAACTGGAGCCTCATTATTTTTGTATATTCTCTAATTTGAATAGAAACCAATTTGCATTCGCTTGCACAATGCAGATCTACGTACGTGTATATATTATGACTGAGTTTGGAAAGGTGCTGTGATTCCTCTCTAGTCCCACTTTTGTATTGATCAACACATTTTGAATTTTTACCAGCTGTTGATGTGGCCAAGTTTACAGATTTAGTATCTGTTTAGTATTATAAACAATTCAGCCAGGTTTTTTAACCAACAAAGAATAACTACTTTAGTAATAGTGAAATTTGATGCAAAACTAATACTGACAAAAAAATGAACTGTGCAGAAGTCTTCATTATTTATAGTCTCACATCCCAAATGTAACATGAAGCTAATATGGGTAATAAACAATGGTCAGATAGCACACAGAACATGTCAAAGAGCAAGTAAGATCTAACATATCTCATGGATTTCTTTAGCAAACCCCCATAGTCTGATGTTAGTGATGCTGCGGGTCACCAACTCTCATGAGAACTTCTCAAGGGATTAATAATTCTTTTACTTTTGATCACCTGGCCTTGAAACTTCAACCAGTACTGCTTTGTCATGAAGTGGCTCAACAACTACTCATGTTCTGGTAGTCCACCTTCCTTTCCTGGTACTGTGCTCCCTTGATTGTTTAAAACTTCACTCCAGCATATACTTGCGTGCACCACTCCAGCTTTTTGCAAACAGTCTGCTTCACCAGGTCAGAACTACCTCTTAACTTGTTTTCTGAATGCTAATCAGATCAATTGCGCAAATCGTAGCCCCCTACCTAACATGGAGTCTGCTTCTCTCTCTCTCTCACACTCTTGCACATTGACTGGTAGTCCCACTGCCTGTCACCTTTGATCTTTGCATCGACTCCTGAACTGCCAGAGTACTCATTTGAAACTTTGACATAGGCCCCACCCCTATTGATAGGCTGAATCAAAAGTAACTAATATTTTGAAACAGTCAAATGCAACACTCTTTGAATTGTTTAAACGTTTGAATGTTGCACTTTAACTGAGTGCTGGTGGCTGCAGCACAAACTGATACAGCAACAAAGGAATTCATGACAACATTACTCAACAAGCATGTACCACTACCATTCAGTAACTATATAATGGATATTTATATTTCCCCATTTTGCGCTGCTTCCAACAAAATTGATTTCCCAATTTCCCTCTACTACTTCTTAAAAAAAAAAAAAAAAAAAAAAAAAATTTGCATTGGTCTGATCATAAGTGTTGCTTAGTTTCAGTGACTCCCTGGTTGTCTGTCAATGTTGAAATGTTTTAGTCCACTGAAATTCAATTTTGTTTCACAGTTACACACCCTTTGCTAATGGACCTGATGACACTCCTGAAGAAATATTGGCAAGAATAGGCAGTGGAAAATTCAGCCTGACTGGAGGTTATTGGGATACAGTTTCTGATGTTGCGAAGGTAAAGAAAATTTAAAAGGAATCTTAAATTCAAATGGGTTCAGTGTTGACTTTGAAAAGTTCTAACCTGTCGTTAAATCTACTCTATCAAATGATGTCTCTTTGCCAAACACAGACCTTGGGGTGTAGATTCATAATTCGTTGAAGGTGGAGTCACAGGTAGACCGGGTAGTGAAGGCGGTGTTGGATACATTTTGCCTTTATTGGTCAGTGCATTGAATGTAGGAGTTGGGATGTCATGTTGTGGCTGTACAGGACATTGGTTAGGCTACTTTTGGAATTCTACGTTCAGTTCTGGTCTCCCCTGCTATAGGAAAGATGTTGAACTTAAAAGGGTGCGGAAAAGATTCACAAAGATGATGCCAGGTTTGGAGGGTTTGAGCTAAGGGAAGGGGCTGAATAGACTGGAGCTATTTTCTCTAGAGTGTTGGAGGCTGAAGGGTGGCCTTAGATTTCTATGAAATCATGAGGGGCATGGATAGGGTGAATTGTCAGGGTAGGGAAGTTCAAAACTAGAGGGCCTAGGTTTCATGTGAGAAGGGTAAGATGAAAAAGTTGCCGAGTCCTTTTATATGCAGAGGGTAGTACATGCATGGAAGTGCTGGAGGCTAGTACAATTACAACATTTAAAGGCATCTGGATGGGTACATGAATGGGAAGGGTTTAGAGGAATATGGGCCGAATGCTGGCAGATGAGACTAGATTAATTTAGGATATCTGGCTGGCATAGACTAGTTGGACGGAAGGGTCTGTTTCTGTGCTGTACAGCTCTATGCTTCTAATTATCCTGATCAGACAGCACCTGTAGCTTAATGTACAGAATTACAACTTTGTTTTCTTTTTCTCTAACATCATTGTTAGTAGGAGTAAGTAGAAAATAGTCAGTTAAATGGACTTATTTTGCCAAAAAAAGGACTATACAGGAACTTTCTTCAAAAGTTTTGGGTTTACTGAGCTTTTGCTCTTTACAAATATCCATTGAAGCAATTCTGACAGATGTAATTTCTTAGTCAGGCAGTCAGATTAGTATTGTCTGGCAAAGGTCTTCATCCTCCTGGTCAATGTTTATCTTCCAATCAAGGTCACATTTCTGTTTGTGGAAGCTTGCCGAGTGCAGTTTGCAACATTTCCCACATGGAATGTCCTATGGTAGTGGTAAATGTTTTAAAAATTCAAGTCTGTATATTTTTTTCTTGTAGTTATTGGTTAGTGTCATCCTGCTGATGGATGATTAGAAAATCTAATCATGAATTTTGTCTACAATTTATTATTTCATTGAAGTTGGATTCATTTTTGTGTAGTAGTCACTGGTAATATGTTCATTTGCCAATGAATATTGAAAACATAAATTCACTATTGATTTCACAGGACCTTGTATCAAAAATGCTTCATGTAGATCCACAACAAAGATTGTCGACTACCCAGGTCCTCCGACATCCCTGGATTGTTCATCGGGATAAATTGCCGCAATTTCACTTAAACCGTCAGGATGCACCTCATCTAGTGAAGGTGAAAACGACACTTCATTATTTGGTTTCCCTGCCTACTTCAACTTCTGTCTTAGTATGCTTCTGCCCCCAATTACTAATCTACATACAGCAAGTGCCTCTAAAGAGGCAGCAGAGAGATAAGTGAACCTTTGATCTTGAAGTATCTTGCTAAATTTGCCTCATCTCATGTGCTGTGTTTTTCTAGGGGGCTATGGCTGCTACATACTCTGCGCTGAACCGCACACCGTTACAGCCTGTTCTTGAACCAGTTGGCTGCTCAAATCTGGCCCGAAGAAGGGGTGTTAAGAAACTTACCTCAACTGCTCTTTAAAGTGACCTCTGAAACTGGATTCACAGCAGCCTTAGACATTCACGCGTCTCAACAGAGAGCATCCCATCCCAGTTATCTTGATATGCTGCTTTTTGTCTTCTGCTAGTCCTGCTTTCAACAATTGAATACCAGGATATTAGGGATGTTAATCTATGGATGGAATGTGAAGCAGAATTCCTGGGAACAAAGGTTAAATGGGTAAAAGCAAAGAAACTTGGCATTACAATGAACACTGTATTACTTGTATTTGTAAATTAGCATTAGAAAAAGCACTCGCAGTGAATTTCTACTGGGAATGTGTACGTCCTCCTGGACTGTTTGTTGTAATTAGGGATTTTTTTTCTAAAGTTTAGCACTTGGGCTAATGTATATTCTATACATGTCATCACTGTAAACCTTGTGCCATTTTTGAATGCCATGACCTTTACATAGACAGTGGTTCTTATTGTTTCTTCCTCCCAACATAATCCTCCATTAGGCTGTCTCTTATTATCAATGGTTAATTCCACATTTCTGATCAGTGCTCCATGGTTGAAAGTTCTATCAGATATTTGTTAGCAGCCGAGGGACACTTTATCTCCTTGCCTGCATCTTGATCAATTGCTAAACAACAATACTACTGTAATCTATACATCTTTAAAGACCGCCTACTTACTACTATAGCATGTATTTGAGTCTTTTACTTTTATGTGAAACAATGTTTATAATCTTACATTATATATAACTTTGTATGATACGGTGAGGGTGAGTGTCATGTTTTTGCCATTCTGGCCCTGAACAAAGCATTGAATTTCTGAAATGGATTTACCTTGGCATTTGAGTCACAGTGATTTTGAACAGAAACCAATTGAAAATCATTTGTTGTATGTATCCATCATGTCTTCAACCTTAACAGTCTTAAAAATCATAGTTTCAAGATATTGCAGCCTTTAAGATTCCTTAACACTGGGATGTGATTGCAAATATTCAAAAAACACATTGTGTTACCATTCAATATCATAGCTTGAAGGGAAAAGGTGTAAAGATGAGGGATGTAATTATTTTGAAATTGAAAATCTACTTGGTGAATTTCTAAATGAAGCCGTATCAAAGATGTAATATTTTTCTATACTTCTATAAAATCAAACTTTATATCAGACTCCACCACACAACACGGCACTGAAGTGGATGTATAAGGAATTTTTATACTGTCTTTACCAAAGTGTGAATTTGGTAGCAGTCTGGAGTCAGGCTTAGCTGAAACTTGCTGGGCAATGCTACCAGTTAACTGGATTGATTAGAATAGTCAATGCTTAAAAGAGATTGACTTAATTGTGCCTCATTCTGATACAGAATCAGTGTTTTCATGTGAAAATCAATGTTACCCTGGCCTGTTCCCAGGTGCAACTAGGAATGGAATCAAATCTATTAGTACTTGTGTTGCTCCTTTTATGGGCTGACAATTTTTTTGTAATCATGAGGAAAAAACTGAAAATTTATACAAATAAAATGTCAAACTTTAAAGTTGTGCTTTTCATTTTACTTGCAACTGCCTGAGCTGCTTGGTTCCTGTTTTTTTAAACTAGCTTGATCACATTTCGAATGTATAAAAAAAACCGCTTTCATCTCACTCCATATGTCCTGTATTCACCCAGTGCATAGGTACTTAAAGCCTTGATGCCAAACCACACCCCCTTATACCTTGAATCCCAATTCACTGTACCCTTAAAATCCATGCTGACATGGGATAAATTTGTGTTAAATAAGGCTCCAGGTGTATATTGCAGACTTCAGTATACAGTAAAAGTGCTAAAAAAACCCACAGTATATTTACATTCCTTCAATCACTCTCTTTAAAAACAATGGATTCAAATGCACAATTTGATGAGCATGGAAGATAAAATGGCAGTAACTTTAATTGTGACTTGTGATTGTGAAATTGATCTCTGGGTCAAATAGAATCTATGTTCAAAACACAGGTAAATGGAAGTTACTGATTGTACATGGAGCTGTTCTTCCAATCTTAGGCTGTTTTATCTCCTGTTTGCTGCTGGTAGGCTCACTAACAAGTAGGAGAGAAACTGTGTCAAGAGGAGCAACAAACAGTGGCAGTGTTCAGCCCTAATTTGCCTGCTTAGTGGAGGAGTTGTGGTAAAACCGTTGCAGTATTTAATAGGGTGGGGAGGAAGGATGCTGTACAGTTTGATGTGACCAACATCTAAAACCTGTCAATCAAAAAAGTGTCTGAGACAGTGTTCTCTCAACATGCTTACACTTATCCTTAGCAAAGGATGTAAGTAATACCACCACTAACAGGGTGGGGAACTCAGAACAATTGTACACGTCAAAACATCTTATTACAAATATGGCACAATGAATCTACTTTAATCCTGCCTGCGGATTAGTAAAAATAAGAAAAATCTGACCTGCCTGGCATCTGGAATGAAGTACTGTTTGGAATAATGTATAGAAATTAATTGGAATGAAAAGACAAAGGTGATTTGAATGCATACCTTAAAAATATTTACCTGCAAATTTATTTCTTTACCCTGAAACAGCTAAAGGCAAAACAGCAACCAGTACCATGATTTGGATGAATCTGTCGCTTTGGTTTCTGAAAGGAATGTGGGTTTTAGCAGTTAATGGAACAGCACTGCCATCTACTAGTGACCTAAGGTATGACACCGGAAGTTCTAGAAAGCGCAGGTGTCAGTTGTCATATGTATGCCAATTAAAAGCTGAAGAACTTTTGAACTAGCACAAATGTGACTTGTATATGGCAACTATCAGCTTCTAGAATAACAACATATAACAGCACAGGCCTTTTGACCTTTAATGTTGTGCTGATCTATTATCCTACTCTTAAGATCAAACTACCCTGCATTTTACTGTCATCCATGTGCCTATCCAAGAGTCGCTTAAATGTCCCTAATGTATCTGACTCCACTACTGCTGCTGGCAGTGCAGTCCACGGCACCCACCACTCTGTGAAGAACCTACCTCTGACATCTCCCCTACATCTTCCTCCAATCACCTTAAAATTATGCCCCCTCATAATAGTCATTTCCGCTCTGGGAAAAAGTCTTTGGCTATCCACTCTTATCTACGCCTCTCATCACCATGTACACCTCTAATCCTCCTTTACTCCAATGAGAAAAGCCCTAGCTCCCTCAACCTTCCCTCAAGGCCTGTCCTCTGCGGCCTGTCCTCTGCACCCTGTCTATAAAGTTTCCACATCCTTCCCATAATGAGGCGACCACAACCGAACACAATATTCCAAGTATGGTCTAACCAGGGTTTTATAGAGCTGCAGCACAACCTCGTGGCTCTTAAACTCAATTGCCCTGCCAATGAAAGCCAACACACCACACACCACCTTGACAACCCTATCAACTTGGGTTGCAACTTTGAGGGATCTATGGATGTGGGACCCAAGATCCTTGTGTTCCTCCACACTGCCAAGAATTATGCCATTAACCCTGTATTCTGCATTCAAATTCGACCTTCCAAAATGAATCACTTCACTCTTCCGGGTTGAATTCCTTCTGCCACTTTGCCCAACTCTGCGTCCTGTCAATGTCCCGTTGCAACCTACAACAGCCCTCCACACTGTCAACTCCACCAACCTTCACGTCGTTGGTAAACTTACTAACTCGCCCTTCCACAGCCTCATCCAAGTCACTTATAAAGATTTCAAACAGCAGAGGTCCCAGAACAGCAGAACACCACTGGTCACCGAGGTCCAGGCTGAATACTTTCCATCTACTACCACCCTCTATCTTATATTGGACAGCCAATTCTATAGTCTAAAGGTGACTTATGACAGCATTTCACAAGAAAATACATTTGACTCCGATACTAACCCACAGCCAGGCAATGTGTTAGCGGTTGAATTAATAAGATTGTGACTTGTAAACCTGGTGATTTTACTGACTAATTTAAATAAAGCTCCCTGTTAATGGCTTCCCCTCTGCTCAAGTGATGCCCACATCCCATGAGTGAATAAAAATAGATAGCTCATTTCAGGTGTTAATCTTGGAAACCCCCTCAACTGCTTCCAATACATTTACATTCTTTCTTAAATAAGATGACTAAATGAGATTTGAGTGTGTTTTTATGGTATCTCAGAATATTTTCAAGACTGCAATCTGAACAATGTTAAGGCCACAGAATGAGGAGTGAACTACTGTGGAATGGGATGTGTTTTCTTTCTCTGGGACTCCTTGTTGCTGAATAATGTTGTACAATATGCATCAAATCACAGCTAATTTCAGACTTAGACTGGGAAGTCTCATAGTAGAACCTCCAACAATGTCAAAGCAACTGACCTCTAAAGTGAGTATTGCTCTGAGACTCTTGAGGAATGTACTTGTCCTGCTTGTGAAATGCAGAGGGGTTTGAAGTGATGTCATAAGCCAAGGTAAAAGGGGCTGTCCCTTGTACCCATACAAACATCCTTTGTTACTAATGAACCCACCCTCATGCTGGATGCAACTTTTTATACAATTGGCTACATATCCTTCTCTCTGTCTTCCAGTCTTTGCATTGCTCTATTCTATCAAACTGCAGGCTCTGAAGTTAGCTAACGATCAATGGTTGCACACCACCCACTCCTTACCACATTCCTATTTCTAATTTACATGCCCCTTGAAAAAAATTCTTCAAAATCACTATCACCTCTTTCAATCTCTCTACTGCCTCTGATTAATCATGGCACTCGCTGAACATCCAGGATGACCTGAACTTTTTTGACTAAATACTGAGAAGACCTAAGCCATTGCTGTGGTTGCTACACATTTCATCTCTAGCCACCTACTCCATCCTTCTCCATGACCACTGTCTCAAGAACCAGAGACACTCAACACTGGCACTGTACCTGACCATAAATTGGTCTACTATTTCCTATTTCTGCTTCATTACCGAACCCACTTACAACAGCATAAGACGCAACAGCAGCAGTAAGCAACTTGGCCCACTGGGTCCAGTCCACCATGCAATGAGATCATAGCTGATGTGATAAACTTCAACCTCTCTTTCCTCCCCTTTCTCCAGAACCCTTGATTCCTTACTGATTTTTAAAAAAACTGTCTATTTCAGCCTTGAATGCACTTAATGATGCAGCTTCAACAGCCCTATGCAGTAAAGAATTCAACAAAATCACTACACTGAGAAGAAACTCCTCCTCAACTGTCTTAACCAGGTAATCCTTTATCCTAAGATTATGTCCTCTGATTACACTGAAAATGTCTCTGCACCCACCCTGTCAAACCCCCTAAGAATCACCTGTTTCAAATCAGGTCACCTCTCATTCTTCTAAAGTGTAAAGAGTAGAAACCCAGGCTACTTAATCCCTCCTCGTAAGGCAGTTCCTCCATATCTGGTGTCAGAACTTTCTCTGGACTGATTCCAATGCCTATATATCTTTTCTTAGATAAGCAAACTTAGACCACACCTGGAATACCGTGAACAGTTTAACTAGTGTCCTATATTACTTATTCATCTCCTCTGCCATTTTGTAGTTCCCCATCATATTCTCTTAGAGAATGAGCCTGGAGGAATTATGTTCATCTTGGTTTCTCACTTCCTTTTCACATGCTTAAAGAGGTTCTTGCTGAACATTTTAATACTACTTGTTAGTTTACCCTCAATTTATTTTCTCCCTTACTTTTGGTTATCGTTTGTTGCTTTCTAATACTTTTTCAATCCTCTAGTTTACCAGTGATCTTTGCCACTTTGCATGTTTTCTTTCAATGTGATGCTGTCCTTAATTTTCTTGGTTAGACAGAGTTGGTTTGTCTAAACTTCCTTTCTTCTTTAAAGGTCATTGAACATGTTATTACCTCCCAAGTTCATGGTGATTCCATGTTTAGATCCCTCCAAATTGGTCTTTATACCCAATACTGTACTGCAATATCTCTTAGCAAAGTCACAAAGTACACTTTTTGTGACTACGACCAAGATAAAGTATACCTCCTCATCCTTCTTGATCGACTTGCAATCTTAAATACAGTTAAGCTCACCTTCTTACCTAAAGTCTCTCCACTGACATTCAGCTTGTGTGTGATTCCATTTTTATCCATCTGGCACAGTCAGAGATCACACTTGTAGTAGTTTCTCCTCCCATTCCTGACCCATGACTTCTGGAATTCTTCAAGGTTCCTTTCTTTTATTTTTTCACTCACATTGATAGTCAGCAATATCATTCAAAAATAATAACTTGTATAAGAAGTAGGAGTAGGTCTAAAGTCCCTTTGAGTCCACTCAACGACGCAGTAAGATGTTAGAGATAGTGGGATATTTCTGAAGAAGGGTCTAGACCCGAAACGTCAGCTTTCCTGCTCCTCTGATGCTGCTTGGCCTGCTGTGTTCATCCAGCTCTACACCTTGTTATCTCAGTAAGATCTTAAATTGTTTGCCTTAGCTCCACTTTCCCACACTGTCCACATATCACCTGATCACCATCTATTCACTCATCACCCCTGCGTACATTGGTTCTCAGTCAAGCAATGTGGATCAATGTCTTGATTTTAGAATTTTTATCCTTGTCAAATCTCTCCATGGCATCAGCTTGTTCTACCTCCGCGTGTGAAGGCATTAGAGGGAATGCAGAAAACATCCATAACATGATTCCAGGGAGGGGAACTTCAGCTATATAGACAACTTGAAGAAGCTGGGTACGTTCTACATGGACATGATCAACAGGAGATTTGATGGAGGCATTCAGAATAATGAGGGGTCTGGATTGAATCATATAATCCCTACATTGAGGAAAGAGTCTCCACTGACCCACCGAAGAACTTCCCACCCAGACCGACACTGACCCTGACCTCCAGCCCCACCTCGCCGCATAACCCCACATTTATCATTGCTAATCACCTAACATGCACATCCCTGGACACTATGGGGCAATTTAACAAAGCCAATCCACATAACTGGCACATCTTTGGACTGTGGGAGGAAATTGGAGCAGCCAGAGGAAACCCACGCACACATGGACAGAATGGGTAAACTCCAAACAAACAGTTACCGGAAGCTAGAATCAAACCCTGGTCTCTGGTGCTGTGAGGCAGTAGTGGTAACCACTGAGCCACCATGCTGCTCTGAGTTAATAGAGAATTCTGCCATTGGACAAAATTGAGAACAAGACGGCATGACTCTTAAAAGACTGATAAAAGTATCAATGGTGACACTGAAAATCTTTTTATGTGGTGACTGATACAATGCTTGAGTGTGGAACTCAAAACAGACCTGAAAAAATTATCTGTAGAGGAAAAAAATTCAGGGTGACAAAGAAAAGACAGGGAGTAGAGTTGAACTAGGCTAGTTGGTCTTGTAGACCTGGCACATACAGACACAAATGGCCTTCCTGCTGTTCTGTAATCAACCCACTGCAAAACATGCCATGATATCTATGCCCCTCTAATTTTAAAAACAAAGTGCTGGAGAAACACAATGATTCAGGCAATATCTGTGGAGAGAGAAACAGAATAAACACTTCAAGTCCGGTATGACTGCTCTTCAGCTTCTAATTCTGTCATCTTGTGCATTCTAATTGCTCTTTTGGCTAGGCCTTCAGTAATTGAACGTAAAAATCAGAAGGAGTAGGCAATCCAGCTCCTCAAGCATGCTCCACCGTTTAATATAATCATGGCTGATCTCATCTCAGCCTGAAATCCACTTTCCTGTATGCTCTCTGTAACCCTTCAAACCACGACTAATTGAAAATCCATTTACCTCCTCCTCAAATTTATTCAGCACCCTGGCATCCACCACATTCTGAGGTAGTGAATTCCACAGATTCATGACCCTTTGAGGGAAGTAATTTCTCTTCACCTGTTTTAAATCTGCTGCCCCTTATCCTAAAACTACATCTCATTTTAGAATGACCGACGAGAGAAAACATCCTCTCTATGTCAAGTTTGTCAAACTCCTTTAGCGTCTTATTAGATTTCCTCTCATTCTTTAAAACTCCAGAGAGTACAGGCCTAAACTGCACAATCTCTCTTCGTAAGACAAACCCTTCTGTCTCTGGAATCAATCTAGTGAATATCCTCTGAACTGCCTCCAATACAACTACATCCCTCCTCAAGTAAGAGGAAGAAAACTCTACTCAATACTCAATTTGTGGTCTTATTAATGCCTTGTACATTTGCAGCAACACTACCTACTTTTATACTCTTCCATTAGCAATAATCGATTTCAGAAAGAAATGAGGAGGACACATCCCTATCTACATCAATGAAGCTGAGGTGGAGAGGGTCAAGGGCGTCAAGTTCTTGGGAGTAATGATGACCAACAATCTGTCCTGGACCACCCACGTAGATACAATGGTCAAGAAGGCGTAACACCTCTTCTTCCTCAGGAGGCTAAGGAAATTCAGCATGTCCATGAGGACCCTCACCAACTTTTACAGATGCATCACAAAAAGCATTCTATCTGGGTGCATCTGTGCAACTGCTCTGCCCAAGACCATAAGAAACTGCAGAAAGTTGGGAACACAGCCCAGACCATCATACAAGCCAACCTTCCATTCTTTGACTCCATCTCTCATTGCCACGGAAAAGCAGGCAACATCATCAAAGATAGTAGGAACTGCAGATGCTGGAGAATCCGAGACAACAAAGTGCAGGGCTGGATGAACACAGCAGGCCAAAACATCATCAAAGACACCTCTCACCCAGACTATAATCTCTTCCAACCTCTCCCATCAGCCAGAAAATACAAAAACTTAAACACACGTACCGACAGGTTCAAGAACGGCTTCTTCCCTGCTGTAATTAGGCTGCTGAATGGACCTCTCAAATTTCAGATCTAATGTTGATCTTGGTTTTGTACACCTCCTGTGCAGCTGTAACTTTGCATGCCTCAGTCTGTTCAATCACCCTATGATCTGCATGTCCTTGAATGTTATGATCTGCCTATACTGCATGCAAAACAAAACTTTTCACTGTACTTAAGTACATGTGACAACAATAAATTAAATCAAATCAAATCAATAAATGACAAAATTCCATTACCTTCCCGGTTACCTGCATACCATGTTTCTGAGGACACCTGGATCGCACTGCACCTTACCCACTCCCTGCACCTCGCTTTGCTGATAAAAAAGTCACACAACCCTTAAAATCCAGGTCTCTGCCTAAACCAACGCTGACAGACATGTCGCACCTTGTTCTAGAGACACCGTTCAGACTTGTAGTGGCACGCCTCTGGAGGAGCAGGACCAAAGGCAGAGAACGCGTGTAACGCCAGTACCACAAGGGCGACATACCTTGTTCAGAGCCTGCTCCTGGGGACGACGACTGCATGACATTAAAGGCGCTCGACAACCGTAAGTGGTTGTTGCGGCTGCTGCCGTCGCCGTTGGGGTGCGTGACACGTGACCTCGGCGGACCACGTGCCCGCCGGCTGACGTACCACGTCACGTGCCCCGGCGCCCAGACCCCGTCAATTCCGTTTCAATAAAGTTGAGTGAGGCTCCTGCGCTTGCGTACTGCGGGGACCAGGAGTAGCCGGAGGCAGCGGGCGGACACACACTGCGCCATGCCCAAGAATAAAGGTGAGGGTCGCGAATGTCCTCCTCGGTGCGGGCTTTTAGGTTTCGGCAGGACAAAGCAAAGGCCTAGTCCTTGTTTGGCATCGTTGTCGCCGCCGCCGGAAAGGCCCTTGCCTCGGACTGCACTTAGAGGCCGGGCCTAGTGCGGGGCTGTCCACACGTGCCGGAGGAACTGGGTCTGGCCTCGGCTTGTCACCCCCTCCGCATTCCTCGGCCGCTGGTGTTTCTAGGCCCCGAGCTTTGGCTGGCGCTCTTTCTCTTGCCCACCTCCCCAGGGGGAGTCCGGTTTTATTTGGTTCAGGTTGTTAAAACAGGAAAATGGAGCCGAGAGAGGGGTCGTTCCTCAAATGGCTATAAACTCCGTGTCATGATTAACGTTTTCCTGGCGATACTGACTAATGACTATTTATCTTCTGAAGTTCATTGCTTGACGATTCTTCTAGTTCCTCGGATCCCAGTGCTGTTTCCTCATCCTCTTTTGCATGTGGGCTGTTTTAACTTTGCTTTTGAAGTCCCTGCCCATTATTATGCATTCAAACGAAACGCCACCTAGTTATAAATTTCCTTTAATTAGTTATCCACTTAATGGGACTAGAAGACTTTCAGATTATTTTACAGCTGAATTATCAACTGCCGCCTTCACTGACTAGAGATTGACCTTTTGTGTTACTGTCAAGTTAAAGGGAAGCTAACGTAGAATGTGACCTATACAAGGCCCCAAACTGCACTTTTACTAACATCTACTGCAGTTGAGTGGGTGTAATGAGGAAGCTCTCTGGTGACTAGCTTTAGCTGGTTAACTATTATACAAGTGATATTTTTATATTGACATGTAGATTCTAATAAGGGACAGTGTAATGCTTAACCTAATTTTGAGGAATTTAAATGGACAGGTGTTCAGAGTCATCTTGGTGATAGCAACCAGTCATGTATGCCTCAAGTTCCTTTTGGAAAAGGTGAAAGATGGACTGTAAACTTTATTTTAATTGGAGGAAGGCAGATTTTATTAAAATAAGGCAGGGTTTATACTGTGGCTGGACAGGACACTGGTTAGGTCACTTTTGGAATACCACACTCAGTTCTGGTCTCCCTGCTATGGGAAAGATGTTAACTTTGAAAGGGTGCAGAAGAGATTTACAAGGATGTTGCCAGGGTTGGAGAATAGACTGGGGTTATTTTCTCTAGAGTGCTGGAGGTTGAGGGGTGACTCTATAGATTTCTATAAAATCATGAGGGACATGGATAGGGTGAATTCCCAGAGTAAGGGAATCCAAAACTAGAGGGCCTAGGTTTCATGTGAGAAGGAAAAGATATATAAAAGGGACCTGAGGGGCACCCTTTTCACAGTGTGGTGTGTGAATGGAATGAGCTACCAGAGGAGGTTGTGCAGGCTGGTACAATTAAAACACTTAAGACTTCTGGATGGATATATAAGAAGAGTTGAGAGGGATCTGGGTTTTTTGCTGGTAAATTGAACTAGAGTAGTTTAGGCTATCTAGTTGGCCTAAAGAATCTCTTTCTGTGCTGTACAACTGTCACACTATATTTCTTTTTCTTTATTCATTCACGGGATGAGGGTGTTGCTGGCTAGGCAGCATTTATTGCCCAGAGGGCAGTTGAATCAACCACATTGCTGTGGATCTGCAGTCACATGTAGGCTAGGCCAGACCAGGTAAAGATGGCAGTTTCCTTCCTGAAGGACATTAGTGAACCAGATGGGCTTTTCCAACAATCAATAGGGGGTTCATGGTCATCGTTTGACTCTTAATTCCAGATATTTAGTGAATTCAAATTCCACCATCTGCCATGGCAGGATTTGAACCCAGGTCCCCAGAACATTGTCTGGGTCTCTGGGTTAACAGTCCAGTGATAATACCATTAGGCCATCACCTCCCCCTGGCCAAAGTGCACCAGAATCAATTAGATCTGAGTAAATCTACAGCAGAACAGGAGTGACTATTCAAAATAGAATTGGTGAGAGTACAAGCCCAGAATGTTCCCTTTTGGGTGAAATTTAGGAGCGCCTAGTCCAGTGGACCTGAAACATCTGGGAGTATTCAAGACTGGATAGAAGGGAAGGAGACCCTTTTCATAGATATAAAGTGGGCAAATTGATGGAGGCCCTAATGGAGTATAGAAAATGCAGGGGGACTTGATGATAAGCAATTGAGAGTAAAGAGGAGACATGAAAAGTCATTGAGTAAGATTAGGTAGAAGCCCAAACTATTCTAAGTACATAAAGGAGAAAGAGGCCCTCTAGGGAAAGGGGCAATCTGTTCATGGAATTGGAGGATATTGGTGGTGTCAAATGAGTACATGCCTTCTATCTACACTTTAGAGAAGGTGGTTGTAGATACAGAATTTGGGGCGTGAGGAGGTGTTGAAGGTTCTAGCGGGCTTAAAAAAAAGGACAGATCCTCTGGTCCAGGTGAGTTGTATCCCAGGTCCCTGTGGGACCAGGGAGGAAATTACAGGGGCTCTGACCCAAATTTTTAATTCTTCTCTGGCCATAGGTGGTGCCAGAGAGTGAATGTGGTTGCATCTTTCAAGGAAAAGTAGTGGAGATGAACCAGTGTATTACAGACCAGTGAGGAGGAAGGCCTCCAGTTATGGGAGAATATAGACAGATTGGGCAGATCAGCAAATATAATTTAAGCCTAATATATGTGAGGTGATGCACTTTGGAAGAAGTGACAAGACATAGTAGTATGGAATGAATGGCAAGACGGTAGGAAGCTCAGGAACAGAAGGATTTTGGGGTGTTAATCTACAGATCCCTGAATGTGGCAGGACACATTCATAAGGCAGTCAAGGCATACAAGACTGAGCTGTAGCAGTGGCATAGATTATAAGAGCAGGGAGGTTACGTTAGAGCTGTTCAGGACTTTGGTTAGGCCACGGCTGGAGTATTGTGTAGTTTTGGTCACTGCACTAGATGGGATGCAATCACATCCTTCCTATAGTGCAGAGAAGATTCAGCAGAATGTTGCCTGGGGTGGAGCAGTTTCACTGAAGGAAAGAGGGATTAAACTGGGGTTATTTACAACAGAGGAGACCAGATAGAGGCATAAGATTGAGGGGCATGGACAGGATGGATAGAAAGCAGCTATTCCCTCTAGTTGAAGGGTCAGTAACAAGGGGATTTAAACCTTTCAGCTTAAAATTAAGGTTTAGAGGCAATTTGAGCAGATTTTTCCACCCAGGTTGAGGTTGCACGCTTCACTAGCCTCAATTTTTTTTTATTTTTGAAAAGTGCTCCCTCAACCACTTGACGTCATAACATTCAAGGTTGTGTCGAATGCTGGAAAATGGCACCAATGTCAATCTAGTAGATTTTGTCGGTGCTGATTAATGGGCCAAAGGACTTGTATGCATGATTTCAAGTACTCCTCCTTCAGAGTTAATTGAAGAATTTCTGCTTGACATTTTCAGGTACATGTGCAAAACTAGGTCAGCTGGATGCATCTGTTAAGTAAAATGCAGGTGATGCTGGCAATCTGAAATAGAGAATGCTGGAGAAAGCTGGGTAGTCTGCCAGCATTTGTGGAGAGACAAACAGTCTGGTATGACTTTTCTGAAGAGTTTCTCCAGCGTTTTTTGTATGTCCCTGTCTGCCATGTCTGAAGTACATCCTCTTGTAATTAATGCTCATTGGCTTTTCATTACCTATTCAAAATGCCTAAAAAAAATTAGTTTTGACTTGGATACGAAAATCAAAAGTTTGGGGATGGATTATCGGTCAAGTGGGAAGATGATTGAGATGAACGTTATGTTGGCTGTTTTTATATCATTGAATCTTTCTTGCAGATGTCCTGATCTGCATTGCAACTTTCTCATCAGTGCAGTTTTTGTAACATAATCTGTGCACAGTAAAGGTGCATAAAGATTCATTTTCAACATTAATCCACTCCAGGAGTCACTGACAAGGCCAAAATTTATTGCCCTTTGTAGTTAGCTTTTGAGAAGATGGAAGTAGGCTGTCCTAAACCACTGGTAGACTTGGGTATAGTTTGCTGGGTCATTGTCAGGTCACTTCATTGTTTAACTGTGGTGTGGGACTGGAATTGTTTTAGACAAACCATTCAGAGTTCGTTTGTCACGTTAAAAAGCAGAGGAGATGTTGTAGCGATGTCACAGGTTTATAATGCAGAATCTGTCTAATGTTCTGGGGGCATTGGTTCAAATCCCACCATGAAAGACAGTTAAATTTGAGTTCAGTGAAAATATAGTCTAATGGTGACCTATAAAACTACTGACTTTAATCATTTTAAAAACTCATCTTATTCACTATTTTAGGGAAGGCAATCTTCTTTCCTGATCTGGCCTACACATGACTTCACGTTCACAAGTGTTGACTCTTAACTGCCCTTTTTGGTTTTAGGAATTAACGTAATTGCTGCCCTAACCAGATATGTCCATGTCCTCTGATTTTAAAAATGTAGGCTGAGCTGGGTTTTTGACAATTTTCATTTGGCCACATTTCTTCTATTGATATCAGCTCTTGTTTTTATCTCCACCAATAATTCTGTAAGATTTATGTACCTTCATCTCACCCTCACAATTTCTATCTGCTCCACTCCCCTCCGACCTTGTTATGTTGAGAATTTGAGTAGCAGCTGCTAAACTGTAGCTTGTTGGATGTATTTAACCATAAAGACCTAGTAACTGAAATTTTCTTTACTCTTTAATTTTGTATTTGCTGTTTGAGTTTAAAGGTCAGAAATGACTGTTGGGTCTATCACTTTTTTTTGGGTACTTTTGCATCAAAGCATTAACTGAAAGGAACGTGAGTAGGATAGGTCTGTCTGGAGCCTCTATCATTAAATAAGATCATGGCTGAATTTCAGCATCTACATTATCTGCACGTTCCTGTTGTGTGGCTTAATTCACTTGATGCCCCAAGATCTAACAATCTGTTTTGAATCAACTAAGCACAGCTGTCCTCTACTTGATCTTAAGTGGACTAATGCTTCTGATTTGTAACTGTAATCCCTGGTTTTAGACTGTCCAGGCAGCAAGACTTTGCATGTACTGTTCTGCACCCTCTGAGAATCCTGTAGTTTCAATTAGATCACCACTTGTTTATTTAAACTCCAGAGAATATGGGTGCAGACTGTTGAGTCTCTTTTGTCAGAACAGTCCATCCATCCCAGAAAGAAATCCTTGCGTTTGTCCATCAAAACTCTACAGAGTACTTCTGCCACAATTTCACTAAGGTCTTCTACAAATGCATTTCTGTTGTCCCATAACTTGACTTACATTAGATACATCGCTTTGACCCTTGATGCTCTATACCCTATATGCAGGGACCATATTTCAGGGCTACATGCATGTATGACATTGAGCATCAAGGTTTGAAGCAAACAGCAGTAACATTTGTAGAGTGGGATATCTACCTATAAATGTCATCAAATGAAGATTTTTGGGTAGAATTTAGGAATAAAAGGGGGCAGTCGCGCTGTTATATGGGCCCCCAAGCATTGAGGCCATTTGAGCAGTTATGTTGTCAATTCCATAAGTTATGAAAAAAAGTAATTTATATTAGGGGATTAATTGGGATAATCCTAGTATAAAGGGTTTAGAAGAGGCAGGTTTCTTAATGTGTACAAGAGAACTTGTTGCCAACATGTAGATGGTCCTACAAGTGACAGTGCTGGACCTAATTCTGGGAAATGAAGCTGGCCACATTCTTGAGGTGACAGTGGGAGAGAAAAACAAACCTTAGAGGAATATGGCAAGTGCAGGGGGGGTGAGGGAGTGTGAAAGTTATTGATAGTAATGAGGGGCATGAGAAATTGCTGGTAGCCAAGATTATGGACAATCACATTATATTCTACAAGTATATTAAGGGGCAGAGAATAATTAGGGAAAGAACAGGGCTAATTAGGCACCAAGTGGATAATTTGTACTTGAAGCTGGTTTAACACCAATGTTCTCAAGTACTGCACATCTGTCTGCAGTTAGGTGAAGGAAGATGGAAGTACAGAATTGGAGAGGATGGGCTTTGAAGTTCTTGAGCATTGGTATCTGGTTCTGGCTAACTTAAGTGGATAGATCCCAAAGTCCACGAGTTAATCCCAGGGTGCAGTAGGAGACCGGGGAGGAAATTATGGGGACCCTGAAACAAATTTGTAAATCATGTCTAGCCACAGAGGTGCCAGAGGACTGGAGGACAGCTAATATGCTTCCATTCTCTGAGGAATGGAGGGGATAGCCCAGTGAGATGAATGTCAGTGATAGGGAAACTGTTGGGAAAAGTAGTGAGGGAGAAAATTTAAGCTCCATTTAAAGAAGCAGATTTTGTTAGGGATAGTCAGCATGGCTTTGTTAGAAGGAGGTCATGCCTAACAAATTTGGACTTTTTCAAAGAGGGGACCAAATATTTGGATGAGGATAAAGCAGTTGATGTAGTTTATATAGATTTCAGTAAGGCCTCTGACAAGATCCCACATGAGAAACTAAAGCTACTGGATAGGTTTGTCCCACTGAGGAAAGGATAGTAAGGTGAAGGAACCTTGGATGACAAGACATGTTGAACACCT
Source organism: Rhincodon typus (assembly GCF_021869965.1). Classification (NCBI taxonomy): domain Eukaryota; kingdom Metazoa; phylum Chordata; class Chondrichthyes; order Orectolobiformes; family Rhincodontidae; genus Rhincodon; species Rhincodon typus. The sequence goes on along the minus strand of NC_063342.1, from coordinate 64,761,731 downwards.
AGTCAAGAGGAAGAAGGAAGCTTACTTAAGGTTGAGGAAGCAAGGATCAGACAGGGCTCTAGAGGTCTACAAGGTAGCCAGGAAGGAACTGAAGAATGGACTTAGGAGAGCTAGAAGTGGGTATGAGAAAACCTTGGTGGGTAGGATCAAGGAAAACCCCAAGGCTTTCTATACTTATGTGAGGACCAAGAAGATGGCCAGAGTGAGGGTAGGGCCAGCCAGAGTGAGGGTAGGGCCAATCAGAGATAGTGGAGGTAGGGGAGGTCCTTAATGAATACTTTGCTTCAGTATTCACCAATGAGAGGGATCTTGACATTTGTGAAGACAGCTCGAAACAGGCAGATATGCTCGAACAGGTTCTTGTTAGGAAGAAGGATGTGCTAGAAATCTTAAAAAAAAAAAAAAAAAAAAAAAAAAAAAAAACATGAGGATAGATAAGTCCTCTGGGCCAGACGGGATATACCCAAGGTTACTACAGGAAGCGAGGGAAGAGATTGCTGCCCCTTTAGCAATGATCTTTGCGTCCTCACTGTCCACTGGAGTTGTGCCAGAAGAGGGTGGCAAATGTCATTCCCTTCAAGAAAGGGAATAGGGATAATCCTGGAAACTACAGACCAGTCAGTCTGTCTTCTGAGACAGTATTTATGATTATTTGGAAAAGCACGGTTTGATTAGAAATAGTCAGCATGGCTTTGTGAGGGGCAGGTCATGCCTCACAAGCCTTATTGAATTCTTTGAGGATGTGACAAAACACATCGATGAAGGCAGAGCAGTGGAGGTGGTGTATGTGGATTTTAGCAAGGCTTTCGATAAGGTTCCACATGGTAGGCTCATTCAGAAAGTAAGGAGGCATGGGGAAGTTTGGCTGTCTGGATACAAAACTGGCTGTCCTATAGAAGACAGAAGGTGGTAGTAGATGGAAAGTATTCAGCCTGGAGCTTGGTGACCAGCGGTGTTCCGCAGGGATCTGTTCTGGGACCTCTGCTCTTAGTGATCTTTATAAATGACTTGGATGAGGAAGTGGAAGAGTGGGTTAGCAAGTTTGCTGATGATACGAGGGTTGGTGGAGTTGTTGACCGCGTGGAGGGCTGTTGTAGGTTGCAACGGGACATTCACAGGATGCCGAGCTGGGCAAAGAAGTGGCAGATGGAGTTCAACCCAGATAAGTGTGAAGTGATTCATTTTGGAAGGTCAAATTTGAATCCGAGTACAGGGTTAATGGCGGGATTCTCAGCAGTGTGGAGGAACAGAGGGATCTTGGGGTCCACGTCCATAGATCCCTCAAAGTTGCAACCCTACTTGATAGGGTTGTAAAGAAGGCAAACGGTGTGTTGGCTTTCATTGGCAGGGGAATTGAGTTTAAGAGCTGTGAGGTTATGCTGCAGCTCTGTAAAACTCTGGTTAGACCACACTTGGAATATTGTGTTCAGTTCTGGTCATCACATTATAGGAAAGATGTGGAAGCTTTAGAGAGGGTGCAGAGGAGATTTACCAGAATGCTACCTGGACTGGAGGGCAGGTCTTGTGAGGAAAGGTTGAGGGAGCTAGGGTGTTTTTCATTGGAGTTTAGAAGGATGAGAGGTGACTTGATCAAGGTGTACAAGATGACGAGAGGCATAGAGTGGATAGTCAGAGACTTTTTTCCCAGGGTGGCAATGACTATTACGAGGGAGTGTCATTTTTAAGGTAATTGGAGGAAGGTATAGGGGAGATGTCAGAGGTATGTTCTTTACACAGTGGTGGATGTGTGGAATGTGCTGCCGGCAGTGGTAGTGGAGTCAGATACTTTAGAGACTTTTAAGCGACTCTTGGATAGGCACATCAAGGATAGTAAAACGTAGGGTATGCAGGGTAGATTGATCTTGGTAGGATAATAGGTTGGCACAACATCATGGGCTGAAGGGCCTGTACTGTTCTATGTTCTGGAAACTGATAAGTTAAAAGCTCATAGGATCCACATAACTTGGCAAGATGGATCCAAAATTTGCTCAGTGATGGGAGATAGAGACTGGTGGTATGACTGCAGCCTGGTGTGTAGTTATCTACCACAGGGATTGGTGCTAGGTCCCTACTGTGATCATCATAAAAGTAGATGGGAATGTGGAAGCAACAAGTGGATGACAGATTGGCTCAGTAGTTGATAGTGAGGAGGAAGGTGTTAGGTTTGGGAGAATATAAACCGATAAATCGGATGGGAAAATCATTGGTAGATGGAATTTAACACTGATAAATGTGAGGTGATGCATTGTAGAAGAAGGAACAAGACCAGGGAGTACTCCATGAATGGCAGGACACTAGGAAGCTCAGAGGAACAGAGATCTTGTCCACAAATCCCTGAAGATGGCGCGATAGGTTAGTAGGAAAGTTGAGGCATACGGGATGCCTGCCTTTATCAGCCATGGCATTGGTTTATAAGAGCAGGGAGATTGTGTTGGAGTTGTACAGAACAGCTGTGGCCTAACCGAAGGAGTACTATGTGCAGGTCTGGTCACACTATAGGAAGGGTTAGATTGAACTGGGAAAGATGCAAAGGAGATTCACTGGGATATTGCATGAAATGGAGCGTTTCAGTGATGAAGAAAGGCTGGAAATGCTCAGGATATCTTTCTAAAGTACTGGATGAGCACTTGAAGTATATTTCATTCAAGGCTTTAGACAGTATGGGAAAGTGGGACTGATGTACGTGGTATATTTTTAGTAGTACAGACTTAAGCTGATGCTGTAATTCCATTTTATTTTAATTGAACTCTGGGCACTTTACAGGTAAAATGAAGTAAGTCTCTCAATCTTCAAATGGAAGCAAAATAATAA
>NC_063342.1:64741195-64758420 GCF_021869965.1 Rhincodon typus | reverse complement strand
ACTATTCCATTATCATCCATATGTTTATCCAATGACCATTTAAATGCCCTTAAAGTGGGCGAGTCTACTATTTTTGCAGGCAGGGCATTCCACGCCCTTACTACTCTCTGAGTAAAGAACCCACCTCTGACATTTGTCCTATATCTATCACCCCTCAATTTAAAGCTATGTCCCCTCGTGCTAGCCACCACCATCCGAGGAAAAAGGCTCCCACTGTCCACCCTATCTAATCCTCTTATCATCTTGTATGTCTCTATCAAGTCACCTCTTAACCTTCTTCTCTCTAACGAAAACAGCCTCAAGACCCTCAGCCTTTCCTCATAAGACCTTCCCTCCATACCAGGCAACATCCTGGTAAATCTCCTCTGCACCCTTTCCAATGCTTCCACATCCTTCCTATAATGCGGTGACCAGAACTGTACGCAATACTCCAAGTGCGGCCGCACCAGAGTTTTGTACAGCTGCAACATGACCTCATGGCTCCGAAACTCAATCCCTCTACCAATAAAACCTAACATACTGTACGCCTTCTTAACAACGCTATCAACCTGGGTGGCAACTTTCCGTGATCTATGCACATGGACACCGAGATCTTTCTGCTCATCCACACTACCAAGAATCTTACCATTAGCCCAGTACTCTGTATTCCTGTTACTCCTTCCAAAGTGAATCACCTCACACTTTTCCGCATTAAACTCCATTTGCCACCTCTCAGCCCAGCTCTGCAGCTTATGTATGTCCCTCTGTAACCTGCAACATCCTTCCGCACTATCCACAACTCCACCGACTTTGGTGTCATCCGCAAATTTACTAACCCATCCTTCTACGCCCTCATCCAGGTCATTTATAAAAATGACAAACAGCAGTGGCCCCAAAACAGATCCTTGAGGTACACCACTAGTAACTGAACTCCAGGATGAACATTTCCCATCAACCACCACCCTCTGTCTTCTTACAGCTAGCCAATTTCTGATCCAAACCGCTAAATCACCCTCAATCCCATGCCTCCGTATTTTCTGCAATAGCCTACCATGGGGAACCTTATCAAACGCTTTACTGAAATCCAAATACACCACATCAACCGCTTTACCCTCATCCACCTGTTTGGTCACCTTCTCGAAGAACTCAATAAGGTTTGTGAGGCACGACCTACCCTTCACAAAACCGTGTTGACTATCCCTAATCAAATTATTCCTTTCTAGATGATTATAAATCCTATCTCTTATAATCCTTTCCAACACTTTACCCACAACCGAAGTAAGGCTCACTGGTCTATAATTACCAGGGTTGTCTCTACTCCCCTTCTTGAACAAGGGGACAACATTTGCTAGTCTCCAGTCTTCTGGCACTATTCCTGAAGACAATGACGACATAAAGATCAAAGCCAAAGGCTCTGCAATCTCCTCCCTAGCTTCCCAGAGAATCCGAGGATAAATCCCATCCGGCCCAGGGGACTTATCTATTTTCACACCTTCCAGAATTGCTAACACCTCCTCCTTATGAACCTCAATCCCGTCTAGTCTAATAGACTGTATCTCAGTATTCTCCTCGACTACATTGTCTTTTTCCTGCGTGAATACTGACGAAAAATATTCATTTAGCACCTCTCCTATCTCTTCGGACTCCACGCACAACTTCCCACTACTGTCCTTGACCGGCCCCAATCTTACTCTCGTCATTCTTTTATTCCTGACATACCTATAGAAAGCTTCAGGGGTTTTCCTTGATCCTACCTGCTAAAGACTTCTCATGTCCCCTCCTGGCTCTTCTTAGCTCTCTCTTTAGGTCCTTCCTGGCTAACTTGTAACTCTCAAGCGCCCTCACTGAGCCTTCACGCCTCATCTCTACATAAGCCGCCTCCTTCCTCTTGACAAGAGATTCAACTTCTTTAGTAAACCACGGTTCCCTCGCTCGACCACTTCCTCCCTGCCTGACAGGGACATACTTCTCAAGGACACGCAGTAGCTGTTCCTTGAACAAGCTCCACATTTCAATTGTGCCCAGCCCCTGCAGTTTCCTTCTCCATCCTATGCATCCTAAATCTTGCCTCATAATTGCCTTTCCCCCAGCTATAACTCTTGCCCTGCTTTATATACCGATCCCTTTCCATCGCTAAAGTAAACGTAACCGAATTGTGGTCACTATCACCAAAGTGCTCACCTACCTCCAAATCTAACACCTGGCCTGGTTCATTACCCAGTACCAAATCCAATGTGGCCTCGCCTCTTGCTGGCCTATCTACATACTGTGTCAGGAAACCCTCCTGCACACATTGGACAAAAACTGACCCATCTGAAGTACTTGAACTATAGCGTTTCCAGTCAATATTTGGAAAGTTAAAGTCCCCCATAACAACTACCCTGTTACTTTCGCTCCTATCCAAAATCATCTTTGCAATCTTTTCCTCTACATCTCTGGAACTTTTCGGAGGCCTATAGAAAACTCCCAACAGGGTGACCTCCTTTCCTGGTTCTAACCTCAGCCCATACTACCTCAGTAGACGAGTTGTCATCAAATTTCCTTTCTGCCACCGTAATACTGTCCTTGACTAACAATGCCACACCTCCCCCTCTTTTACCACCTTCCCTGATCTTACTGAAACATCTCAACCCCGGAACCTGCAACAACCATTCCTGTCCCTGCTCTATCCATGTCTCCGAAATGGCCACAACATCGAAGTCCCAGGTACCAACCCATGCTGCAAGTTCACCCACCTTATTCCGGATGCTCCTGGCATTGAAGTAGACACACTTCAAACCACCTTCCTGCCTCCCGGTACACTCCTGCGACCTTGAAACCTTATTTATGACCTCACTACTCTCAACCTCCTGTACACTGGAGCTACAATTCAGGTTCCCACCCCCCTGTTGAATTAGTTTAAACCCTCCCGAAGAGCATTAGCAAATTTCGCCCCCAGGATATTGGTACCCCTCTGGTTCAGGTGTAGACCATCCTGTTTGTAGAGGTCCCACCTACCCCAGAATGAGCCCCAATTATCCAGGTATCTGAATCTCTCCCTCCTGCACCATCCCTGTAGCCACGTGTTCAACTGCTCTCTCTCCCTATTCCTCGCCTCGCTAGCACGTGGCACGGGTAACAAACCAGAGATAACAACTCTGTTTGTTCTAGCTCTAAGCTTCCACCCTAGCTCCTTGAATTTCTGCCTTACGTCCCCATCCCTTTTCCTACCTATGTCGTTGGTGCCTATGTGGACCATGACTTGGGGCTGCTCCCCCTCCCCCTTAAGGATCCCGAAAACACGATCCGAGACATCACGGACCCTGGCACCTGGGAGGCAACACACCAACCGCGAGTCTCTCTCCTTCCCACAGAATCTCCTATCTGTCCCCCTAACTATGGAGTCCCCAATGACTAATGCTCTCCTCCTCTCCCCCCTTCCCTTCTGAGCAACAGGGACAGACTCTGTGCCAGAGACCTGTACCCCATGGCTTACCCCTGGTAAGTCTTCCCCCCCCAACAGTATCCAAAACGGTATACTTGTTTTTGAGGGGAATGGCCACAGGGGATCCCTGCCCTGTCTGCCTGTTCCCTTTCCGTCCCCTGACTGTAACCCATCTACATTTTTCCTGTACCTGAGGTGTGACTACCTCCCCGTAACTCCCCTCAATTACCCCCTCAGCCTCCCGAATGATCCGAAGTTCATCCAGCTCCAGCTCCGGTTCCCTAACACGGTTTCCGAGGAGCTGGAGTTGGGTGCACTTTCCGCAGATGAAGTCAGTGAGGACACTAGTGGTGACCCTTACCTCCCACATTCTACAGGAGGAGCATACAACTGCCCTAACATCCATTCCCACTGTTCTGAATTCCCAAACAGACAAATGAAAAAAAAAAATACTAGTAGCCTTACCAAATCAGCGCTCAGAACCTTTTTTTTTGGTTAGAGGAGGAGGATGGGTGGGAGACACTACCTAGGTAGTGTTTCGGGTAAGGCAACCGCCCAAATATATTACCTCACTTACTCCTAAAATGGAGTCATGCGAGGTAAGACTTTTCTCATCGAAAAGCTAACCTTCCCAGGCTGCCCTCATGCTTCCTCCCGGACTCCCACCGCTGAAACAACAGAAAGACCGCAGTCACGCGAGGTAAGACTTTTATAATTGAATACCTCATCCTGGGAGCAGATGCAGTGGAGGCGAAGGAATTGGGAATAGGGGATAGCATTTTTGCAGGAAGGTGGGTGGGAGGAGGTGTATTCTAGGTAGCTATGGGAGTCGGTGGGCTTGAAATGAATATCGGTTTCTAGGTGGTTCCCCGAGATGGAAATAGAGAGGTCCAGGAAGGAGAGAGAGGTGTTAGAGATGGTCCAGGTAAACTTAAGGTTGGGGTGGAAGGTGTTGGTGAAGCGGATGAACTGTTCGAGCTCCTCGTGGGAGCACGAGGCAGCGCCGATACAGTCATCAATGTAACGGAGGAAGAGGTGGGGTTTAGGGCCAGTGTAGGTACGGAAGAGGGATTGTTCCACGTAACTAGGCAGTAGGATACTGATCAGTGCTCCCACCCCTGCATGCTGTTCAGTGACCTTCGCTACCCCAGTCTGGATGTAGATTGTTTGAAATTATGCTAGAGTCTGAGTGAAGTTCTGATTGTTTTAGTTCAAACGCATTTGGATATTGCTGCAAGAATTATCTTTCATGAACAAGTGTGGCCAGGCATCTTTGTAGAACATAGATGTTTCGTGCAGCCATCCTTGCATTACCAAGTACTGTTATTTGCAGTTTTATTAATATCGCGGAAAATGGTTTTGCCACAAGAAATAATCACTTTACTGTCTAATCTACAACTTGAGTGATATCAATACCGTTTACAACTATAGTAAAATGCCTCAACTATTATATTCCTGTCCCCTAGGATTAAATAACATGCCATTTGCCTTAATACCTGCTTGTACTTACAAACTACAATTTTAGATGGCATAGAATAATTTTACCTGGAGTTGTTCTGTGCACTATAGCAAGATTGTTGCTCCACGCTCTATGTTACTGTGCAATGGAACAGGGTTATTGCTGCATACTGCTGTTACTCTGTATTGGTGTGAGGTTGCTGCCATGTACTGTCACTTTACTCCATACTGGAGCAGGGTTTTTGCTGCACACTGATGTTACTTCGCAGTGGGAGGCAGGGTTCTTCCTGCATGCTGTTCGTAGGATGTGGGCATTGCCAGCTGGGCCAGCATTTATTGCTCGTCCTTCATTGTCCCTGAGAAGGCGGTGGTGAGTTGCAGTGTTGAACCACTGCAGTCCATGTGCTGTGTTGACCCACAATTCTGTCAGGGAGGGAATTCCCAGGACTTTGACCCAGTAACAGTGAAGGAATGGCGATATATTTCCAAGTCAGGATGGTGATTGGCTTGGAGGGGAAATTGCATGGGGTGGTGTCCCCATGTACCTGCCGCCCTCGCTCTTCTAGATGGAAGTGGCCTTGGATTTGCAAGGTGCTCTGTGAGGATCTTTGCGTTTCTGTGGTAAACTTTGCAGGCTGGAGCTTCTGATTGTTGGTGGTGGGAGGCATGAATGTTTGTTGCTACCACTTCAATCAAGTGGGCTGCTTTATCCTGGATAATGTCAAGCTTCTTGTGTTGTTGGAACTGCATCTGTTCAGGCAAGTGAGGCGTATTCCATCACTCTTCTGACTTGTGGCTTAAAAATGATGGCCAAGCTTTGGGGAATCAGGTGTTATTCGCTGCAGTATTCCTAGCCTCTGACCTGTTCTTTAGCCAGTGTTTGTCGTGAGTCCAGTTGAGTTTCTGGTCAATGGTAACCCCTAGGAAGTAAACAGTGGGAGAATTCAGTGATGGTAACTGAGTGTCAAAGGGCAGTGGTTAGATTGTCTTCTATTGGAAATGGTCATTGCCGGCATTTGTGTATTGTGAATGTTACTTGTCAGCCCAAGCCTGGACCTTGTCCAGATCTTGTTGCGTTTGAACATGGACTGATTGAGTATCTGAAGTCGTGAATGCGTTTTCTTTTCCTTCATGTGATAAGGACATCTCCACCTAGGCCAGCATTAACTGCCCATCCTTAATTGCCCAGAGGGCAATTTAGAGTCAACCACATTGCTGTGGGTCTCGACTCAATGTAGGCCAGACTGGGTAAGGTCGGCAGATTTTCTTCCGTAAAAGGCATTAGTGAACCTGAGAGATTTTTTCCTAACAATTGACAATGGATTCATGGTCATTGTTAGACTCTCCATTCCAGATTTTTCCTGAATTCAAATTCAACCATCTCTTATGCAGGATTTGAAGCCAGGTCCTACAACATTACCTAGGTCTCTGGATTAACAGTTCAGTGGTAATACCACTAGGCAGTTGCCTCCCCAAAGTGCAACATTGTACAAACATTTGTCAGCATTTCCGATTATGACCTTGATGGAGGGAAGGCCATTGAAGCAGCTAAAGATGGTTGAGTCTAGGACACTACCCTGAGAAACTCCTGCAGAGATGCCCTGGAGCTGAGATGACTGACCTCCAACACTCAACCATCTTCCAATGTGCCAGGTATGACTCCAGCCAGTGGAGAGTTTGCTCCCTGGTACCCATTGATTTCAGTTTTGCACGGTCTCCTTGCTGCCACATTCAGTCGAATGCAACCTTGATGCTAAGGGCTGTTACTCTTGCCTCCCCTCTGGAATTCAGCTCTTCTGTCCACGTTTGAACCAAGGCTGTAATGAGGTCAGGAGCTGGGCGGCCCTGGTGGAACCCGAACTGGGAATCTTTGAGCAGGTGCTATTTGATAGCACTGTTGATGACACTTTCGATCACTGATGATCGAGAGTAGACTGGGATAGTAATTGTCCTGCTTTTTGTGTACAGGACGTACAAAGAGACCTTGGAGTGCAGGTTCATAATTCCTTGAAAATGGAGTTGCAGGTAGATAGGGTTGTGAAGAAGCCATTTGGTATGCTTGCCTTTATTGGTCAGCATCGAACAAAGGAGTTGGGAGGTCATTGTTGTGGTTGTACAGGACATTGGTTACACTTTTGGAATACTGCGTGCAATTCTGGTCTCCCTGCTGTAGGAAGGATGTTGTGAAACTTGAAAGGGTTCAGAAAAGATTTACAAGGATGTTGGCAGGGCTGGAGGGTTTGAGCTATAGGGATAGACTGAATAGACTGGGACTATTTTCTTTGGAGTGTCAGAGACTGAGGGGTGACCTTTGAGAGATTTATAAAATCATGAGGAACATGGATAAGGGAAATAGGTTTGGTCTTTTCCCTGGGGTGGGGGTATCCAAAACTAGAGGGCACAAGTTTAAGGTAAGAGGGGAAGCTATAAAAGGGGCAACTTTTTCTCTCGCAGGGTGGTGTGTCTACGGAATGAGCTGTGGGGGAGTGTTGGAAGCTGGTACAATTATATAACATTTGAAAGGCTTCTAGGATTTAAAGCGATATGGGCCAAATGGGACTAGATTAATTTAGGGTATCTGGTTGGCGTGGACAAGTTGGACCGAAGGGTCTGTTTCCTTGCTGTATATCTCTAAGTCTATGACCTGGGCATTTTTCCATGTTTTCGGGTAGGTGCTAGTGTTGTAAATGTACTGAAACAGCTTGGCTAGGGGAGTGGCAAGTTGCAGAACACAAGTCTTCAGTACTGGAATTTTCAGAATCCATAATCTTTGCAGTAGCCAGTGCCTCCAACCAATTCTTGGTATCACATGGAGTAAATAAAATGGCTGAAGACTGATATCTGGAATGCTGGATCCACTGGAAGAGGCCGAGATGGCTCATCCACTTGACACTTCTAGCTGAAGATTGCTGTGAATGCTTCAGGCTTTTGTTTTGGACTGACATGTTGGGCTACCCCGTCATTGAAGATGGGGATATTTGCAGAGCATCCTCCAGTGAGTTGCCTAACTGTCCACCATCATTCACAACTGGATGTGGCAGGACTGCAAAGCTTAGATCTAATCCGTTGGTTGTGGAATTGCTTAGCTCTGTTTATGACTTGTTGCTTATGTTGTTTGGCATGCAGGTAGGCCTGTTTGATAGCTTCACCAGGTTGGCACCTCATTTTTAGGTATGCTTGCTACTGCTTCTAGCATGCCCACCTGCACTCTCCTGGTTGAGTGGGAGATGCCTGGCCATGACGTTGCAGATTGTGCTGGATTGCAATTCTGGTGTTAATGGCCCACAGTGCCTCACGGATGCCCAGCCTTGAGTTGCTGGATGTGTTCAAAGTCTGTCCCATTTAGCATGGTGGTAGTGCCACGCAATGCAATGGAGAATATTCTCGACATCAAGGTGACACTTGATCCATGGGGTTTTTGGGTGGTCCTTCTTATTGATTCTGTCATGGATAGATGCATGTGCAACCAGCAGATTGGTAAGAATCTGGTCAAGTATGTTTTATCCTCTTGTTGGTTCCCTCACCACCTACCGCAGACTCATTCCAGCAGCTATGTCGTGCTGCTGCCGAGCCACTCGCTGGTTGCCGTTGAAATCTCACACCCAGAGTACATTGTGTATCCTTGCAATGAATGCTGACCGAGCCAGTGATGTCCACAACCTATGAATGTTTTTAAAATTCCACACCAGTGCAGGGTTGCTGATGTTACGTTGAAATGGGACAGTTTTTTTTTAACCTAAGGTTCCCCAATTTCTAAATCCCAAATTTGTTCCCTGCTGTCCTCAAAGTTAGCAACTATTGAACAACGTTCCTTAGCGGAAGACAAAACTTATTGAGACACAGTTATGAAGTAAATATACAATATAATCTACAATCTAGTGTGCAGTCACCACGCATTGAGAAGACTGGGTCAGAAAGAAAAACAGCGTTATAAATTTCACAAACTGCAACCTTTTGCTGTGCTAGCTGGAAGTTGAAGTGCTGATTTTTCATTACATTATTAAAGGTGATGGTGCCAATTTAATTAGAATTGCAGGCATGAATTTCTATTTTCATTCTGTCTGGCATGGGCTTTTTCTGTTCAGGAGCTGGTTGGTTTGGAAGATTTGAGGTACCATTTGAAATATCACCATTATGTTGAAGGTATCTTTCTGGCAGTTATCCTAAAGTCATGAAAGGGTCTTTGCAAAAGGTTTCTTCATCTATCAGACCTAGAAGTAAGTGCGTAATTGAAAGGTTTGAAATTGTGTTTACATCTACTTTAATAACTTTGAGCATTGGGAGTTGAAGCCAGTGATCAATCAAGTCAGAACAGGATCAGAAATTGTTGAACAGAGAACACAGTAAATTCATATTGACTGCAGGCAGTTTTTGGTGACAGCATGAAACTTCCTGTATGGGAAACAAGTGCACAGTGTGTGCAGAAGCACTGGAATGTGTCACTGCAGATTTACACTGGGCTGGTCTTGCCCTCAATGTGATGGCCTTCCTCACACCCTTCCTGCTCTATCTCAACATACACTGCCATCGTTCAAATAAACCACCACCTTTGCCACATATTTTAAAGAATGATTGCCTTCAGAGAACCTCAGCATTATGAAATTTACCATTTAGGGAAGCAGCATTGCAGCTGTCAGCAGTATCTGTACTTGCAAACTAGTTCAACATTTTAACTATATCAGTGTAGATTGTGGGCAGTGAGTACTTAAATTAGTGGGTCAGTAATTCAGGCGTCAGATAAGTATTCCAGGCAGTATGCTAATTCACACCATACTAGTTGACAGTTCCTCATTCCTGCCCTTGCAGCTCCTCTGTTCATAGATTCTGTATCTTGAGGTCCAGCAAGAATGAGAGAAGGGGAATGTGGACTTGGAACTGGAGCAGTCTGTTGTTAAGAGCCAAGGTTTCTGAAAGGAGCAGCAGTAACTTAGCTGTTCTATGTTCCACAGACATTGTGGATGGATGCATTTCTTTGGCTGCCTCTGTTTCAGTTTTCAGGGGCGATTCTGGGACTTTTTGGGGAAATCTTCTTCCTCCTTCCCCTGCCCGTGGACTTTGAGTGTAGGTTGGTAAATGCCAGACTGAGAGAATGGACTGTTCATGTTGGTAGATTTTTCAATTCATTCGTGGATCGTGGGTGTTGCTGGCTGGCCAGCATTTGTTACCCTTGAAAAGGTGGTGAGCTGCCTTGAACCTTAGCAGTCTGTGCTTGGAGGTAGGCTTGTAGTTGCTGTTAGGGAGGGAATTCTAGGATTTTGGTTCACTGACAGTGAAGGATCTGCACTTTCCCAGTCAGGACAATGGGTGTCTTGGAGGTGAACTTATGGACGGTGGTGTTCCTTTTACAATTAAAGGAGAACTGTTTGCACAAGATCATCTGCCTGGCTCCTCTCTGAAATGTGCCGTGGCTCATCCATCCAAACAGCGGATAGGGCTTTACTTTGACATGGCACCTCTGACAATGAAGGACTGAGGAAGTGACATTTTGCAGTTGTCGACCTCGTTCATGTACCTTTTGCATTTGCTTCAATATTAAAAATATATTAAACATTCTTATGCAAATAGCAAGAGTCAATTTGCTGCTCACATCTCTCTCTGTGATCTGTATGTGCTGTTAATTTTGAATGTTGCACAGCAAGTATCTGTAGGCAATCTGCTTCAGATTATGTGGCAATGAAGAAATCACCCCCCATTTCCTAACTTTGAGATAAGAGCTTTTTCTCTCTGGCTTCTAACAGCTTAGGTCCAAAGTGGCTGTCAGCAACTAAGCAGTGGGCAGTATTTTTAAGTGCAGCGTGTGTCCTATTGTACCAAGACACTGTACTGTTCACTTTTATTTTCACAATGTCTCATTTGTGTTTTTTCTTAAAAGCCAGCCAAAATGGTAGCAAAGATGTTGATGTTACATCGACTGCCAAATTTATGATATCGAGGGACCACCTGATGGGTTGCATCTGAGGATATTTAAAGAATTAACTACAGAGATAGTTGTAATAAGCTCCAAGAATGTTCAGTTTTTGGTAAATTCTGGAGGATTAGAAACCTACCATTGTAATACTTTTATTTTAGAAACAAGACAAAAAACAGTTACATGATAACACAGGAACAGGAATAGGCCATTCAGCCCCTTGGTGCCTGTTACACCATTCAGTGAGATCATGACTGATTTGTGGCCTAACTCCATATACCTGCCTTTGGCCCATCTTCCTTATAACCTTTGCTTAACAAAAAAAATTATCTTTCTTAGTTTTAAAACTAACAATTGATCTAGCATCCACTTCCATTTGTAGAAGAGTTCCAAACCCCTGCCACCTTTTGTGTAGAGTTACTTCCAAACATCTCTCCTGAATGGTATGGCTCTAATTCTCAGAATATGCCCCTTAGTTCCAGAATTTCCACTTGTTGAGGCATAGTTCATCTTTATCTACCCTGTCTTTTCCTGTTATCTTGAAAACTTCATGTCTGTTATTTAGAAAATGTTGGTGCCTATTGTAAAGGATATAATAGCCAAGCATTTGGAACTACGTAAACGATCAAGAAGAGTAAACAGGAGGAGGAAATCATGATTGACAAATAACTTAAATTCTTTTGAGCTAAGAAGCAGGATAGACAGGTGGGAAGCAGTGGATGTATATTTGGTAATGTCTCATATTAGGCTACAGAAGAACAGAACCCATGGTGTTTGGAGGTAGTGTATCAGCATGGATAGAGGATTAGCTACTGAATAGAAAATTTGGATGAAGGGTCATTTTCAGGAAGGTAACCTGTAACTAGTAGAGTGCCATAGGGATCAGTGCTGGATCCATAATTATTTAAAATCTGTATTAATGACTTGGATAAGGAAAGTGAATGTATAATAACCACGTTTGCACACGTATGTGGGAAGGCAAATGGGGAGGATGTTGCAAGGAGTCTGCAAAAGGATATAGGAAGGTTAAATGAGTGCATAAAAACTTGACAGAATATAATGTGGGAAAATTAGATTATGGATTTTAGCAGGTAGAATAGAGGAGCTGTTTAAATGGAGAAACACTGCACAAAGCTATTGCACAAAGGGGTTTGAGAGTCCTGTTCCACAAATCACCAAAAGCTAACATGGAAGTTCAGAAGATAATAGAGAAAGTAAATGGAATATGGGCCTTTATTTCAAAGAGGGTGGTGTATTAAAATAGGGAAGTCTTGCTAAAATGAAGTTACTAGTCAGTCCAAAGCTGGAATACTGAACAGTTTTGGACTTCTTATCTTAGACAAGTTATGCAGTAAACTTTTTATTAACCAGCACCTATGGGGCCAGGAGTGTGCCGGTTGATCAAATATTCCAGTGGATCAAGAGGTCTACATAATCAACATAAAAACACACACTAAGTAAAAGAAACATAATGCAGGGGACTTACACATCATTGCTGTGCTTTATTTAGTGCATAAATCACTTAACTAATAATGTAACTTTGCTTAATAAAACTTACCAGTAGAGAGTATTCTCACTTGCACCCTCAACTGACTACTCCGATATTGCAGAGATTGTGATGATGCAGTAAATTTCCAATATTTGAGGTATATAATTTTTTTTTCGGTTTATCGAGAGTGCAGGTTCATAAGGTGCTGATTATAACAAGGTCTGCTGTACTGGCACATTGGAGGCACTCCAGAGAAGATAACTAGACTGATCCTGAGTATGGAGGGACTGTCTTATGAGGAGATGCTAAGTAGGTTGGGCCTGTCCTCAGTGAGAGGTTACCTTATTGAAACATCTAAGAGTCGCGGACTTGATAGAGTAGATCTGGAAAGGCTGCTACCCCTTGTAAAAGAGTCTTAACGCCAAAAGGTGTAATCTCAATAAAAGGTTGCCCATTCAAGACAAATGAGATACCTCTTATCTGAGGATAGTGAACCTGTGGAATTCTTTATCACAGCGCAGTAGAAGTTGGATCGTTAAATATACATTCAAGGCCAAGATGCATAATTTTAATCAGCAAGGGAGTCAAAGATTGTGAGGAAAAGGTTAAATAGAGTTGAGCATTGCGATCAGTCATCAGGCTGAACAGTCTGCCTCTACTCCTAAATCTTGTAGTCAATGTGAGAGATCCAGGTTTCTTAAGGTAATAAGGCCGCAAGATGCCATGGTCCTAATCAACAAACTTCACTGCAGAACTTTGAAGAGTTGTACAATCTACAATGCATGTGCGACATATTTCTAACATGCTGTTGTCCTGGTCAGTTACTTGCCTTTGGTGGTTCTATTCCCATGCACTGCAGAAACACTGTTCAAATATTTAATCACAGGCGCAACTCCAGCCTTTCAATAGCAGCTAGTTTCAAGCTAGAAGTGCCTCTGGATTTTTCCCCTGGAATTAGGAATGGATTTAAACCAAGATGCTACCTTCAGTATTGAAAGGTGTGATTCGGTTTTTGAAATAAAAGTGGTGTTCACGTTGATTGGCATCCTGGGGAGCTGAGGTGAAAGTTTAGCAATGGGGAACAGTGTGTGACACAGACACTGACAAATAGTTGCATTATCCGAAGCTTCTCGCTCCTGAACATGCCACGATGGCTGACCTTTCCATCTAAGTTTCCATCCTATGGTTATTCACTTTTACCTATTCATTCAGAAAACCCCAGACAACACTGTTAATTTGATCTCTAACTGTTACATTGTTAATGGTAGAATGTTGACCATCTAAATATACAATTTAATCTCATGCTGATGATTTTCAATAAGTTTAGGTATTATACTGTAAATGGAAGAGCACTTATTAATCATTTGGCTGATAGCATTCTGTTCTGTAGCTGTCAGTGTTTCCTTGCTTTTGGGCCACCTCCTTTCTGCTTCATTGATGGAATATGCACATATTTTTGTTTGGAATCCAATACTTGGTTTTGGCTGCGGTCACGCAATGTTGACTGGTATTTCAGTGTGAGTATTCTGTTGCCAGGTTGCTGCATTGTTGGGAAGTCTTTCTGTTCTGAGCATGGGGAAAGAACACAACCTATTAGTTGGAGGACACAGCATCTTGCAGTGATTCTTTTGTCTCAACTGCATTATGTCAGCTTTACTTGGAGGTCTTATGACTCTTTTGGTAACACAGTCATCTTGAGAGTCAGGAAAACATAAACAGGAGTTGGAGTAGGTCATTTGTCTCCTCCAACCTTCAACATTCAGTAAGATCAAAATTTAATTGCACCTCCTCATTCTATCACCAAATCCCTCAATTTCCTTACTATCCAGAAAGACATCATCCGCTCTCTTGAATATACTGAACAATGACACATCTACAGTCCTTTGGGATAGAAACTCCAAAGGTTCAGTAAACTACTTGTTAAAAAAAAAGTCTTCAAATCAAGACTAAATGGCTGACCCCTGAATCTGATCCCAAAAGTTATGGGTTCAAGCTCCATTCCTGTGGCTTTCTTGGATAATTTGGTTTATTTTGTTGCTACATGTCTTGATCTGCAAGACCAGCAAAAATTGTAACTTCTCAATTTTCAAGCAGCTTAATTCGGTGTTCACAGCAAAGTATTGAAATGGAACCTGTTCAAAAACTCGCTCAAACAATGACTGTCTCATTCTCTAAGCGTGTGTTGAACTGTTACTACAAACATGATATGATCTGCTGGCCAGGCACAGATCTATCTAATATTTGCCTGCAGTGGCCCTGGGATTGTGGAGAGGATGAGAGACTGCACCAAGAATTCACATTCCTGCATAACTGTTACGTGTGGATGTGTGTTTAGGCTTTTGTGAACCGGGTTTACATTCACTGTAGATCACCTTGAGTTCTGCCTTTTATAGCAGCCACCCAACTTGGTGGTATTCACTGCCTTGGCTCATGTATACAATGGTCAAATTATGAGGTAGCAGAAGGCAACTACTGCCTGTTTGGCCTCAGTAACAAGTAGTTTTGACAGTAAAATGCAGTATTTAAAGAATTAATAGATCAAGTATTTTCTGGTAACATTTTATGCTGTTTTGTATGATGCCTTGTCAACATTTCCACACACTGAAGGCAAAGTGCTGTAGAAGTGGATTGAATGGATGTAAGCAATGAACAAATGGATTTTAATTTGTATCAAATCCCATCTGTCCCAAACAGTCTACCACCGAAAAGTTATTTTTAGGTTTGGTTTGTGTTATGTAGACAAACACATCAACCAAGTTAGATTTAACATGGCAGACAAATTGTTAGAAAACCTCTCACCTGGTTGATGGAGGTGTATTGACCGAGGAGTGTCATGCTGCATGAGCTCTTCTGTGCATCTCGCACAGGCAATTGAAACCTTAAATTAATATTTCAAGCGAAAGGCATATCCTTACTGTGTAGCATAGAATGTCAGTCTAGATTGTATACTTTGATCGTACGGTGCTAGTATTCAGACAAGACATTCAGTCCAGCCCCCAGCGCATCCATTGGCACTATTCGAGAGATTAAGGCTGTTATCCTTGGTTTCCTAATCAAAATTCAACCCTCTTCTAGCAGAGCAAAAAGGATGGTCTGTTTATTTCAGTTATATGGATAGGCCAAATCACCACCCTTCCTGAGTTTGTGTTCATGAAGAAGTTGCTCACCAACCCTTTAAAATGTGTGGAGCTACAAGGCCTGCTTGGTCTGGTGTGGTTGAGGAAAACCATCTCCTGGTCTAACAAGAAGAATTTCTTGTAGTTAGATCTTAAAGTTATTGCATTTTAGCAATGAGCTAGAGGAAATACTTGTAGTATTGACATTATTACAGGGTCTTTGAGAACAGCTAGATGTTTGGTCATATTTGTTCAATATCCTGAGTTGATCTGTCCACAAGTCTGTATGACAAATTAGTGGGTGGTGCCTGTAGGACTAGTGTTAACCCTTTCAGACCCCTCTGTAGCAATTGCCGCATTGCTGTTTCTAGGACGTCCTTTTGCACGAAGTGCCTTCCCAAATTCCTGTGTTACTCCATTGATTGGATTTGAAGTGTACTTCGTTACCTGTAAAACACTTTGGGTCGTCCTGGGAGTCATAAAAGATGTCACATAAAGTCTTATGATTCTTGCAGCTGCAGCATTTGGATCTTGAGTTACCACCACTGGACAAAGTTGGTATTAAATTTGGACAATGTGAGGGGTCCCCCTTCTGATCATTCCCAGTTATCCCTTCCTCTTCTGGTGGCAGTTCAAACAAAAACCCTTGCTGTTTTGAGTGCCTTGTGTCAGACTGAAGGCAGTAAACAAGAACATCATTACCTGTCATCTTAGTTCCACTGATCTGTACAGTTGCTGTTGATTTTAGTTAAAGCAGCATTGCTAATTTTTTCCTTTTCACAAAATATTTTGAATAGAATAGTTAATGCACAGAAGGAGGCAATTCAGCCCACCATCATTCTGCCAGCTCTCTGCAAGAGCTACTGTACTACTCTTGTGCCCCTTTTGTTTTCTTTGGCGCTGCACTTAATCTTCTCTTCATGATCAGGTAGACAAAAGACAAGCTTTCTTAATTCTCCAATACCCAAGTTTCTTCCCACTTACCAAATCCTCATCTATCAAGATGGCAGCTGGGTAGCAGTGCAGCATGTGGGCTCCTGCCCAAAACTCATTTACTCCATCTGCTGTTACTATTTTTGTTCTTGGACTTTTTTTCTTACTTCACTTTACGTTTTGGAGAATGAGTTTGTGCAGTGCAGAGAAGATCAGCGTGACTGTCGAGCCATCACAGGGCGAGCGAGTACAACCTGGCTTAGAGTGAGGTTGCCCGGCATCTGTGGCGGCGAAAACTGGTAACCCCAGATTGAGTTTGGCGCAGTCTGCTTGAAGGACTGTAATGCTGAACATTTTTATTTCTTTATTTTTCTAATTTATTCCTAAGATTCTGTACATAGGTACTTTGTACATTATATGGCGCCATAAGTTTACAACTTTGTAAACTTTTCACTGCACTCGTAAGTACATGTGACAAGAAACCTAATTCTAATTCTAACTTTAATTTAATCCGAATCATTTGCTGTTTCTCCCTGTCAGCCAGCGTTGTTTTTTTTTGGTGGGGGGGGTGGCGGCAGGGTTGGAAGCTGCTTGGTTAAAAATAGTTTAAATTTTTCAAGTAGTACTTATTTAACTAGCTGATTTTACCATCAGCTCCAGCCATTCTCACTTTGTTGAAACCTGATCCACCTCCAGTTGGTGACTTGGCAGCCAATGACAAGCTAATTCATGACAACAAGGTGCAGGGCTGGATGAACACAGCAGGCCAAGCAGCATCATAGAACATAGAACATTACAGCGCAGTACAGGCCCTTCGGGCCTCGATGTTGCGCCGACCTGTGAAAACCAATCTGAAGCCCATCTAACCTAGACTATTCCATTATCATCCATATGTTTATCCAATGACCATTTAAATGC
>NC_063342.1:64717889-64740695 GCF_021869965.1 Rhincodon typus | reverse complement strand
CTTTAATGACAAAGAATAGCGAAAGCAGATGTCATAGGAACTTTTGATAAGCAACTGAACAGGACTAGTGTCCTGTTGAAAAAGGACTAATTTTCATAGTTATGAGGAAAAGAAAACAGAGCTGTGGGATTAAATTGGACTGCTCTGTCAATCAGCAAGCATAGATATAACAGATAAAATGAGTTCTGCTATGTTGTAAAATTTATGATTCCTATTGAAATTTCAGTGAGCTTTTAAAAGATGCATTTTCCCCAAAAGTCTACTGTTCTGTTATTTTGATAAATAGTACACTAAAAGCATTGCAAAGATAATAACAGCTTTTTGGTTAAACAATTTAATCAATGACACTTGTCTATAGGACATCGATAACTGGAAAGGCTCAATAAGTAAAATGTAAAATAAATTATTTCTCTTATAGATTACTTAGCAAGGATTCAACAAATGTATTTTCAATGGAAATCTCACAGACTGAAATTTCTGCACTTTAAGTCTGCTGGCATGTATTGGAAATGAAAACACGTTCATCAGAAAATAGACATTCCAAATATAGTTTTCTTTTAAATTTGCCATCTATGACTACTTTTATTTGTATATTCAACAAATGCTAGGTAATATCTAACGATTATGACTTGACTATACAGTATTTTCCAGAAACAAAGACTAGTATTTGATTGAGAGTATGACTGACAAGAGTGAGGAAGATTTAAATTTATGTTTATTTGCACATAACTTCACTCAAATAACCTTTAAATTGGTTCATATCTTATTATGAACTGTATTTTGCTAATTTAGCTAATATGGCAAACACGGGAAAAAAAGTCAGAAGATCCACATTAAACAAGGATACGCTAACAAGCAAGCAATATGATAGAGGAAGGCCAAGAAAAGCTGAAGTAAAGCAGAATGAGATGATTCAGCCCAAACAAGACTATGCCCATAAGCAAATTACTAACAGATCACGTACACAAAATGAAACACTTAAATATTACATTTATGCTTTGCTCATTTTCTTAGAATACAAAAACATATCTTACAGACCTCCCATTTATTCACTCACCAACTTTCCTTTCTTCCAAAGGAATTGGCCTCACGTTTAGACGTTGCACCATGAGTTCTATACCTGTGATGCTGTTGCCCATGGAGCTATCACTCATCAGAAAGCCTTGGCATTCATCATCAACAAATGAACCATCGGGAAATACCATGTCTTTAACCGAGTCCTTGCAAATACCAGGGGGGGGGCCTCGCTTATCAGCAAACAATGGTAAGAAGTATTAGTCGATTCCTTTCTCTGAAGCCTAATCCAAAGGTGCTGGAAGTAACTATGGTGTTTTCCCACTGCTCCAGCCGAGGCCGAGTAACTCAGCACAGACAGAAGACTGAACTCTTAACCTTCTGATCTGTATGGAAGTGTGGTACAGCTGCTCATCTGGTAAATTTAATGTTATTGGGCAAAGCATTCCAGATTAGTAGCAATCCCCCTTTATAATAATAAAATAAACAATTTTCAGCCTTGGTTTAGCGGTAATGCTCTCATTTAATTTATGTGTTCAAACCACACTCTAGACACTCAAGGTTGAGCACAAAATCTAGAATGGCATTCCTAACAACAAGTGTTACAACTTCAAAGGTAATGTCTTTTGAATGGGAGGTTACATTCTGGCACCCTGAGCCCCCTCAGATGGCTATAGAAGTACTAATGATGCAAAGAAGACCCAGCTAACATTCTGGGGACCCAGGCTGAAATCCTGCCATTTGAATTCAATAATATCTGGAATTAAGAATCTAATGATGACCGTGAATCCATTGTCAATTGTTGGAAAAACCCATCTGGTTCACTAATGTCCTTTAGGGAAGGAAACTGCCATCCTTATCTGGTCTGGTCTACATGTGACTTCAGACTCACAGCAATGTGGTTGACTCTGAACTGTCCTCTGGGCAATCAGGGATGGGCAATAAATGCTGCCTAGCCAGTGATGCCCTCAGCCCACGAATGAATAAAGGAAGAAGAATGGGGGATGACTGGTATTTATCCTTCAACCAACATCAATAAACCTGATCGTTTGGAATTTAACAGTGCTGTTTGAGAGACTTTGCTGTGTAGATTAGCTGCTGCACCTCCTATATTGTGGCAGTAATAACACTTCAAAATGTCAGTTGGTTGTGAAGTGATTTCCAATAACCTGAGGTTGTGAACGGAACTACATAAATGCAAGTTTTGCTTCATGAGATAAGGAAAAAAAGTGATTTGATTTTGATGATCAAGAGAGCCTATGTCAAAAGAAAATGGCACTTGTAGATCATAACTTTATTAAAATTTATATTCCCAAGCTCCACAAAATGTTTCAAAGCTCACACAATTATTTTAAAAATATTTTAACATTTTCAAAATTTAACTTAATTTATTACGATTGCAAATAAATCTATTGCAAATTTTAGACAGTTTCCTAATTTGACTGTGTGTACTGAGATCTGCCTGAAATCTGTACTTTGCTTAGAGCATAACCAAAGTGCAATAAATGAAAAGTGAGGAATAAAGATAACTCAGAGCTCTAGTGGCTGTCAAGAGAAAGTGAGTCTTACCCTCAAAGGGCATGGAAGTGGAGTTACCCATGGTAATAGAAGTGAGAGTTAAAAGGCTTTATAAGGAGTGATGGGAATAGAAAACAAAGTCATCACAAGAAAGGAATGTCTGAAAATAATGAGAACAGAACGGTAAGTTATTGAAATCAGTTTCCACATTTATTTGTTTTGCTAACATCTCAAAAAGTTATACTTACATTCTTAAACTTAATAATTTTCTAACTCAAAACTATGTACAGAACAAAGTGGATATGTGCCTGTTGCCCTCAAACTATCCAACTGTATTAACAAAACAAAGGTAGTAAAACATCAGTTAGATTTGAAGACATGTATCTCAACTCTCACCCCATTTAAGGAACAATGACCAATCTCCTCGAATTATGTATAAATACACTAAGATGATGACTTTTTTTTTAAGACGTCAGCCAAGGAATTTAGATGTTAAAATTAAAAAAAGAAAAACTGTAGTATTAAGAGAATATTTTGTGAACTATATTCAAGTTGTTAGGAAGTTGGTTACCAGTCTAACCTTCAAGCCCTACATGTTTCAAAAATATTTCTTTTAAAAAAAGAAAAAAAATTGATATACAATGGTTTAGACATCCCTGCATTGAGATTCTTCTTTATAAAAGGGAGATGGGAAAGAAGTCTTGGAAATTATAATATACTTTCTTTCTTCCTTGACACATAATATAACTCTAGTAACCAAGTAAGCAACAGGTTCCATGGTTCAGAACTGCAAGCTAAGCATTAAACAATGCAGGAGCTGGCTAAATGCACATCCAAATTGACTTCATTTCATTCAATTATGTCCCATTGAAATCATAAAATTATCATGTTGGTGAATGGAGGTAGGCGCCCATCCCCTTCTATTTAGTTGCACAGAAAAGCTTTGATTGCTCTCTTTACAGCACAATTAAGGAAAGATTCAATATCGAAGTGCTCAAAAGAATGAATTTATTATTTAAATTGTTTGGATAGAAACTATCGCCACTGGAAGGACAGCCAGTAACCGGGGGATACAAATTTAAAATAATTGGCAGAACAGCAAGGAGGAAATAAGGATAAGTTATTTTACACTGAATTGTTGTGATCTGTGATGCACTGTCTGAAAGGATGACTGAAGAAGAACTAATAATAATCTTCACAAGAGATAAATACTCGACAATGGTGAATTTGAAGGTTCCTGGGGAATAATAATAATTGGATATTTCCTTCAAAGAATCAGGCATGATGGGTTGATTAGCTTCCACCTATGCTGCAAGGTGCCATGATCCTATTCTGCATTCTAAAAAGTAATGTATAGATTTAACCAAAAAATGTTTTTAAAAGTAACAGAGCTCAGAAAATTGCAGCAAGGTATGTTCTTAAAGGGACAGTTCACAGTCAACCTTTATCGATCCACTGAATATTTTATTGCTATAACTGACATCATATGTTTTATACACTCATGACTTATTTGCATAAAATCGGACCTTCCATGTAGAGAACAAGTAACATTTTTTCCCCCGAGTATTTTTCATGTGAACTACTAAGGCCTTCTCTTTGCTTTTGGTTTAGTTCTCAGTAGTGTGCATGCAAGTTACATTCTGAACTATAGAGTTCTCACAATTTTTTGAAATTATTGTGGCGATTTCTGTGTGACCAGCACAATTTAAAACAGCATCCACTTTGAGTGAAAGCTAATAAAATATGCAAGCACTTTGTTGGACTCGACTGATACATCCTCACACCTGTTTCATCCAACAAAGCATCAGATTTACATTTTAAAAACAAACCCAAGTTTTATTGCTAAGATTTTAAAAGTAGTATTAACTGACCCAGTTGTAAATATTGCTTTATATCATAAAGCAGTGGTATTGGTGAAGTTTTGCAATGACATATTGAAAATAGTCAATTGTAAATTGCAATGCTAAAAAAGTTTGTCCTAATCTTATACCCTTAATATTAAAAAAAAGTTTGTACAAAATATGTAAACCACGTTACAAATGCAACCAAAAGATTTATAAATAATCTCATGCTGACAGCGAAAAGTGGAACAATCTACTTTATAGGAGTTCTCTGAAGTCACCATTACCTGTGAAATATTTTTGAAACGCCAAGAGGCTGCAGCTTCTCAGAGAGTCTCGGTGCTTACAAGTATAATCCAGAACATTGTAAATTGCACTTGCTGTTACTGACCCTTTCTCAGATGTGAATTTTCAGTTGGTACGTTACATAATTCAGTGGTCAGTAAATCTCTTTTTCTCTCTGTCACTCATGCAAATACATACATATAAATAAATTCAAGTCCAAGTGACCATAGCAATATAAGCAACATGCAAACTTAAGCTACTCGCTTTTCAGCAGAGAATAATTGTCACAAGCCGGTCCTCACTGTAGTTCGTTTTGCATGTTTGCAGCACCTTAAAATAAAGCTTCCCAATGTGAATTTTGATTACAGTTAGTAATTATGCTTTATACATTCCATGTGGAAGGAGGTCAGTTAAAGAACTACGTACTGTATAATGGGTCCTTCTTCCAGAGCAATACATCTGTGTGTTATAACACAGTATGCAGCGTTACTATAGTGCAGCTATTTATAGGCGATTCGAAACAGCAGCTGAATGAGACACTGAATTCTTACCAATGTCATTGGTTTTTTCCAAGGTCTCTCTCTCCAAAGTGCTAAGCAGCACAACAGACACTCCTATTTCAGACTTTGGATCACTGTCAGACCTGCCCAAAAAACAAAGCCAGCTGTATCAGCTTTCACCTCCAGATTGTAGAACAGAATCACAGAAAATGAAGAAAGCATATATTTTACTGCAGACTGTGGAATTTAAATTTAAGCAGTCAAGTCTTTTGAAAACCAGCCTATGTGGAAACATGTGAAGCAGTAACACAGCTGTTGAATTACATTGTCATGTTTCTTGACTATTACCAGTCTATATCTAAGGGAATATAATTCAAACACCCATAAAACTCTTCCAGTTAGTGAACACTCTAAATGTCTGCCAAACCATGCTAATATTGTGTAGATTGCCCATGTTAATGTTTTCCAGGTCTTAGTCTCTGTCACGAAAGTATTTGACTGCTGGTCACATGTGGGCACTCTTCTGAAAGTCATCAGTCTGTATACAGATCACAAAGGGCACAAAATACATGCAAGTTATACTGCTGTTACACCTCCAAAAATCAGTGTCACCATTACTTCATTAAAAATATTCAAAACATTCCTTTAACTCATTGTTGTCCAACAGAAATCACTGACTACCCACAGGTGTAGATCAGTGAGACTGTTCTAACTGCATGCACAAATGTAGGCTAAATTAATTTCTACACAGGCAAATGTGCTTCACGTGCGTACAACAACTTTTCAAATGTCAACCACCAGTGACCAAGCTGGAAAAGTATAACATTTGAGGGCATGAACACACTGCTTTTCATTTCATCATTTGACTAACAAAGATATAGAAAAGCATGGACTACACAAATATGTGCATTTAGATCCCGCACTCAAAAAAAGTATCTGTAATTCATTCCTTACCAATGAGATATACGATGAGATATTTGGATTGCAAATTAGCCATATGTATCTATTGGCTAATGAATTGGTTAACAATGAAACAGCTTTATACTTATTCATAGTGAAAAACTATGAATCAAACTATTAAAAAGTAGAACATTTCTTAAAATTGTCCTAAAATATAATTGTAAGTTTAAAGAATACATATGTGCATTGCTAAATACAAATTATATGCAATAATATGCTAACTTTATGATAATTGGCAAAGTCAAATAGCACTTTTCTAAGTTTTCCAAATAACTAAAGGAAGAAAAATGTACATTTATCCCTTAAAGAGAAGGCTGTTGTGCCCCATGGCACTTTACCTGAACATAGACAGAAGCTGGATTTAGCTCCTTGGAGAGGAAGCTTTTCTGAATTCTACACCCGTTACTGCTGTTTATTCTCATAGCAAAAGTTGTTCCATTTGAATTGAAATTGTGGAAAAACACCTCCCATGTATTTACAGTAACATTTTTAGGAAAACAAAAATTTGAATTAAGAAGAGTAGATTGAAGCACATAACCTTGACTGCTAGAAGAAAAATTAGTTGCAGATGGAACCATCGTCTATTCCCTAATGAGGATGCCCTTCACTTCCTTAGACATGTGAGCACAACAGTCACCTCCAAGTCAAAATGTCCTCACAGTGATTACTGCACAGGAACAACACACTGTAAGCTATCAGTAAATTACTATTTAAAGATGAATATTAAAGTTCAGACATACTTTACAAATTTTTACTCTCTTAGCACCTCAGCTAGGTTAGGCTAATCTAAGCTACCTGCTCTCATTGTTTGTGATGTTCTCTAGACTCCTCAAGTGTGTTGCAAGCACACTCCCAGTCATCCACTTTTCCTCTATACAGCCTTAGCTACTTCCGCAGTCAGTACAAATTACTGATTAACTGTAGGATAAATAGAATGATGCATAAGTTATTTGTGTAATTTTTCATTTGTACAAGCCTAGTTTCTTTTTCATTAAAAATTAGGTAGTTTTTCAGAAATCTTGGTATCATATTTAGTCACCAATTGCAACAGCCAGCAACAGTGAATGGTCTACTGCATTTTTCATATTCAAAACCTTTGCCATATGTTGATGTAGATATATTGGCACAGCTACAGAGAATTCTGATAAAATATCATCAGCTTGAAATGTCAGTCTGCCTCTCCACAAATGCTGCCTGACTTAACTGTGTCCAGGATTTTCCATTTCATTAAAAGAGGAGATTAGCTTGTTTTTGATGCAAGTAATGTTACACAGATAAGCAATAAAGGCCATACTGTAAACCAAAGATGACACTAAACACAAACTCTATGTTGAGTGAATACATTCCAATTGCTGTCTTAGCCCAAAGCATGTTATTCGCTTGCAGTCTTGGAGGTTTGCCACTTTATTTGCATTTTACATACATGTTCAATAAGCATGGTGTGGGTTATTAGTGTTACCATTCAACTTGGGAACACAGATTTTTTTCTTTGTTATGTTCACCCTGAAAATGATACACACACAAGGTTATGTTTTTTTAGAAATTCATCAGCCAGTTTAGAACCTTAGTGTTTTGGAAAAAATGTAGGTATGCTTGGACAAGCAAAATGCTGAGTAACCTAAACATAACATGTAGAGGGGTTTCAGATACTTCACTGAACTCTTATTATCAGGTGTTCTCCAGAAGATAAAGATGTAAGAGACTACACATGGCATTGCCTTCCCATAAAAATCATGATGACTTAGATCACACTCTGTTTTAGAAAAAGATGCAATATAAATTTCATCAACACTTTGGTGGTGAATGATACATAACAAACATAACTAAAATGTGTAAATAAACAATAAAAACTGAGAAATAATAATGAAATAGCCCTTAAGACTAAATATCTGTAAATCCATTAATTGCAAGGCATTAAGCAATCACAGTCAAATACAATTCTCTTTTGTAGGATTACATTGATAGAAAATGGACAAGGACAGTATGTGGATGACCAGGTGTCCAGCACATCAGCAACAAAAGAACCACAGGAATTCTTTGGGAATGTAGCACTCTCAGACTGGTAAGGGTGACAACATCTTTCGGGAGTACAGTTGAGAGCAAATCCTTGATATTGTGGGACAAATGACTGAGTGAGAGCACGGCAAGATGTAGAAATGCAGTAGTTAGGGGGGTACGGACAGCGAGTACGAGAGTGGATTACAGGCTAACATAAAAGGGATCCAAAAATTTTCTGTAGACACGTAAATAGTTAAAGGAAGGGTGGGGAAAATTAGGGTGCAAAAGACAACTTTCTTGTGGAAAGAAAGGGCATGACTGAGGTGCTAACTGAATGCTTTGTATCCGTCTTCACTGGAGAAGAGGATGTTGTCATTACAGCAGTAGGAGTCGTCAATAACAATATTGACAAGATGAAAGTAAGAATAGGATATTTAATAGACTGGCTGTGGTTAAATCAGAAAAGTCACTAGGAAATATGTGCCTAAGGTTACAGAAGGAAATAAGAGGCTCTAGCCATAACTTTCAAATCTTAACTTAAAATGGCTATGGTACCAGAAGACTGAAGGATTGTATATATTACACCCATTTGAAAAGGTAACCACAGACCAGTCAGACCAACATCAATGGTGGAAAATTTTCAGACAACTGTAAATGGAATTTGGAAAAATATGGCTTATTACATGAAAGTTAGCATCGATTTCTAAGACTAATTTGATTGATTTATTTGTTGAGGTAAGAGATGGTTAACCAGCTACAAAGTAACAGCTTACTGATGATACAAAACTCAAACGTAGAAACTCCAAAATATGGTAAACAAGAAGGAGAGGGTCAAACTTCAGGAGTATGTTTCTGCTGAAATGGGCAGACAAATTAAAGATCAATGTAGTGTTGTGTAATGATACATTTGCTGGGTAGAATCTGAAATGACAATAAAAAAGAAATCAGGTAATTTATAGTGACTATAGGAAGAATATGATAAAAGTCTATGTTCTCAAATCTTTGAAGATCAAATTTAAAATGGCAGTTACAAAAGCAACAAGGATCCTGATTTTACTAATTGAATTATTCAGCACAATGAAATTTGGAAAATTCCAAATTTAGTTTTTGTTTATTCATGCAAAGGAGAAGGGTGTTGCTGGCTACATGTCCACCCTTAATTGCCCTTGAGAAAGTGGTGGTGAGCTGCCTTTTTGAAGTGCAGCAGTGCTGCAGATATAAGGACACCCATAGCTGTTAGTGAGTTTCAGAATTTTCACAGCAAAAGAACAACAATGTAGCTCCAAATCGGGATACTACGTGGCTTGTAAGTAGTGGTGTTCCCACACATCTGCTACCCTTGCCGCCCTAGATGTACAGGTTACAGGTTTGGAAGGTGCCAGTGACAAAGCCTTGTTGAGATACATCTTGTAGATGGTACATACCCCTGCCACTGAGAGTCAGTGTTGAAGGTGGGGGACGGGACACCAACATGCAAGCTGTTTATTCTGGATGGTGTCAAGTTTGTTGAGTATTGTTAGAGCTGCACTCGTCCAGGCAATTGGATACTACTACAACACTTCTGACTTGTGCCTTGTAAATGATGCTAGGCTTTAGGGAGACAGTTGGGAGTTACTCAACACAGAATTCCTAGTGTCCAACCTACTCTTGTATTTACATGCAGTTGTTGATATTCGGGAATTCAGCAACAGTAATGCCATTGAACGATTAGATTCTCTTTGGCTGGTGACGGCCATAGCCTGCTCTTTGTGGTTCAAATGTAAGAACATAAGAACTAGGAGCAGGAGCAGGCCATCTGGCCCCTCGAGCCTGCCCCGCCATTTAAAAAGATCATGGCTGATCTTTTTGAGACTCAGCTCCACTTACCCGCCCACTCACCATAACCCTTAATTCCTTTACTGTTCAAAAATTTACCTAGCCTTGCCTTAAAAACATTCAGCGAGGTAGCTTCAAACCACTTCACTGGGGAGGGAATTCCACAGATTCACAACCCTTTGGGTGAAGAAGTTCCTCCTGACCTCAGTCTTACATCTGCTTCCCTTTATTTTGAGGCGATGCCCTCTAGTCCTAGTTTCACCTGCTAGCGGAAACAACCTCCCTGCCTCCACCTTATCTATTCCCTTCATAATCTTATATGTTTCTATAAGATCTCCCCTCATTCTTCTGAGTTCCAATGAGTATAATCCCAGTCTACTCAGTCTCTCCTCATAATCCAACCCTCTCAATTCTGGAATCAACCGAGTGAATCTCCTCTGCACCCCTTCCAGTGCTAGAATATTTCTTCTCAAGTAAGGAGACCAAAACTGCACACAGTACTCCAGGTGTGGCCTCACCAGGACCCTATACAGCTGCAGCATAGCCTCCCTGTTTTTAAACTCCATCCCTCTAGCAATGGCAGACAAAATTCCATTTGCCTTTTTAATTACCTGCTGCACCTGCAATCCTACTTTTAGTGATTCATGCACAAGGACATCCAAGTCCCTCTGCACAGCAGCGTGCTGCAATTTTTTACCATTTAAAACATAGTCCATTTTCCTGTTATTCCTACCAAAATGGATGACTTCACACTTATCAACATTGTACTCCATCTGCCAGACCTTTGCCCACTCACTTAGACTATCTATATCCCTCTGCAGACTTGCAGTGTCTTCTGCACACTTTGCTCTACCACTCACCTTAGTGTCATCTGCAAATTTTGACACACCACACTTAGTTCCCAACTCCAAATCATCCATGTAAATTGTAAACAATTGAGGTCCCAACACTGATCCCTGAGGCACACTACTAGCCACTGACCGCCAACCAGAAAAACACCCATTTACCCCTACTCTTTGCTTTCTACTGGTCAACCAATCCTCTATCCATGCCAATACATTACCTGTAATACCGTGGAACTTTATCTTATGTAGCAGCCTTTGGTGTGGCACCTTGTCGAATGCCTTCTGGAAATCCAGATACACCACATCCACAGGTTCCCCATTGTCCACCATGCAAGTAATGTCCTCAAAGAATTCCACCAAATTAGTTAAACATGACCTACCCTTCATGAACCCATGCTGGGTGTTTCCAATGGGATAATTTATATCCAGATGTCTTGCTATTTCTTCCTTAATGATAGATTCAAGCATTTTCCCCACTACCGAAGTTAAGCTAACTGGCCTATAGGTACCTGCTTTTTGTCTACTTCCTTTTTTAAACAGTGGCATCACATTGGCTGTTTTCCAATCTGCGGGAACCACCCCAGAGTCCAGTGAATTTTGGTAAATAATTACTAGTGCATTTGCTATTTCCCCCATCACCTCTTTTAGTACCCTGGGATGCATTTCATCAGGGCCAGGAGACTTGTCTACCTTTAGCCCCATTAGCTTGTCCAGCACTGCCTCCTTAGTGATAATGATAGTTTCTAGGTCCTCGCCTGCTTTAACCTTCTTGCCATTAGTTTTTGGCATGTTATTTGTATCTTCCACTGTGAAGACCGACATGAAATAACTGTTTAATGTCTCGGCTATTTCCTCATTCCCAGTTATTAAAATTGGCCTTCTCATCCTCTAAAGGACCAATGTTTACCTTTGCCACTCTTTTACGATTTACATATTTGTAGAAACTTTTGCTGCCTGTTTTTATATTCTGAGCTAGTTTACTCTCATAATCTATCTTACTTTTCTTTATAACTTTTTTTGTGGCTTTCTGTTGGCCTTTAAAGATTTCCCAGTCTATTAGTTTCCCACTACTCTTTGCTTTTTTGTATGTGTTTTTTTTTCAATCTGATACTTTCCTTTATTTCCTTAGACATCCATGGCTGGCTCTCTCTTTTTCTACAGTTCTTCCTTATCACTGGAATATACTTCTGCGGAGCACTGTGAAAAATCGTTTTGAAAGTCCTCCACTGTTCCTCAATTGAACCATCATAAAGTTTTTGCTCCCATTCTACTTTAGCTAACTCCTCCCTCATTCCTTCATAGTCTCCTTTGTTTAAGCACAGGACATAGGTACTGGATTTAACCTTCTCACGCTCCATCTGTATTTTAAATTCAATCATACTGTGATCACTCCTTCCGAGAGGATCCCTAACTGTGAGATCATTAATTATTCCTGTCTCATTACACAGGACTAGATCTAGGATAGCTTGCTCCCTCGTAGGTTCCATTACATATTGTTCAAGGAAATTATCGCGGATGCATTCTATGAACCCCCTCCTCAAGGCTGCTATGACCGACCTGGTTTGACCAATCGATTTATAGATTAAAATCCCCCATGATAATTGCTGTACCATTTTTACACGCATTAGCTATTTCTATGTTTATTGCCTGCCCCACCACAATGTGATTATTTGGTAGCCTATAGACCACACCTATCAGTGACTTCTTCTCCCTGCTATTCCTAATTTCCACCATTTGTCAGCCCAAGCCTGGATATTGTCCAGGTCTTTCTGCATATCAATGCAGAGCACTCCAGTAACTGAAAAATCACAAATGGCACTGCATTAACATGTAATCATCAGCAAACATGCCCATTTCTGACCTTACGATGGTGGGAAAGGCCAATGTGAAAGCAGCTGAACATGGTTGTGTCTAGGACATGACAGTGAAGAAATCTCAGAGCTCTTGTAGTGCAGTGGTAATGTCCCTACACCTCTGAGCCAGAAGGACTGGGTGCTCACCTGCTGCAAAGGTGTGTAATGACAACTCTGAACAGGTTGATTAGTAAGTACCGACTTAAGGATCTCCTGCATTTGAAGCTGAGTTGACCGACCTCTAACAACTGCAACTCTGCATTCCTACTGACTTTAGTTTTGATAGGGTTCCTTGATGCCACACATAGTCCACTGCAGCCTTGATGTCAAGGGGAATTACTCTCAACTCCCCTCTGAAGGTCAGCTCTTACGGCCAGGTTTGGAAAAAGGCTATATAGTGAGGTTACGAGGTCAGTGGCTTTGGAGGTTCTCGCTCAAACCCACTGAGCATCAGTTAACGAACAGGTTATTGTGAAGCAAGTGCTGCTTGATAACAGTGTCAATGATCCCTTCTACTATTTTACTGATAATCAAGTGTAGACTGATAAGGCAGTAATTTGATAGGTGGATTTATCTTGCTTTTTTTTGTGCAGAACATACCTGAGCAATTTTCCACATTGTTGGGCGGTAATTAGTGTGGTAGCTTAACTGGAATACAATTAGATTAGAATTACATTTTATTGTCACATGTACTCAAGTATAGGAATACATGAGTACAGTGAAAAGTGTACAAAGTTGCCATTCTCAAGTGTCATCTTAGTTACAAACCAGAATTTTAAAAATAAACAGCAGAGATAAAAGAAAGCCAAAAGATAAGAAAGCTAAAAGGTAGGAAATACATCCAGATCTTAAAATAGAGAGAAGTGCTGGTGCTAAGAGCTGGATGTCACCAGTGCAAATGTGAAAACTAAAATGACAGCATCAACTGAAAGCACAAATGGGAACACATTGATGTCAAACATGGAGAGGCAAAGGATTAGTGTTTTGAGGACCAGACAGAAGCTGTTCCTGTCCAGTTACAACACTGGCATTTGACAACAGGTGACAACGTGGAAGATAGCCAACATATGTCCTGTACACAAAAAGCAGGGCAAATCCAACCCGGCAAAATACCACCTCATCAGTTTACAATGCTGTACTACTTGCAACCCTTCAGATACTAAAGCTGTCCATGTTCAAATGCAACGAGATTACGACAATATCCAAGTTTAGACTGACAAGTGGCAAATATCATTCACATCACACAAATGCCAGGCAATGTCCATCTCCAATCTAACCACTACCCCTTGACATCCAATGGTGTTATCATCACTGAATTCCCCACTATCAACATCCTGGGGTTACTACTGACCCAAAAATCAACTAGAATCACCTCATAAATACAGTGACGACAAGAGCAGGTCAGAGGCTAGGAATCTTACAACGAGTAACTCATCTTCTAATTTCCCAAAACCTGTTCATCATGCACAAGGCACAAGTCATGGCTGAGATGGAATACTCCCCATTCGCCTGGGTGCAGCTCCAACAACACTCAAGAAGCTTGACACCATCCAAGACAAAGCAGACCGTTTGATTGGCACCACATTCACAAGCATCCCTCCCTTTGGCACGGGCCCTCAGTAGCAGCAGTGTGTGCTGTCAACAAGATGCACTGCAGGAATTTGCCAAAGATGCTTAGGCAACACCTTCTAAATTTATAACTACTTCCATTCAGAAAGACGGCCGCAGCAGATACATGGGAACACCAACATCTCCAAGTTCCCTGCCAAGCCACTCATCATCCTGACTCAGAAATATATCATCATTCCTTCACTGATCCTGGGTCAAAATCATGGAATTCCCTCCCTAATGACATTGTGGGTCTACCTACTGCATATGGACTGCAGCAGTTCACCTCTACTTTCACTAGGGCAACGAGGGTTAGGCAACAAATTCTGGCCAGCCAACGATGCCCACGTCCCACAGTGAATTAACAAAAAAAGCACCAGAGCAGAAAGAGAAGTCACTGCAAGGGATTCTCTGGTTACAATCAGATAGACAAGGATAGTAAAATGAAAGAATAGTCCCATCAGCTGCACTATGGTGGAAAGACGTCAGAAAACAATGGTGTGGTCAAAGGTTTAAGAAGAAGGTAAAGTCACCAAAGTCCCAGAGAACCTTTAGAGAGAGATGGCTTGTAGTGAACTTAACATGTGTCACCACGGTTCAGGCAATAGGAAAGGTTGAGAAGGTGGGACCTTCACAGTGACCTCCATCGGTAGAGGAAATTGAACCTTTGCTGTTGGTGTCACTCTGCATCGCAAACCAGCTGTCTTGTCAATTGAGCTAACCAATCCCCAACTGTGGCCAATTCTGTCAAAGGTTGCACAAAGGTCAGCAGGATCAGGGGAGGGCAACTTTACCCTCATAACAGTCATATAGGATGTTATTTGTAACTTTGATGAAATTTTTTTGGTACTTCGACAGGGGCAGAAACCTGATTGGGGGTATTCAAACATGGTATTTCCGCAAATATATCTTCTTCAAGGCAGTTTCCCAAATAAACTTATAGCTGCTGAAGGCAACATTCACTTACAATGACCAACTATCAGACTGTAGGCACTAGGAGGTGGCAGTATTCTTGCCAAGTCCACAGATGGAGAAAAATACAACTAATACCACATTAAAAATGGGTACTGATCTGGAGGTGACCAACAATCAGATTGTCGGCACTAAGAGGTGGCAGTATTATTGCCAAGTCCACAGATTGAGAAAAATGCAACTAATTCCTCATTAAAAACATTTCTGGCATTCTCAGCTAAGTGCTTTGGAGATGGGAGGATTACTGCAGATTTTTAAAAAGTGAGGGACAAAACTGAAAAGAAAGAAAAGTTTCAATTATTGGTGAACATAGGGGATCAGGAGGGTAAATTGGGTGATCAGCTGTTTCGTCAGAATAGGATTGTGGGAACATGAGGTGGGTCTGATGGAAAAGATGAGCCTAGAGAGGACATGAGAAGAGATAGGTTTAGAAAAAAACAAACAAACAATCTTTAGTTGAGAAAAGAATCCAACTCTTTGACCAAGCATTTGACTGTCTACCCTAATACTTGTGAAATGCCTAGGTAATTTGCTATATGAATACAATCGGTGTTGGAGGAAACTACATATATAAAAAATGTTTTAAGAACACATTACAAAATAAATCATTTGAATCTTTGTAATTTGTCCTTGTTAGGTCATAGCAAATTGGGATAAATACAAACAGTTGACTGACACAAACCTACCTGGAATGAGCTGCAGGTGCTGCTGGTCTTTCTGGCCTTTTAGGAGGCAACGTATTTGGTCTGTTCAAAGAATTGGTCTTGGGAGGCAAAGGTTTCTTCGGTGGTATTGCAGGTACTGAAGGTTTAGACAGTTCTATAGATTTCTGATCTCTTTCTGACTTTTCTTCTAAAAAGAAGAAAACAAACATTATAGTGTCTATTCTTCACAGCAGTCTGCAAAACAATTCTAAAATCATTTCCTCTTTTATAAAGTATACAATTAGATAAATATCACTCTTAATAGACAAAGTAGAAAAGTACGACTAGAATTATTTCTGCAAACATATCTTCTTCAAGGCAGTTTCCCAAATAAACTTATAGCTGCTCAAAGCAACATTCACTTACAATGACCAACTATCAGACTGTAGGCACTAGGAGGTGGCAGTATTCTTGCCAAGTCCACAGATGGAGAAAAATACAACTAATACCACATTAAAAACATTTCTGACATTCTCAGCTGTTCTTTGTTCACCACAAGATTAGGATTTTGTTCTCTAAACAGTCTATCCAAAATAGTTGTCTCACTAAAATTACAAACTCTAGCAACTTACACAAATATAGGCATGGGCTGAATTATTGATGAAAGTGATATTAAATGTCAATTTCCAGAGCTAATGATTTGATATAGCTTTTGTGTATGTCAATGCAAAGCTCCAAATCGAATAACCCTCATTCACTATTGGCAGAGTTCTCAAACAACGGAGAATTCACAGCCTTGGTTAAAGAAAACATGCACGCAGCTTCTGAAATTCTAAGCTGCTGATTTCAACTGGATGGTCAGGTGCAAGATAAAAACTATGGTGAATTGTACGAACACTGTCTCCCCATTCCACCACTACAGAGACAAAGATATTGAGCTGAATCTTACTTTTTTTGGGTTACGTGACAATTGTGTCAGATTTCCACACCCCCCACCCTCCTCCAAGGCTTTTGCCACGAAGCTTAGCAAAATTTCTCATTGTATCTTAACCAAATTCGCCTCATTCGCTACTTACCTGCCTCTATAGTGTCCATCTTATCCAAATCTATCCCCATCTTAACATACTCGTTCCTAGAACAATTTGCCACTCAGTGGACATCTGCCAAAAGACAAGCAGCCTTGGCACCAAGCCACCTTTTAAACGCTGCTATACACCTGGGTGAGCATTGGAAATCCAGCATGGGCCCTCACCTACAACGTAATGGTACAGCAGCCACAAATCAACTCTGCTCATGGTGACACTACATTGAACACACAATTCCATTCTCTCACCCGTCATTGTTTAAGCTTTGCCACGCACTTTACCTGTCCTTAAGGTACATCCCATTTTCATTGCTATGCTGTACCCAGAACCCCTGGAGATTTGCATTTTGTCATTGTCCAGTAAGGGAACATTGCATACAAACAGAGCTTTTATTTGCATTTTATTGACCATTTTATTTTTCATAGTGGTCTGCTACACCCAGTTCTCATTGACCAGAACCAGGTGTCATTCTGGTCTTATGTTGTTTGTAGTATGAGACGCAGCTAAACTCCATCACGTACAAAGAGAGTTCCATTTTCCTCAAAAAGTCCATCCTCCTTTTCAGAAGGATACCCCATTCCCAGAGGCACAAAGCACATCAGGGTGATGCGACATACTTTGTCCAGATTATAGTGGAGCTCTCTTACCCCCAACTGATCCAGACTGGTAAGAGCTTGCACAGATGGCATGTGATGTTTTTTCAAATTACTCATGGGACGTGGACATTGCTGGCTAGTCAGCATCTACTGCCCTTCCCTAGTTGCCTTGAGGTGGTGGTGGTGAGCTGCCCTCTTGAAATGCTGCACTCCATATATCAGAGGTTGACCCACAATGTTCTTAGGGAGGGAACTGGAGAGCTGAATGCCCTACTCCTGCTCCTACTTTATATGTTTCTATGTTGGACTCCAAAATCTATGAAGTCTCAATACATCAGGTCAAACATAGACAAGAAAACTGCTAATTACCAATTACTCCCACTCATCACTAAAAGTAGTTTGGTAGAACCAATACTGACCGAGCTGGTTGAGCCCTCAAGGAGACAGATGCTAGAGATGCTAGGGTCTCTAGCAGTTGCAAAGTAACCAAAAACGGGCAAAGATCTGCATGTCCTGCCCTTACCTTCATTCTCCTACCTGTCACCACTGCACAGCCCATGGGGAGACAAACTTCCATCTTCAAATTGAGGAAAGCATCTATCGTGTTGTGTGGCATTAACACTGTGCTAAATGGGATAGGTTTTGATCAAATCCAGCGACTTTAAGCTAGGCATTCATGAGGGACAATGAGCCATTAGCATCAGAATCGTGTTTAGTCACAATCTGTAACCTCATTTTTTCACTTTTTCATTACCATCAGCCAGGGGTTTAACCCTGATTCAATGAAGAATGCTACAGCGTATGCCAGGAGCTGCACAAGCCACACCTAAAATTTAGTTGTCAACTTGGTGAAGCAACAGCACAGGATACAGTGAAAACCTATGGATCAGATCAAAGTTCTGCGTCCTGCCGCATCCACTTGTGAATGGTGATGGACAATTAAACAACCAAATGAAGGGTGGAGGTTTCACAGATAGCTCCACTTTCAATGACGAGGGAGTCCAGCACATCAGTGCAAAGGCAGATCTCAAGTATTTTTGGCCAATTTTAGCCAAAAGAGCCATGAGGGTGACCCATCTTGGTCTACCATCAAGATCCCCAAAAATCACAGGTGTCAATCTTCAACCAATACATTGCACAATATCACAAAACACCTGAATACTACAAAAGCCACAGATCCTGACAACATTCTGGCAATTAAGCTGAAGATCTGTGCTCCAGAACTAGCTGCATCACTAGGCAAGCTGTTCCAGTACAGCTACAACACTGGTATTTACCAGACAATGCAGAAAATTGCAGAGCCACATTCTGTACACAAAAACAGGACAACTTCAACGAACCAATTGCTGCCCTATCAATCTACTCTTGATTGTCAGCCATGTGATGGAAAGGGTCAAGCGGTACATGCAAAACTGTAACCAGCTCACTGATGCTCTGTCTCTATTCTATCAGGACAACTTGGCTCCTGACCTCATTACAGGCTTGGTCCAAACATGGACAAAGGAACTGAACTCCAGAAGTGTGGGGAGAGTGACTGCCCTTGACATTAACGCAACATTCTACTAAGTGTGGCATCAAGGAGCCATAGCAAAACTAGAGTGAATGACGATCAGGGAAAATCTCTCTGCTGGTTGGAGTCATACCTAGCACAAAGGAAGATGGCTCAGATTGTTGGCAGTCAAACATCTCTGGTTCTTCAGGATCGTGTCTTAGGCCCAACCTCTTCAGCAGCTTCATCAATGATCTTCCCTCCCTCATAAGGTCAGAGGTGAGGGTGTTTACTGATGACTGCACAATGTTTACCATGATTTGAGACACTGTAGATACTCAACATTTTAAAGATATGCAAAACCAGTATACTACAACCTGGTAAGATATACTCAGCAAAGCACCCATGCTATTTTTTTTTTAAAACTGTCTGAATATGGACAAAGCCAGCATTTATTAACCTGAGAAGGTAGCAGCGGCCTTATTCTTGACCTGCTGGTAACAGTTTAACTGCTTAGCTTAGCCAATTCAGAGTCAGAGTCAATCTTATTGTTGCAAGATGAGTTACATTTAAGTAAAATAAAAATTATGGAACGTTAGTGGGCAGGTTATAAAAACAGCTAAATGCTAATTAATGTTGGCATTTATCTCAAGAGGGATGGAAGTTATGCTACACCCACATGAAGCTTACTTGCTACCACAGTTAGAGGACTGTATCCAGTTCAGGGCACTAAATCTCAGGAACGATATGCAAGATCTGGAAAGGGTACAGCAAAATCAAAGTAACAAGCATCAAATTCTGAGGACAGTTTAAATGGAATAGGTTTGTATTGGTTTAACTACAAAAAAGAAAATGAAAATTTAATTGCTATGATTTCACATGAAAGAAAGGAAGTAGAAGTGTCATTATTCTGAACTTGAGAAAACAACAAATGTCCAGCCATAAATCAAAAGGTTCAGGATACAAGGCTAAGTAGGTCAGCAACTATCCCCAAGGCAACCTACATGAATTTCTTGGGGAATACCACAGGATGCAGCTGAATACAATTATAGTATTTACTATAATGAGAAAGGTGACAGCTCCAGTCCTGTCTCAATTTAATTTCTCCACGCTGCAATTACTGGACAGCCAGCCTCATATCATTTCCCACCTCTCATACTCACTGATGAGAGGAGCTGCAAGACAGATAGTTGTTTAATTCAACCACGTGCCCTTAGGATTTCTGTATCCATGAGGACTCTCTTGCTCACGGTATTGATCATTCAAAGCATATTTCCTATGGATGTGTGCTTCCTAGAACAATGATGTCCGCTGTTATAAATAACTCCATTCACACCAGATAACCCTGATTTGACCAGCCAAAAGTGTAGCTCAAATTTGCTCGGTTTCTGCAGCTACAGTAACAGCAAACTGAAAAACTGTGCATGGACTTCTGAGTGATGTAAGTAGCCTTAGACAGAAAAAATAGCTATTATTTCATATCTTCAATGCATCTCAACTATAATACATCCCAAGATGAAAACAGGCAGTAAATTTCATACCTTTGTCCTCTATCCTGGTTGGGAGAGAGTCCGGTCTTTCTGGAGGCATTCTTTTTGCTTCATTCTTCTTGTCCACTAACGAACCATCAAATTTGGATCCTAGCAAACCAAAAGCACCATGTACTTTATTACAGAAGCTACTACAGTGTGAAAATAATCTAGAAAAATCCACAGAAGCTCCTGCATTTATCCTTCCAGAAACATTGTGAACTTGAACAATTGTCAGAACAAAGAATTGTCAAGCTCTTAGGTGAAAACACATCATCAGTGAAGTGTTGCACTTTGGGAGCACTACCGTACTACTATAATTTTCTACCTTATTTTGTTGCAACTACTCCGCACACGGGTGTCTTCATACAGAGCACCACTGGATCAGCTCATTCAGTTCTACCATTGGTTTCAATCAAGGAAAAAAATGCATTTCTGTTCACAAATGAAGTTCCTGAACATTCAGTTACATGTTAGACTCATTATACTGCAAGTTATTGAGACTGATTTTATTTCCCACACTATTCCACAGAATCTACAAAAACAGAAACCTTTGAATTGCATCTATCTCAAAGCAGAGTTTTAAACAAAACCAAAAGTAAGAAACGCCACTGATATGAGTCAGCGAAACTGGATTCT
Source organism: Rhincodon typus (assembly GCF_021869965.1). Taxonomy (NCBI): domain Eukaryota; kingdom Metazoa; phylum Chordata; class Chondrichthyes; order Orectolobiformes; family Rhincodontidae; genus Rhincodon; species Rhincodon typus. Next base: position 64,719,504 of record NC_063342.1, on the reverse strand, counting down.
GTCTCTGCACAGCTTATTATTATTCCTGCTGCAGGAATTTGGACCACAATGCTCATGAGAAGAAAGCAGTTTTCCTATGAATCAACAGTGGCTGCCTGTTCTCAGTACAAGAATATCAGAGCAGAACAATTCTGACCAAACAGTTTATCCTTTTGGTGTCAGAAATGATTAAAAAGTAGTGAGTTTTCATAGCTCTGGGTGACACAGAATAGCGCTTTAATTACACTTTATGCATTTCAATTTATTTAATCTGACTGGCATAAACTGATTCTAACTGATATTCCAGTGCTGTTGAATTCTGTGCCTACAAAATACTGCTTCCTGACTATCTTAATGACAGTACTATTTGAGGGAAAAAAAGAAGAAATTTGTCTTCTCCAAATAATAGAATTACCAAATGGTTACAGCACAGGAGAGGGCATGCAATTCATCATGTCTGAGGTTGCTTTCTGCAAGAACATCTCAGCTAGACCCACTCACTTAACTTTTTCACACAGCACTGTAATATATTTTTCTTTCAAAATGAATTGAATAATCATGAAATAATATACAAAAACCCTGAAAGTTGAACTAAAATTAACATGATGATAAAGGTTCATCTTACGGTATGCACATACCAAATAATACATTAATGTAGCAGTTATGTCCTGAAGCAGTAGTCTGGAAACTTGGACTAATAATCCAATTTTTAGAAAAAGAAAATAAAAATCTTAGTAAAAATACTAGTGAAAGTCACCATGAAGCTGTCAAACTGTCAAAAAAACACAATAAATGTTCCTCCAGTGAAAGAAACTTACAGTCCATACAGATTCTATCCCATATGTGGCTCCAGATCCATGTAAATGGGTTGGACATTTTACTGACCCTTAAGTGATCTATTTTTAGTGATGAGGAAGCTAAGAATACCAATAAAATCATAAGAAGCCAGAGCAGTAGGGCATTTAGCCCATCAAGTCCTCTCTGCCATTCAATGAATTCAGGCAGCTCTGATAACCCTAAACTCCACTTCACTGCCTTCTTGCCATAACCCTCGAAACCCTTTAATCCTAGATTAAAAGTCTATCGCAGCCTTGAACATACTTATTGACAAAGCCTCAACAGCCTTCTGCAGTAAATGCCACAAATTCTCCACCCCGAGTTCTGAGGAAGGATCACCGGACCCGAAACGTTAACTCTGGTTTTTCCTTCACAGATGCTGTTTGTTCCTGATTTACAGCATCCGCAATTCTTTCAGTCTTTATTCCGTTGGCCTTCCTAATTACATGCTGCACCTGTGTGCTAGCTTTCTTTATTTTGGGTACAACTAGCGCCCCCCCCATTCCACGGCTAGTTTTCTCCATTTAAGTAATGTTGTTCTTTTGTTCTCCCTTCCAAAATTAACAATTTCACATTTTCCGCCATTATGTTCGATCTACACCGTTCTGTCTACTTACTTAACTCTGTGTAAACGGTTTATATCTCCTTCACAACTTACCTTTCTACCTGAGAGATAGTCAGAACTGCCAATGTTGAAGTCTGAGATAACACAGTGTGGAACTGGAGGAACACAGCATGCCAGGCAGCATCAGAGGAACAGGAAAGCTGACGTTTCGGGTCAGGACCCTTCTTCAGAAAG
>NC_063342.1:64667522-64717489 GCF_021869965.1 Rhincodon typus | reverse complement strand
ACTTTGTGTCATCTGCAAATTTGGTTACAATACATTCGCTTATTTCTTCCAAGTCATTCATATGGATATTGTAAATTGTTGCAATGTCAGCACTGATCCCTGTGGCACACCGCTGGCTAGATTTCCAACCTGAAAGAGAACTCCTAACTCCTAACTAATTTCTGAAGGAGGGTCTAGGCCCAAAACGTCAGCTTTTCTGCTCCTCTGATGCTGTTTGGCCTGCTGTGTTCATCCAGTTCTACACTTTGTTATCTCCTAACTCCCATTCATTGTTTCCTGCCCATTAGCCAACTGTCTATCCAAACCAACATCATGGGTCTTATCTTACAATTTAAGCTTTTGTGAGCAACCTTGTTAAATGCCTTCCAGAAGGCCAAATATAACACATCTACTACTTTCCCTCAATCGATCCTGGTTAAGATTTCCTCGAAAAACTCTAAATTAATCAAATACGATTTCCCTTTCATAAAGCCATGCTGATTCTAATTGATTAGATTAGGATTTTCCAAATATGCTGTTATTACTTCCTTAATAATTGATTCCAACAATACATATTAGGTTAATCAGTCTATAGTTAGTTGCTTTTGGTCTCCCTCCCTTTTTGAATAGGGGTGTTACATTGGGAGGTTTCTAATCCTCTGGTACTGCTACAGGATTCAATATTTTTTGGAAAATTACAACCAATGCATCCATTACGTCTGTAGCTACTTCCTCTCGGATCCTCAGACTTACACCATCAGGACTAGGGAACTTAAATGCTTTCATCCCATAAGTTTGTCTAATTCTACTTCTCCAGTGATGGTGATGGTACTTAATTCCTCCCCATATTTATTAGTATTAATGAAACATTTGAAGTATCTTCCACTATAAAGACTGATGCCATCAACTCCTCTGCCATTTACTTGCTGCCCCCGACTTCTCCCCAGATTTATTTTCTAAGGGACCTATGTTCACTTTGACCACTATTGGCCTTTTTATATATTTCAAGAAGCTCTTATTATCTCCTCACCAGTTTGCCCTCATGGTTTATTTTCTCTCTATTATCCTTTTAGTTTTCCTTTGCTGGATTCTGAATTTATTCCAGTCTTCAGACCGATCACTGACTTTTGCCTGCTTGTATGCTTTTTCTTTCAACTTCATACATTCCTTAACTTCCTTGGTCAGCTATGGTTGGTTTATCCCTCTCAGAATCTTTACTCCTTACCGGGATACATTGTTGCTGAGAGTCTTGAATTACTGCGTTAAATGTCTACCATGTTTACTCACTGTCTTTTCTTCCAATCTATCTGCCCAGTGCACTTTAGCTAATTCCGTTTTAAGTTAATTACAGTTGTTTCTAACACAGATTTCTCACACTCAAACTGAATATTAAATTCTATCATGTTATGATCACTACTTTAGGGGATCTTTCATTCTGAAGTCATTTATTAAACCTGCGTCATTATCAGCTCCAGGATAGCCTTTTCCCTGGTTGGCTCCAGTATATATTGCTCTAGGAAACTATCCTAATGCACTCTACGAATTTATTGTTGTAGATACCCTTTCCAACTTGGTTGATCCAATCAACATGAAGATTGAAATCACCCAAATTATTGGTCTATTCTTTTAACATTATATCCTTTCCTACAGTATGGCTACTGTTTTGGGGTAAATACACTACTCCTGACAATGTTTTCTTTCCCTTGCCGTTATCTACCTCCATCCAAATGGACTCTACATCTAGATCATCTCTTACAACTGTCCTCACTTCAGGTCTTATTAACAGTGCTACCCCACCTTCCCTCATGTCTTGCCAAAAGGTCAAATTTCCCTGAATGTTAAATTCTACTTTGATCTCCTTATAAACCATGTCTCTGTAGTGGCTACAAGATCATATCCATTTACCTCAATTTTCAGCAGCAATTCATCTAGCTTTTACCGAGTGCTTTGTGCATCAAAACACAGAGCCTTTTTGCCATTTTTAATCATCCTAACTATTCTTTGTACTGTGGCCCTATTGTGGAAGGAGAGAAGGAAAGAGTGGAAAAGAGACATGGGGGAAGAGAGAGAGGAAGACAGCAAGAGCGAGATGGCACGGAAGAGGGGGGGGGGGGGGGAGAGGAGGGGACGGAGAGAACGAGAGGGAGTGCAAGAGGGCAAGTGAAGTGGGGCGTGGCAAGAGCGCGCATGAGAGGGTGAAGAAAGTGAGCGGAGAGAGTGCAAGGCAGAGGGGGAGGGGAGGGGGCAGAGACAGTGCACAAGAGATCAAGAGGGCGCGTGTGAGGGCGAGAGGGAAGGGGCAGATGGCACTTGTGGATGAGAAGGGGAGATTGGAGGGGCAGAGAGCATGCACAAGCACAAAAAGGGTGGGGGGAGGGGGCGGACAGCGCATGCATGTGCAAGAAGGGGAGGGGAGAGAGAGTGACAGCTAGAGCGAGAGGCGGGAGGGAGAGAGAGTGTGGAGAGGGTTGCGGGAGTGTGGGAGACATATGGAATGGGACAGAGAAAGAGCAGAGGGAGAATGAGAGAAGTGCAGGAAGGAAAGTGTGGGACAGACAGCGGCGGGGGGGGAGGGTAGTGAGATTGAAAAGGAAGGAGAGAAGGAAGGAAACTGAAAGACAAGTTAGAAACGGGTAGGGAAGAGAGTATAGAGGGGGGAATACAGGGTGCAAAGAGGAGAAGAGGAAGAGAGCTGAGTGAAAGAGGGGAGATAGAGAGGGAAGGGAGGAAGAAGGTAGAAAGAAGGGTGAACTTAATTTTTTAAAAATCATCAGTAAGGGTAATTGCCCACTAGATGGCACACCTCTAAAATGCAAGAAAGTTATTTGTCAATTTGGGGCAAGATATAATCAGCAATTAAATTGCAAAAACAAACAAATATATTATTCATTTCATTGTCTTCTAACATTAAGTTTATATGACATTTTTTATTCATTTACAACTTTCATATCATTGTTAAATCAGTTACTGTGCTCCAGGCTCTCAAAGAAAAGTAGAAAATAGCAAATAGAAGCACAAATAAGGTTAGTAGCTTAAACTGAAGATCACAATGAGAAGACTCTACACCAGGGGATCAGGCATTCTCCCCTTACATTTCTGAATTTCTGACATGTAGTTCAATTTGATTTAAAAAAAGGTTAAATTTCACTATTTTTTAAAATAATGGAAAATAACTTGATAATTTGCAAATCCTTTTACTAAAACGTATTAATTTAACCATTAAACAATACAGAGAATATTTATGTACAATTTATGAAGTTATCTGATTATTTGCATCTACCTTTTGGTAAATTTTAAACAGGATATTGTCCATATTTGACGCAATTTTTTTTCCCAAATAATTTTGTTAATTCAAACTTTGTGGTACTTTAATCAAAAGGCTTATTCAACTGGAGTACATGTATTTCACATTGATTTGAACTTCATCAAATTGAAATGATTTATAACTAATAAACATTACCCGACAATGGCTTGACAGTTGGAGCTGAAGGGGGTGGAGGCTTCTTGGGTCGCTAAAGAACAAAAACATGCAATTTAATATTCAATAAGCACATATTCAGTTTAAAATCCCAATACATGCTGTGTCAAAAAATACAGAAGACAATAACTAGGCAGAACCAAATTGATCCAGTATTGATGGTGTAACATCCTGACTAGATCAGCCTAATGTTTAAAAATGGCACATCAGATGGCACAGAAATGTTTAAGACCCATTCTATACAAAATAGTTTCAGTTGGGATACAGTTATAACTTATCATCTGCATTTTACAAACACAGCACAGTGACAACACTGCAGAATGATAGCACTGAGTATATAGTTGGTGGTTAATTTTTAATCTTTGGTTGAACAGATTAGTTTATAATAGGATCCCTGAAGCTCAGTAACCAACACTATTTTACTGGAGGCCATTTCAATAAACAGCTGAGCTAACAAAGTCCCACACGTGTTTCCTGGCTAACTGATTTTAGCCAGATACAGCACACTGGGCCTCTCTAACGTTCAGACAACCAGTGTAAAATGCACATTTCCAGCTTTTGGAGCTAGATCTAAATGTATCACATTATAGTGAGATTATAAATCCCCACCTCTCTATTGACTACCAATTTAGATTAGATTAGGCTGCCTCAAACCAGTTGCAATCTGCAGTATTAAGCAGCCCACAAGTATAAACTCCCTCTCTCTTTCCCTTTATAAAAAAAATGTGAAATCAGTTCTAAACTGATCCCTTATTTTTAGGTTGGGTTGGTGTGTGGGGGTGGATTTATTTTAAAGCTGACTGTGCTATTAAAGAGAAATTGGTTCCATGTTTTGGAACTTCAACACTTGTAATACATCAATATTTTCTAATGAACCACTTATTCACCAAAAAGATGAGCTATGCTAAGCAAAAATTCCAAAGAACTCACTCACAAACAGAAAAATCACATATGATGCTAACCAACCAACAACCCATCCATACAAGAAGTCCATACTTTCTCCCCTACCTGTTCTCAACCAAATGCTCCACAAAGTTTTGGAAACACGTAAAGGCTTCAGGTTAAAGAAAGGGAACTTCAACAGGATTTGAAAAGAATACGTTGGACAGAGCCATGCCTAATGTTTTGCTTTTGTTTTCCTCTATTATCCTTGCAACCTGCTGCAGCTAACAGCACCCAGCAACCGAAACTATGCAGGTCATGGTTCAAAAACAAATGGTTTTCTTTGCTGCACTTCTTAGCACCAGCTCTAAGCATTATACACAAATATTAGAAACACTAATTCAAACATTTGTAGCACAGGGAAAGCCATTCAGCTAAATATGTATATGACAGCCAATGAAGAGCTACCAAGGCTGAACATACCTTTCAGTTCTTGCCCACAGCCCTGTAGGTTACAGCACTTCCAATGCGTATTGCAGGTTTTTAAAAACTGTAACGGTGTTTCTTATACAACTGTCCGATCACAGAGTGTTCTAGAAGTACCAGCTGGGTGAAAAGTTCTTTCTGTATCTCCCTTCTAGATATTTTCTAATCAATCTGTTCAGAGATGTAACTACACACCTCTGGAACAGGTGGGGACCTAAATCCAGACATCCTGGCTCAAAAGGCAAGGACACTATGACTGTGTCACAACAGCTCTAGCACTTCCTTTTAATCTTCCTACCAATTATTTTATATCAACATACAATGACCCCTCTACTGATAGGAATAGGTCATTTCCATCCATTCTTTCTAAATCCCTCAACTTTATTATCCTCAATTAAATTTCTCCTCAGCCTCCTATTCCAAAAAACATCCGGCCTATGCAATCTGCCCTTGCAGCCAAAATATTTTAATTATGAGTAACATCCCAGATTTGCTCTGTACATTCTCATGTGCAATTCCACTCTTCCTGTATTGTGGTGACCAGACTTATAAGATGCACTGTAATTTAAATATACAATTCTAGCATAAACCCCTCGCTCTCATATTCTTTGCCTCAGTTAATAAAGTAAATGGATATCGTCTGTAAGATGTAAGTGCAGAGGCAGGATATCAGCCCGTTGAGTCCACCCATCATTCAACGAGATCATGGCTCATCTGATAATCCTCACCTCCAATTTCCTGCCTTTTCCTTATATCCCTCGATTCCCTTACTCATTAAAAATTTTCAGCCTGGAACATACTTAAATGACCCAAACTCTACAATAAAGAATTACACAGACTTACCACCTTCAGAGAAAAAAAAAAAATCCTCATCTGCCTTAAATGGGCAACACCTTGTTCTGCTGTAATGCCTTCTGGTCCTAAACTTTCCTACAAGGAGAAAGAACTCCTCCTCATCAACTCTGTCAAGCCTCCTAAGAATCTTATATGTTTTAATAAGATCTCCTCTCATTCTCCTAAAATCCAATGAGGTCAAGTCTAAAAAGCTAAACCCCTCCTCATGAGACAGTCCATCCATACCTGGTATCAGCCTAGAGAACCTTCTCTGGACTGCTGCTAATGCCTGTACATTTTTTTTTGATATGGGGCCCAAAAATGTTCACAGTATTCCAGCTGTGGTCTGACCAGTACCCTGTACAATTTTAACAAGATCTCCCTATTTTTAATATTCCATTCCCTTTAAAATTCCCTTAGAATATTCTATTTGTCTTCCCTATTACCAGCTGAACTTACGAGTTACCTTAAAACGATTCACGCAGAAGGGCATTTAATCCCTCTGTTCTGCAACTTTTTGCAGTCTTTCTCCACTTCAGCTCTTTCATTCTTCCTACCAAAATATATAACCCTCACTTTCCCATATTAGATATCATTTGCCAAGTTTTTGCCTACACATTTAACCTATCTATATCCCTATGTAGACTCATATTATGTCATCCTCACTACTTGCGTTCCCACCTGTTTTCGTATAATCCACAAACTTGGCAAGCGTACGTTCATTTCTGTCATCAATATATATTGTAAATAACTGCAGCCCAAACACAAATCCCCGTGACTCTCTACTGGTTACAGATCACCATATGGTGAATGCGCTCTTTATCCTTAGTCTCTTCTTCTATGTAGCCAACACTCTGTCTATTCAGATATCCTACTCCTAACACCATGGCCTTGTCTCAGTAAGTAGCTGTATCTGCTGTACCTTGTCGAATGCCTTTTGGAAATCAAAATATATTGTATGTACTTATTCACTTGTCATATTTCCCTTTTTACATCCTATGATATGACTCTCCAGAGCAGTTCCCACAACAAAAACAGTTCAGTTCAAATAAGCCATCCAATTGTTGTTTTCTTGCATCCTTCTTTGCCAAACATGCATTTCCCTGCTGTATTGATTCAGATGCTATTAACATTTCCTTTCTATTTATGTCCACTGCTTTTCCTTTGTGGTTTTCCATGGATTTTGGACATCAGTTTTCTCTCTAGAAAGCTAGTTTTGAGCCTTGTTCTTCTTCCTTTTGACACCTAACTTTTATTCACTGAAGCAGCATTGGGTAAGGTTGGAGCCAGCAAATCATTAAAGTATAGGGCCATAGTCTTCAGTGCCTCCATGTTTCTCATGATCACAGTTCCTGACAACACCAAGTCAGTTATAATAGAAATTCAAGTCCAGTTTTACTCCACTGTAAATTATTCAAAGCACTGTAGATGATTAAAAATGATCCAATATTTAACTTCCCTCAATATGCAGGGAAAACACAATCAAGTAAATCAGCAAATTGCTTACAGACTTTATTATATTTGCACAACCCACCCCCAAGCCTCATTTCAAGAGTTGCTTAAGTTCAAGACTCAGTTTCTTGCCAAGAAAATAACACTTTACAAGTCCAGTCTCAGCAGACACAAGAGAACAGATGGTGCTGTACTGTGCAATTTTTAATTCAATATGCTTGTGGTCTTTTGGGTATAAATTAAGTTGCACATTTTCATAAGCCTGTCTGATGCCTTTAAAAGCAGAGGAACAATGATAGTTCAAAGTTACAAGTGGCAGAAAGGTACTTACTTCTTTTTCAAAGTCAGGTGGCAGAAGTTTCACAAAGTTATCTGGAAAAACTCCCCGTTTACCATTGATTTCTCCTTCCCACCATCCAGCATCTGCACATTCCTACAGGAAAAGAAACAACTAGATCTAGCAATTTTCCCAGCATTAACAATTATAATATAGGATTCTCAACCATCCCAGAATGAAGTTTATTTCCACCACACCCCACCACGAAGTGCTACTTTCAGCAGCCTGTGGATCAGTGATTTTAAACTTTATGTCACAATAGCCCACACTTCACCTAAAGTTACTGGTTAGAAAAGTCAGCATTTCCTATGAGAGCCAGGCACTGCAGCAGTAAGTGGTGTATGAGAATGGCACTAGCAAAGGCGTAATCAGTTAAGGGATTGGAAACCTGGGGACCTTACTGAAATGTGAATGATATTTCCAATGATGGGAGAATAGGGAACAGAAACAAAGGATTCTCATCAGGGCAGAGAAAACTTCCTCAACTATTATACTTTATGTAACTTTTGAGGTAGAGACAAAACATTATTGTCAAAGGACGTAGGACATATATCTGGGTATGGGTTACAATATTTGGTGATATGGGGGTGGTGCGGGGGAGAGGAATGGGAGGCATTCAGGCAATGCAACCGTAACAGAGAGCACAATCACTAAGGAACAAATGATTTCTTCCTTTGTTGTAATTTCTATAATTCCACGGAAATATTCCTTTTTGAGCCCGAGCTAAAGGAATGGTTTAGAAATGTTGGTGCAAACCATGTTCAGGACAATGTGCCCTCCGAGAATTATCCCAAAAACCAAGCTCACCATCCTTTGTGCAGAGCTTTTGTGCTCTTTTTGACATGTATATTCCAACTACAAAAACTCTTGGTTTTGACCAAGATTCCCAACTCAGAATGCCAGCTCTATATGTAACCAGGATTGAGGACAGAGTCCAAGGAGAGATGAAGTCTGTTAAAAGTGGCAATAACCTGAAACTTGACCTTACCTTCTGCAGAAAAGTTGGAAATCAATTTAATCAAGACTATCAGTAGGTCATCACATTACTGTTTGGTATTAAGGGAATGAGTGTCTTCACTAATTATATTGCTAACTCACTGAAATTGCACTAACAACCATTAGTCAATGGTAGAATCAGAGTTTCTTTCCTCCTCCTGATTTTTCCTCTGTGAATCACTCTCCTTCAGATTTCCCTCTTCTCCACTCGCTTACCTGCAAAGATAGCCTCTTAGTTCTTGAAACATGTACAATAATATTCTTAAGCATATGGGATTTGGGTAATTCCAAGCAGGGGACCATTGTGTGATCAGACATGACATAGGGTCAGACATAATTTTATCAAATTCCAGGTAGGCTCCAACCAAATTGGCAACCTTACGATAAGATCTATACAGGAAGAAACAGATTAAAATACATCCAATTAGCCTTCCCATATTTACAGATGCTAACAACTGGAGTCTTAACTGCACCCAATGGAATAACTCACAATAAATTCTAAAATGGTGCACTGAGCATAGCATGGATATTACAGCTGCTCCTGAGACACAGGCTTATTTCTAAATTTACTTCCAGATTTCTTAGAGTCATGAATAAGAAATATTTGGAGGGGTTTGGGCCAAGTGCAGGCAGGTGGGACCCAGTTTAGTTTGGGATTATGGTTGGCATAGACTGGTTGGACCAAAGGGTCTGTTTCTGTGCTGTATAACTATGACTCGAAGAATAGAGCCTTCCATTATTCCCATTTAACTTCTGCAATTTACACATTTTTTGGAGATTCGTAATTTCAATTGCATTATGTGAAATGCAACGTGGGATAATGAATGTTAGATCAATTGTAATTTTCAATACAATCAATTGCTGGTAATACACAGTCATCTTGGAGCCACCTTCTGTAGTCTTCCTGACACCTCCGTTCCTCAGCGGACTTTTGCATTTGTGCAAAATTCACCTTCTGCATAGTGGTCATTCTGTTCACACATGTACAATCATAACCAAGATAAAAACTTTTTAAACGTGCAATTCATTCTTTCAAGCAAAACAAAAAACAGCAGCAGCCCTAACAAACTATATTTTTGTTAGCAATACTTCATTATGTTTTGCCAGGTTTTAATTCTGCAGAGTTTTATTATTACTGTACTGTTTTGATTTCAAAACAGGAATACTCATTGGAACAAAATAAGTCAAGAACTATAAACAGAAGTGATTATACACTTTCTGGCACCTGAATTCTAAGGCAACCTTAAACATGCATTTTTAGAACACTGCTAAAGTTTATAATTATTTTATCCAATATAATAAATTTCCTGGCTTCAGAAAAATTGTCAATTTCTGTTATCCACTTTAAATTTCATCCATTTCAGTTGATGCTGATCTGACTTCCATTGATTGCCTTTCACATCTAAAGCGTGGGGGCTCTGGTATTATGTCTAGTATCATGTGTTAGCTGTGGGTTAGTCAGTAACATTCTCAACTCCAGGTCAGAAGGTTTTGGTTTTAAGTCTCATGTCAGCACATGAGCATAAAAACCAAGACAGATACTGTAGCACACTATAGCGAATGTCCTACTCTGTCGGTACATCAAGGCCCCATCTTCCTCAAGTGAACTTAAGAGATCACATTTCACTGAAGAGAAGGAGCTTAATCCTAGTGTACTGGCCACGTTTTCCCTTAATTAACATCAATAGACAGATTACCTTTTCATTCTCATATTGGTACATGGGGAAGTTCGAAGTATAAAATTTGGCTGCTTCCTACATTAGGACAGTATCTACAATTTGAAACAATTCAATAGCAGCAAAATGTTTTGAGACATCAGTCGGTTATAAAAGGTGTTAAATAAATGGAAATCTGTTGTCTTTTTGGGGATTGTCCATGATTGCTTATTTGTAAAGTGGTTTTGTGCTGTGGCTGCGTCAACGCTGACAGGATGTGGTTGTCCACTGTCTAATTCAAGGATTAGCTCATCCACCTTTCAATGTTGTGACCTCTGTTGAGTGTCCCTTGCCCTTCCTCCAGGCACCTATCCAGAAAATTCCAAACCAATCTATGGCACTCAACAATGACCAGTTCTAGGGAGCAACTTACAGGTTACAGGTCTAATATTTAACCCCTGATTAGGAATCAAAATCTACTTTCCTCTTGTTTTACACCCATTACTTATGATCCTGTTATCATTCTGTCAACTACCCAAAAACTAACATTTTTAGTTTCAGTTCCTGCTTTCTTTCCTAATTGTAAATGTTGTATTCATTCCAGTTACACTTGAAACCATCTCATTTCTCTTACCTGCAACTACACCAGTCAACAATATTCCAGCTGCAGCATTACAATCAAAACTGCAGAGTTTTCTAAAGTTGCCATTACTACAACTATACAGACGTCTCCTCATCTGCTATGCCTGAAGTTAACTATGAGAAGGGGGGGTTAGTCAACACAGGACGGAGGGTGTTGTACTTAAATGCACACAGTACATGAAACGAGGTAAATGAGCTTATACAGCAGATTGAAAGTGGCAGGTACCTTGTTGAGAGTATCACAGAAACATGGCCACAACGGGATCCAGGTTGGTAACTAAATAAACAAGGATACACATCTTATTGAACAGACAGGCTGATGGGCAGAGGAGGTGGAGTTGCCTTATTAGTAAGAAATTAAATTAAACTGAAAGCAAGAAGTGATATAGAGTCAGAAGGTCTGGAATCTGAGAGAGTAGAATTGAGGAACCACAAAGGAAAAAAGACCCTGACGGGAGATGTGGGCTTCCTAGCAGTAGTCAGGATGTGGGGAAGAAAGTAAATCAGGAGGTTGAAAAGACATGCAAGAAAGGCACTATTACAATAATCACGGGGGACTTCAATATGCAAACAGACTGGGAAACTCAGATTAGTAGCAGATCCCAAGAAAAGGGAACAGGCAATTCTGGATTTGATGATGCATAAAGGGGCAGACTTGAATAGGGAGCTTAAGGTGAAGGAACCCCGAATAGGAAGTGACCATAATATGATAGAATTTACCCCGCAGTTTGAGAGGGAGAAGCTGGAATCAGATGTAACAGTATTATAACTGAGTGAAGGTAATTACAAAGACATGAGAGAGGAGCTGGCTAGGGTTGACTGGAGGGGGAGTCTAGCAGGGAAGACAATGGAGCAGCAATGGCAGGAGTATCTACAGGTAATTTGGGAAGCACAGTAGAAATTCATCCCAAGGAAGAAGAAACATACTAAAGGAAAACCATGACTGATAGGGAAAGTCAAGGACAGCATAAAAGCAAAACGAAAAGCATACAATGTGGTGAAGATTAGTGGGAAGCCAGATGATTGGGAAACCTTTAAGAGCCAAGAGAGGATAATTTAAAAAAGAAATAAGGGGGAGATGATGAAATATGAGAGTAACCTAGCTAGTAATATTAAAGAAGACAGCAAGACTTTTCTTCAGCTATCTGAAAGGTAAGCGAGAGACAGGAGTGGACATTGGACTGCTGGAAAATTAGGCTACACAAGTTGTGATGGGGAATAAAGAAATGGCAGAGGAACTGAATTGGTATTTTGCATTAGTTTTCGCAGTGGAAGACACCAGCAGCATACCAGAATTTCAAGGAAGGAAGGGGGAAGAGGCGAGTATTGTGGCCATCACGAAGGAGAAGATGCCGGGGAAGCTGAAAGGTCTCGAGGTGGATAAATCACCTGGACAGATGGACCACAGCCCAAGTTCTGAAGGTGATAGCTGAGGAGATTGTAGAGATCGAAATGGGGAGGCGATGGCTTAGTGGCATTATTGCTGGATTGTCGACCCAGATAACGTTCTGGGGACCTGGGTTCAAATTCCACCACGGCAGATGGTGGAATTTGAATTCAATAAATATCTGGAATTAAGAATCTAATGATGACCATGAATCTATTGTCAGAAAAACCCATCTGATTCACTAATGTCCTTTAGGGAATATCCTTTAGGATAGCAGTTTCCTGGCCTACAGATGATTCCAGACGCACAGGAACGTGGTTGACTCTTAACTGCTCTCTGAGAAATTAGGGATGGGCAATAAATGCTGCTTAGCCAGCGACGCCCCTTATCCCATTAAGGAATAAAGAAAGAAAGAAAGGTATTGGTGGTAATTTTTCAGGAATCACTGGCATCAGAGGAAGTCCCAGGGAACTGGAAAATAGCAAATGTAACACTCCTGTTCAAGGAGGGTAGGAAGCAGATGACAGAAAACTATACGTTGGTTAACCTAATCTTGGCCATTGCTAAGATTAGTCCATTATTAAGGATGAGAATGCAGAGTACTTGGAATAGCATGGTAAAATAGAGCTTAGTCAGCATGGCTTCATCAAGGGGAGGTCATGCCTGACAGATCTGTTAGATTCTTTGAGGAGGTAACAAGCAAGTTAGACAAAGGAAAGCCTGTGGACATGATCTATTTGGACTTATCGAAGGCCTTTGACAAGGTGCTACACAAGAGGCTGCTAAATAAGAGTCCTTGGTTTAGGGGCGAGGTGTTGGCATGGATGAAGGATTGCCTGACTAACAGAAGGCAGAATGTGAGGGGTAAAAGAATCTTTTTCAGGATAGCAGCTACAGACTAGTGGAATTCTGCACGGGCCTGTGTTGGGACGACAACTATTCATGTTGTGTATTAACAATCTGGACGAAAGAACTGACAGCACTGATGCCAAGTTTACAAATGACACGAAGATAGGTGCAGGGGCAGGCAGTGTTCAGGAATTGTGGAGGCTGCAGAATATGGACAGGCAAGGAGAGTGAGCAAAGAAATGGCAGATGGAATACAATGCGAGAAATTGAGGGGTAATGCACTTTGGTAGGAAGGATAGAGGCAAAGACTATTTTCTAAATGAGGAAAGGCTTCAGAAATCTGAAGCGCAAAGGGTCTTGGGAGTCTTAGTTCAGGATTCTCTTAACGTTAACCTGCAGGTTCCGTTGGCAGTTAGGAAGGCAAATGCAATGTTAGCGTTCATTTTGAGGGGGCTAGAAAAGAAGAGCAGAAATAGACTGCAGAGGCTATACAAGGAACTGCTCAAACTGCATTTGGAATGTTATGAACAGTTTTGCACCCCATATCTGAAGTAGGACTTGATAGCATTGGAAGGGGTCCAGGAGGTTTAGAAGAATGATCCTGTTGAAGAACCTGTCATGTGGGGAGCAGTTGAAGACATTGGATCTATACTCGTTAGAGTTTAGAAGGATGAGGAGTGATCAGATTGAAACTTACAGAATACGGAGAGGACTGGGTAGTGTGGGCGTGAGTATGATGTTTCCATTAGTAGGAGTGACTAGAACTGAGGGCACAATCGCAGAGTGAAGGGGCAATCTTTTAGAACTGAGATGAGGAGGAATTTCTTTGGCCAGAGGATGATGAATCTATGGAACTCACTGCCCCTGAGTGCTCTGCAGGCCAGGTCATTGAGTGTATTTAAGATAGAGATAAATAGATTCTTGATGAGAAGGGGATCAAGGTTTACAAGGAAGGCAAAAGAATCGCATTGGAAAACACATCAGCTATGATTGAATGGCGGAACAGACAGAATGGGCTGAATAGCCTATGCCTTAAGGTCTTCTAACTTTTGTAAAATTGCACTGTCTTAGTTACATGCCCCAGCATTATATTAGATTTTTTAATTGCTTTGCTGCACTGTCTACACGTTGACAATACCAAATCCACTTTGTCCAGCTTTCTTTTATTATCTCTATACTCATTTAATTCTGTTTATCTTGTATTTAAAAAAAATCCTTGGGATGTGTATGTCAGTCCAACGATTATTACCAACTACTCAGGAAAATGATGGAATGTGCGTTCTTCTTGATCTCTACATTCTGTATGGTTAAGATGCTCATTGTAGTGGTTTGACACAAGAGAATGGCTTGCTAGTTCACTTTAGGGACCATTTAAAAGTTAACCACTTGGATGCACATTTGGACATACATGTAGGTCTAGGCTATTAAAATACATGAAATATTTCCCAACTTTGACAGGAAAAAGTAAACATTGTTTTTCCTCAGTCACCTTCACACATACCAATGTTTTTATTTCTAGCTCTTTAAAAAAACTGAATTCAAATTTATAAACTGCAATGGTGGGATTTGAACTCACGTTCTCTGATGAATTATTCCAAGCTTCTGAATTACCAGTCCAGTAACCATTTTACAAAGCAATTACAAGAATTTTCTGGTGCAGTGGTAGTGTCCCTGTCCCTGGTCCAAAAGATCTGGGTTTATGTCCCAATTCAGGATGCAATAACCCTGAAGTGATGTCATACCAGGTAAATTAAAAATCAGAGTGCTCATGTGGTACAGTCATAGGCAAGCATTCAAGTTCCACCTACTCCAGAGGTGTGTCATAACATGTGTGAACAGATTGATTAAAGAGATATTTTAAGCAAGAAAATAGGACATTTTAATGTTGTTCAATCCCAGTATTTCCAATTTCATCAGGATAATGGTCAACAAGGTGCGCATTTGTGGCTAATTGGGAATTCACGTATGACACAAATAGTAAATCAGAAACAGAATAATAGACATTGCTATGAAGCAGATAAGCTCAATGGTCTCCATCATTAATAGCTCGCGCATTCGCATTAACATTTTGGTTTCACATAAGTGAAGCTGAAGATTATAGAACAAGGATGCAGAAACGGAGAAACAAATATTCAGACTTGAATGGATGCATTATATTGTTAATACGGTTTTGTTGCCAGCGTGTTACATTGCATGTGTTACAACTCATTTGAGATTTAAAACTGTTTAATTAATATATAACCTCTTGTTGAAAAACATTGATGCGGAAGCTTAACATTGTGAGCATGACAACAGGCTTCACTTCCATCGCTTTAATTGCAAATCTTCTTTGTGGCAGATGGAAATTTCAAGAAATTCTCTAACATATTCTATATCTGATGTATTTTTAAAAATCACTAATATAGGGTTGGAAGTACGCTATTAAACCCCTCCAGTCTTTTCAACCATTCAAATAAACCATGACAGGTATACAAACATTCATACAAACATACAACCTGACAGGCAATACATATAGCCACCTTTGACCCATATTCTTTTATACCTGAAAGTTTAAGAACGTTTCCCCACAGATGCTGCCTGACCTGCTGAGTGCTTCTGGTATTTTCTGTTTTTATTTTTGGATTATCATCTGTTCAGTGTTGGTAACTGACAAAAAATTAAATATTAATTTTGTTGCACATCAGGAAAATGTACTTGTTGTAATACTCCATACCTATCTAGTGTTACAGAAAATGCTAAATTAGATTTAAATGAATCTAGTGATTTATTATAAGTTACTACCGGGATACTGGTTCTCCACAGCGTTTCTCAAATTAAGATGAATGTCTCACAAAAGGTTAATTTTTTATATGGACTGGATTACAGAAATTAAACTTTTTTAAAAAGTAATCATGCATCATCTTGAAAATGTCTTAATTGTTCACAATGTTAATTATTCAAGAAATGCCATGGAATTCTGTTAAAAAGAAATGCATCCAAAGAGAAAGCACATGGGAATAAATACTTTTGTCACTAACTACAAAATAACCAAAGACTTCTTTTAATGGAAGGGTATTACAGCTCAAATGCTCTTTAAATACTCTTCATATTTAAATTACAGTTCTAAAGTAAACATATTCATCGTTATCCAAACAGTAAAACCTCATTGAAACCATTCTAAAGGTAAATAAATCTTTTGAATCATTTCACCAGCTGCATGAAAATCTAGATTCAGATGCAGCCAGGGGAGAAAATTAGAACTGTTGAATGGCACCATTCCTTTTTAGCAGGCAATTGCAGAAATTGCAGCTATAACACATGCATGCATACACATCAGTTGACGTCTTACAATATTGAAAATCTTTCTAAGTACTTTGCTCAGGAAAAAAAACAGTTAAATGACAGACTATAGCACTGGGGAATACAGATGTATTTCAATCCCCACTTGAAGGTCATATGTTCTGTCTTGTTTGTCTATTTCTATAAAACTATATGTTCTTATTTATATAGTAAGAACAGTAACAGCTTTAAGTGAAGGCACCTTCGTTCCATCCAACCCAGCCTCTTACTTTTTGCTGGTACATTACATTGTGACATAAGAACATAAGAACTCGGAGCAGGAGGAGGACATTTAGCCCCACGAACCTGCTCCATCATTTGATACAATCATGACTGATCTCATCTCGGCCTCAACTCCACTTTTCTGTCTGCTCTCCATGACCCTTCATTCTATTACTAATTAAAAATCTATCTCCTCCATAAGTTTATTCACTATCCCAGTATCCACCACACTGAATTCCACAGATTTGTGATTTTTTGAGAGAAGCAATTTCTCATCTGTTTAAAATCTGCCACCGCTTATCCTAAAACCATGTGACTTCTCATTCTAGATTGTCCCACAAGGGGGAGCATCCTCTCAACCTCTACTTTGTCAATCCCCTTTAGTATCTTATATACCCTCAACTGGATCTCCTTTCTAAACTCCAGAGATTTGAAGAAAGAGATCAGTCTGAGACTGGTACAGTTGGGAAAAGGAGCAAGTCAAACAGTCAGGTCAAGCAGGAACAAAGCAGAGAACAAGGTAAGACTGATAAATTTACTTCAATGCAAGAGGCCTGACCGATAAGGCAGATGAACTAAGGGCATGGTTGGGAACACGGGACTGGGATATTATAGCCATTACAGACACGTGGCTCAGGGATGGCAACTTAATGTTCCAGGGTATAAATGCTATTGGGGGGGGGGGGGCGCGCAGTAGCGCAAGAGGAGGCGTGGCATTTTTCATTAGGGATAACATTGCTGCTGTACTTAGGGGGAATATTCTTCAGATCATCCAGTGAAGTTATATGGGTGGAACTGAGAAATAAGAAAGGGAAGATCACCTTGTTGGGATTGCATCATCATAGGCCACGTCTGGCAGTCGGCAGAAAATTAAGAAGCAAATATGTAAGGGGATCTCAGACACGTACGAAAAATAGGGTTGTAATGGTAAGAGATTATAACTTTCCTAAAATAGACTGGGACTGTGATTGCGTTAAGGGCTTGGCTGGGGACAAACTTGTTAAATGTGTCCAAGAAAACTCTTATTCAATATGTGATGTATTTACTACAGAAGGAGCAACACTTGACCTTCTGTTGGGAAGCAAGACAGGGCAAGTTACAGAGGTGGGGGAGCTCATTGGGGCAAGTGATCACAATTCTATGAATTTTAAAATAGTTATGAAAAAGGATAAAACTGATCAAAAGTCAAAGTTCTAAATTAGATGAAGGCCAATTTTGACAGTATTAAACAGGAACTTTCAAAAGTTGATTAGATGAGGCTATTTCCAAGTAAAGCGATGGTTGGGAAGTGGGAGGCCTTTAAAAATGAGATAATGAGTGTTCAGGGAGAGTATTTTCCTGTTAGGGTGGAAAGCAAGGCTGGTAGGTGTCAGGAACGCTGGATGACTAGAGAAATTGAGGCTCTGGTCAAGAATAAGGAGGCAGCATGTGTCAGGTATAGACAGCTGGGTTTGAGTGAATCCCTAGAGGAGTATAAGGGTGATAAGAGCACACTGAGGAGGGAAATCAGAATGTCAAAAAGGGGACACGAGATAGCTTTGGCAAATATAGTTAATTAAGGAGAATCCAAGCAGATTCTGTCTAAGTACATTAATGGCAAAGGAGTAACTAGGGTGAGCATAGGGGCCCTTAAGATCAACATGGTCGTCTATGTATGGAACCACAGGAGATGGCTGAGATACTAAACAAATATTTCATGTTAGTGTCTAATTTGGAGAAGGACATGGAAGCTAGGGTACTTGGGGAAATAAATAGTGATGTCTTGAAAAGAGTTCATATTACAGAAGAGGGGGTGTTGGAAGTCTTAAAACACATGGTACATAAATCTCCAGGACCTGGAGAGAGAACTTTGTGGGAAGCTAGGAAAGAAACTGCTGGGCCCCTTGCCGGGATATTTGTATCATTGACATGGGTGAGGTGCCAGAAGACTGGAGGTTGGCTAATGTGGTGCCATTATTTAAAGAAAGGCTATAAGGAAAAGCCAAGGAACTATAGATCAGTGGGCCTTATGTCAGTGGTGGTTAAGTTGTTGGAAAGGACTCTGAGGGACAGGATTTATATGTATTTGGAAAGGCAAGGACTGATTTGGGATAGTCAGCATGGCTTTGTGCATGGGAAATCAGATCTCACAAATTGGATTGAGTTTTTCTAAGAGGTGACAAAGATTGATGAAGGCAGAGCAGGAGACGTTGTCTACATGGACTTCAGCAAAACATTCAACAAGGTTCCAGATGGTAGGCTGGTTGGTAAGTTAAATCATATGGAATCAGGGGGAGCTAGCCAATTGGATACAAAATTGGCTCAAAGGTAGGAGGCAGAGGGTGGTGGTAGAGGGTTGCTTTTCAGACTGGAGACCTGTGTCAAGCAGTGAGCCACATGGATCGGTGCTGTTTGTCATTGATATAAATGATTTGGATGTGAATATAGGAGGTATGCAGATGAAGTTTGCAGATGACACCAAAATTGGAGATGTAAGGGACAGTGAAGAAGGTGATCTCAGCATACAATGGGACCTTGATCAGATGGGCCAATGGGACAAGGAGTTGCAGATGGAGTTTAAATTTAGATAAACATGAGGTGTAACATTTTGGTAAGGCAAACCAGGGCAGGAGTTATACAGTTAATGGTAGGGTACTGAGGAGCATTGCCAAAGAAACCAAGGGGTACAGGTAAAATTGGAGTCACAGGTAGACAACGTGGTGATGGCAGCATTTGGCACGCTTGCCTCCACTGGTCAGAACACTGAATATAGGAGCTGGGATGTCAAGTTGCGGTTGTACAGGACAACGATGAGGCCCCTTTTCGAATACCATGTACACATCTAGTAGCCTTTCTATAGGAAAGATGGTATTAAACTTGAAAGGGTTCAGAAAAGATTTACAAGCATGTTGCCAGGACTGGAGGCTTTGAGTTATAGGGAGAGGCTGAATAGGTTGGGTATCTTATTCCCCTGAAGTGTCAGAGGCTGAGGGATGACGTTATAGAGGTTTATAAAATCAAAAGGGGCATGGACAGAGTTAACAGCCAAGGTCTTTTTCCTAGGGTGGGGGAGTCCAAAACTAGAGGGCACAGATTTAGGGTGAAAGGAGAAAGATTATAAGACCTGAGGAGTAATTTTTCACACAGAGGGAGGTGCGTGTATGGAACGAGCTGCCAGAGGCAGTGGTACAAGTGGGTACAATTACAACATTTAAAAGGCATCTGAACGAGTGTATGAGTAGGAAGGGTTTGGAGAGATACGGGTCAAATGCTGGCAAATGGGAATAGATCTGAGGAAGGACCCGAAACGTTAACTCTGTTTTCTCCTTCACAGATGCTGCCAGACCTGCTGAGCTGCTCCAACAACTTTGTTTTAGGTCAGATTAGGATATCTTGTCAGCATGGAGGAGTTCAACTGAAGGGTTTGTTTCTATGCTGAACAACTTTTTGACTCTATAATTAAGTCTGAGATTCCTTTAACTGGATATAAAATGGAATATTATAGTTATGGAATGTCATTATATCAACAGATCATGTTAGAATCAGTTATCTGTTCTCTCCTTTGAACCATAAAGATTAGATTAAATTTTCAGGAATTTTTTGTTCATTTTTCAATAAATCACAATTGTCTAAAGCCTTTAGTCAATAAAATGGTTTGAGGAATATGAAACAATACAGCTCTCCTTGTAGTGATTCACTTGCATAGCTTAGTAAAGAAAGAATACAAAGTATTGGAATATTTTCTTTATAAAATATATAAACAAATTATCTTCATACCTTATTTATAATAATTACAATCTCTCCTTCTCTGATTGTCAACTCATCATCATTCTGTGCCTCATATGGGAATAGTACTTTGCAATATTCTTTACCTGAAATCAAGCAAGCGTAAACCATTGAACAATCAGCATCCTAGACTGAGGTAAATAACTTGTCAGTTTTTAACATTTTCAAACTTGAATGTTTCAGTCCAGTTGCATTTTATGACTGAGTCTCTTTTGCATGTTAAGACTGAGGAAGCCAAACTGATAAATTAATTCCAAATGAAATAGTTTGTTGCACTTGTGTGACATTTCACATCACCGTATACAATTCATCACAATGACCGAGTGAAACGAGTTCATGTATATCTTTAGTAATGTCAGTGAAAGCAATGGCTACACACCTAACAACACCCAGAATTTAGGGCGGCATGGTGGCTCAATGGTTAGCACCGCTGCCTCACAGTTCAGACACCCGGGTTCATTTCCACCCTCAGGCAATTGTCTGTGTGGAGTTTACATATTCTCAGCCTGTCTGCGTAGGTTTCCTCTAGGTGCTCCAGTTTCCTCCCACAGTCAAAGATGTGCAGCTTAGATGGATTGGCCATGGGAAATTCAGGGGTATAGGGACAGGATTAGGGGTGTGGGTCTGGGTGGGATGTTCCTTGGATGGCCAGTGTAAAGTCAATGGGCCAAATGGCCTGCTTCCACACTGTAGATTCTAGATTGATGATTCTATCTATTACTGGAACTTACATTTGACTTTTACACCAAACTGCAATTTTGAATAAATACACACACAGTCTTTTAGTCCAGAGAAGTGATTTGTCTAATTAATCTTACATAGTCTAATTAATTTAACACAGACAATTACACTCAATTTTACTTTTCTTTGATAGCAAAAGTATTTTTTAAACTCCACAGTTATAATTTCACATTACCAGTTCACTATTACTAGTGTACTCATGTTCACCAACTTAAGCTGCTCTAAGCATCTGCTTTTAATTAGAGTAATTTATATAACCCAGCAAATACTAATGCAGTAGACTTAAACATCAGCACAAACTTCCAACAAAATAACACAACTGGCACTGCTGTTGAAAGGCAAGGATGTCAACAAAGTTTAGAAAGTCAAATTAGAAAACCTGAGCACTTCCAAAATTAATTTCTAATTCAATGTTTGAAGCTGCTTTGGCAACTAGCCTATTAAAACTTTATGAAAGCAGCCAACTATTGGAAAATCTGTTACGTTTTGAAGAAGGAACAGTTAGGTAAACACTTGGTGGTTTCAGTTTCTCACTGAAACTAAACTTAGTATCATTTAGGTATTAAGACCTAGCCTACCTCCAAAACAAAAAGCATAAAATGAGCAGTTATTTCAGTGAGCCTCGCTCTACTTTGTCCAGTGTTACACTGGACCCAAACATTAGGTTCAAGCTGGATCTGTATTAAGTCTGGTGGCAGTGCAATGGTGGGACACACTGCACCAAAAATTACATTTGCAATATAAATGAACTCTTCAATTCCCCTGTCTCAGATGAAGATCAGGCAAGGGTTTTATAAAAGTAGAAACCAAGGTAAAGTTACTGTCTTGTTTTAAAATTTACAACTTTAAGTACCAAATATCATCAGCAAAAGTTAAGAGAAGTCGGAATATTTTATTTGAGCTTAATTTTAGAAGCTACTCAAAGTATGTTATTCCATTATTACTCACCCTTAGGTCTGCTGTCTGATTCAGACTTTGTAGGTTCCTGAGAAGACACAGCTGAAGCTAACTTTTTTCCAGAAGTCTAAAACAAACAATGCAATAAATTATACAGCTGACAACATGTGCTCTTCCTACCTTTACAACACTCCTACATCCTTGACTTCACAAATGAATGGTTACAGCATGATATCCAGAGATAAATGCCATGCATACGATTTTATGGAACCTTACAGCACAGAAAACAACCTATGCTGTTTTTTTTTTTTAAATTTACCAAGCAATTAGTCCAACCCTCCTGTTTCATTCCAGTAAGTTTGCATGTTTTCCTTTCAAATGTATTTATCCAATTCCATTTTGAAAGTCATTGTTGAACCTACTTCCATCACCCTGAGGCACAGTGCATTCCAGATTATCAAAATTCAATAAGTAAAACAAATACTTCCCCAACACTAAACAAAAAGAACTACAAATGCTAAAATTCAAAAAAAAAAGCAGAAATCACTGGAAAAATTCAGTAAGCCAGGCAGCACCAGTGGAGAGAACACAGAGTTAACATTTTAGGATGAAGCAACAAAACTCAATAGATCTGGTGAACATTGAAACCCAATTCATAGAATGATAAAATCCCAACAGTGTGGAAACAGGCCAATCAGCCCATCGGTTCACACCGACCCTCTGAAGAGCATCCCGACCAGACTCACCTCCCTACTCTATCTCTGTAACCCTGCACTTCCCATGGCTAATCCACCTAGTCTACACATCGCTGGATACTATGGGCAATTTAGCATGGCCAATCCACCTCACCTGCACATCTCTGGACCATGGGAGGAAATCAGAGCTCCCGATGGAAACTTCATACAGACAAGGAGAATGTGTAAACTCCACACAAAGTTGCCCGAGAGTGGAATCAAGTCCAGGTCCCTGGTGAAGAGACAACAGTGCTAACCACTGAACCACTATGCCACCCACTACAGTTCTTCTAAACTCCAAAGAATTACAGGCCCAACCTACTCAATCTCTCTGCAAAAGACAGTCCCTCCATACCTGGCATCAGCTAGTGAATCTTCTCTGGACTGCCTTCAATGCCTGTTTATCTTTCCTCAGGGGCCTAAATCTATTCACAGTATTCTTTGATTTTCCTAGTACCACTCTTAATAATGGACTCTAGCATGCTCCCTATGACTGAGGTCAGTCTAGACAGCTTGTAGTTCTATTTTCTCTCTTCTTTTTTGAGCAAATCTACCTTCACACCTTAGAAGTTGGCAGCCGATACTTGAGAACTTCCACGTTCCTGTTTTCAAGGGCTGGAGTGTCTTATAAGCATGATTACAGGAGGCACAATGCCTGTCCTCTGCGATTACAGCTAGTTCATGGATGACAATCTTTTCTGAATGTCATTTCAGGAAGACAATCTGTAACTTATAAACTATTACATTATCCTTTGACCGAGATAGAGCATAGTTACAGTGCAGTCCATGAATGGTCATGGTGGATCAGGTGTCCTGAAGATGAGGTTGTGCTGCTTGTATTGATTTTGGAGGCCACAAAGTATACCACATATTCCTAGCTCTGCTCTGCACTGCTCTGCATGACTGAAGGAGGCAAAGATGGAAGCTGATGAATTGGGAGAGCAGCAGCATCTTCTAAGGTGGAAGACATTGAACAGAGGGAACATTTTCCACGATACTGCGAAGCAGTTTTAGGAGCTGCAAGCCAGACAGAATTCAATTGACAACTAGCTCCATTACATGAAATTTAGGGGCCATGATCATTCTTTGACTGTAAATGTGTTGGTGCTCAAAAAAAAAAAGCAGTCAATTTCTGTTCTGAGAAGCAAATGGAGCTTCTGTTTGTTTGTTTAGTGAGCTCTTTCTGGTGCTGAATAAAACTGAATGCTGTGAAGCTTTTGCAGATATTCCAATATGTGATGGTCCCACATTGAACCATAATGATGCTGGGCTACACTGGATATTGTGGAAAGAATAGCATAGGCTTCAACAGAGTTGAAAGATGGGATGTAAAAGACAGGTAAACTGTGTGGCTTTGTGCTTAAACAGCAATAAATATATAAATGTGCACTTGATGTGCAATGAAGCGTCAGCCATGTGCCCTGAGAAGTGTTACTTTGAGGTCTCTGTCCCACTGTGTGCATGGCGAAGAACACCTCCATATAGCCAACATTTGATCAGTTGCATAGCTAGTGATGACACTAGTGCAAGGGATATTGAGATAGCCCAGCAGTGGCAACAACTTCTACCTACAATGAGTGGGGAGATAGGACAAGCAAGATGCCATGGGCGGTGCATAATGAATGCAACAGCATGTGAAAACTCTCCATGAAACATGTGGAAATTTACACCTACCTGGTTTCCAGTAAGATTAGGCCAGCTTTGTCTGCAGATAGCTTAAAGATGTACGCAATTAGCTGTTGAGGATCTGTCAGCTTTTAGCCCCATCATTTTTTCTACTACTTTGTCCCAATATGCCTTAGTTAAAGACTCCCCCATAAGTGGAAATATCTGGTCAACATCTGCACTGTCAAGCCCCTTCAGAATCTTTAATGTTCAAATAAGGTTACATCTCATTCTCCTAAATTCTAAAGAATGAAAGCATAATCAGCTTAGCTGTTCTTGATAAGTCAACACCTTCATTCCAGGAATCAGCTTGGTCAATCTCTACCGAACAGCCTCTAATGTCAGTATATTCTTTTTAAATAAAAGGACCAAATTCATACACAGAAGTCCAGCTTTATGAACACCCACAGCTGTAACAAAACTTTCCATTTTCAAACTCCAACTTGTTTGCAACAAAGGCCAAAATTCCCTGTACTTTTTTATAACGTGCTGCATCGGAGTGTTCTTATTACATTTGGTGCACAACAGCAGTCACATCCCTCTGTGCTGCATATTTTTGGAGTCTCTCTGTTTAAATAACAGTCTGCCTTTTGATTCTTCTAACCAAAGGGCATGACCTCACACTTTCCTACAGTAAACTCTATCTGCCAAATTTTGTGCACTCACACCATTTACTGGAACACCTTTGCAGATTCCTTGCATCCTCATCACATGTTTCCCCAGATATTGTTTGTATTGCCAGCAAGTTTTGACACACTGACACCCTCTTTCAAGTCACTACTGTAGATAGTAAATAACTGAGATCTTGGAGAGATCTATGTAGCACTCCACTAGTTACATCTTTCTAACCTGAAGGAGACCGATTAATCTAGACTCTGACTTGTGTGCTAACTAATCCCCAATCCATGCAAACATATTACCCCTAATACTGTGAGCTCCAGTTTTTTGTGTACCTGATCGAATGCTGAAAGCCAAAAGACAACGCTTCTGAGTTTTCCGAACACTTTTAAACTAATTTAACTCTAAGTTGCAAAAGAAGAACATTTCACTGGACTGACCTTGCTGTCAGTTCTTTAGTTAGTTAGGCCACCCCTTAACTGCTTGAGGCAACATGACCCTATATTTTAGGTGCAATAAATTCCAGGTTTGTTTGAAGTACATTCACCCCGTATTTGGCAGGCAAAACTTTCAGTTTTACGAATTAAAATATAAGCCATAAACCACATATTCAGAATGCACTGCTACAATTCCCTGAAAGCTACAAATTTGATGTGCTCAACCATCTTATTATCCTATCGGACGGCACTCTCTCAAATCCAGCTGACAATTAGAGAATGAAACACCAGTGTTGAACATAATTATTGTTAAACTAGCAATTTTCCAATGATACGAAGTAAAATGAATGTTTCAATTTTCTTAAAAATTAAATCAAGAAGCCAATTTAGACAAGTGGTGCATAATTGCCAGTTAAAGTCTGTTGAAAATGCTGGACAGGTAAATGGAACTGTCACACACATCAGTCATAACATAATTAAAATGGTACAAAAGGCTCAAATGGATCAATGGTGGACAGTTATCACAGCATTTCAGCACCTGTTTTCCATTGTCAACAGGAAAAATTAAGTTGCTAGGACCCTGCCAATGTTTCGTCTGGGGTGTGAAGCCGGATTGCAACCACAAAATTATTGCACATAAGCCATTTGCTTAAAGATAATGTGTGTGCATGGCTACACAAAAGAATTATGGGTATAGCTTGGAGAGACTGGGCTTGTTTTCACTGGAATGCAGGAGGTTGAGGGGCAACCTGATAGAAATTTATAAGATTGTGAGTGGCATAGATAAAGTGGAAAGTAGGAAGCTTTTACTCAGGGTGGAGGGGTCAATTACTAGGGTACACAGGTTCAAGGTACAAGGGGGATAAGTTTAAAAGAGATGTGATGTGTGAGGCATGTTTTTCATACAAAGGGTAGTGGATCCTGTAAGTGAAGGTTTCAGAAGCAGATAAACTTAGCCAGGGTTCGCACCAGGCAACATTATTGAAGTGGAAACAGGAGGCCGTTGTAATAGCAATGTCGTAAGAAGCGTACACCACATTCCCAATTTGTTAACTATTAGGTGACATAATGTTTCACAACATTAAGAACAATTTGTCAGTTTCAGGAATTACATGATCATAGTCATGAAATAAATAACTTGCATCTATTTAAGTGTCTTAATATATCCCAAGGTACTTTATAGTTGAAGAAGTACTTTAGAAGTATAACCACTGGTGCAAGTACAGAAACAAGACAGACTGCTGTCCACATCAAGATACTTCAAAACAGTAGCTAGGTAAATAGTCATATCATTTGTGATGCTGGTTGAGAAACAAATTTTGCTCATAACAATGGAAAAACTCCCCTGCTCCTCTTTAAATAGTGCTGTGGAACTTGATATTCACTCAAGAGGGGAGAGATGATTTACTATTTAATTTAAAACACAGCACCTTCAAAAGCACAGTACTCCTTCAGTAATGCACTAAAATATCAGCCTGAATTACACACCCAGTTTCTGGATGCTGCCTGAAATGTGGCTAGTCCCTGGGTTGCACATTGAAACCACGACTTTCTGACGCAGAAGTGGGAGTGTTACAACTTAACCAAAGCTGACAGAACAAATTAAATTTGGGTATGGTCTTAGTCATGAGGTACAAAGGCCTTTCTGTCACATGAGCAATTTAGCCACTTATTTTTTAGGGGAACAGGGGACAAAACAACAACTAGATGGAATGGTAACAAGTACTTTGATACTAGAAGGATCAAATTAATTCAAATGTTTATACTCGTCTGAACTATGAAGTAGAAGTTTACAAAAATGAATGATATAAATTCTTTTAAAGGGTAAGAACTGACTAATCATAACATTTTAAAAGAAATAAAATTAAAAACAAAAGAACTTAATTAAAACAGCATGTTCAATTTCCTAGTATTTCTAACCTTGGTACCATAGTTATTGGAGATTAAACGGACATTGATCAAAGCCTTGAATTTACAAAGGTGTGTTCCGTTTTAAAAAAAGGACAGCAAAAATTCAAGTTGGGTTGTTGCACAACTGTAGACATGGCAGGACCACTACCGACCAGACTATTGTAACAAAAATGGTGGTCTAATTCCTTATCATGAGCTGATTGTCACAAAAAGAGTAAGCATTTGTACTATTCACAGCATTGCTAGCCCATTGAGACATCAGAATTTCGGACCAAAATCAATCTAGCCAAAATAGCAAAATAACACTTAATCACTGATCTATTCTTTGCTCCATTGATGAAACTATGGGATTTAGGCCCAAATGTGTTCTGGAGAACAGAGAGAAACACGATGGGGTGTCTAGACAACAAAGTACGGCAACAATTAAAATAATAGATCTACTTTCTTCTTTTGGAATGTTCCTTAAAACAATCCAGCAATATTCTCAAAACAAGAAGGAAATGTAATTTCATTTTACCCTAAAACAATACAAGGCCAAGGCAAAAAAAAAATCAAGCTTATTAACAATCTATTAGCACAAACAGCCCAGAAATTTGCGCTAATCATCAGCAGTCCAACAGGGTGCCTAACCTTCTACATCGTCCAGGCCACAAGTTCAAGAATATTGCTGTAAATTTAGTACCTACATTTGGTTTTGACTTGAAAAATTAGTGCAGTACTTGTCAATGTGTGTTGTGATGCATGGCATTTTTGATAATTATAATAATTATTAGAAATCATAACTATAAAGAGAAGTTGAAGGAAAAATACATTAGTGTCTTTGAAAATGTTCTGAAGGCATATTTTATCAAAGTATAAAAGGCTGATATTGCTGTACAATTCTACAAAATTCCATAGTTTACAATTTAATTCTGTGCAGGATTGAACAATTTTTGATAACGGCAAATTTAACCTCCAATTGATGGGCTAAATCCAGCTTGAATTCATGATCCTCGAATATTTTTTACAAATTAATTAGTAATAGTAATAGTAATCTGCTCCAAACTGGTTGCAGCAATTTAATCTAAAATGCATGGCACTGTATGCCCCAGGAGAATGCATCCACCATCCTAACAACTGCCGAAAAAAATTCAACCTGTTTAGTTAGACCAGAGTTCACTTCACAAAGCCATACTCATTCTCTTTGATGAGTTTATACCTTTAAACAGATCAAGGTAAAGGACAAGGCTGATGCATTTGCAACCACCTCCATCCAGAAGTGCCAAGTCAATGCTCCATTGTTACCTTCTGCTGAGGTTCCACAGCATCATAGATGCCAGTCTTTACCTGATTTGATTCACATAATGTGGCATCAAGAAACAACTGAAGTCAATAGATATTACCAAGACTCTGGGGCCTGACAACAACCTAGCATTTGGCCAAGTGTGGTATCAAGAAACCCAGAAAAACTGAAGTCAATGGTTGAAGGCAAAACTGTCAAACAGAAAGAAGGCTGTGGTTACTGAAGGCCAATCATCTCAGTCCCATGGCATTACTGGAGTTCCTCAGATATTTTTCTAATTGACCTATTCAGAAATGCAATTTCACACCTCTGGAGCAGGTAGGACTTGAACCTGGCCTCCTGGCTCAGAGATAAAGACATTACCACGATGCCACAAGAATCAGTGCACTATCTTCACCTTCAGTTGCTTCATCAATGACTTTCCTTTTATTATAAAGGTAATAATGTTCACTAATGACTGGCACTGAACAGTGTGCAATCACAATACCTCCAGATACTGAAACTATCTTAATTCACAAGCAGCAAGACTTGGACATCAAGCTGGCTTAGACTCATAACTGGCAAGTAATACTCACACCGCACAAGTGCCAAAAAAATGACATCTCTACCAGGAGAACCTAATTATCTCCTCTTGACACTCAAGTGACATAATCATCACTAACTCCCACATTATTGTGTGTGTATATAAGTATGTGTATAAATATAAATGTGCATGTATGTAACAAATGCGTGTGTCCAGGGGAATTCTGTGGTGAACAATTCCCAATAACCATCTGATACCTAAAAGAGACAAGTCAGAAATGTAATGAAATGATTCCTGCTTGCCTGGAGATGTGGTTCCAAAAAAACAAACAAACAAACAGTCAAGAAGCTCAAAACCAGGTGAGTTACTCACCACATATACCCAGCTTATGACCTGATCTGGTTAACACCAGTGAGTGGGTGGTCTTGGTCAAAACAATGTTGACAGATGCAAACACAGCAATGGTAATGGTATACTACGTTCGGGAGGTGTTTAGATTCTCCTTTATTGGTCCTGACACCTGCATGGGATAAGTGCCAATTGCTACTAAACAGCCTAAGACCACAAGACATGGGAGCAGAAATTAGGCCATTTGGCCCATCGAGTCTGCTCCGCCATTCAATCATGGCTGATAAATTCCTCAAGCCCATTCTCCTGCTTTCTCCCCGTAACCCTTGATTCACCTGATAATCAAGAACCTATCTATCTCAGTCTTAAATGCAGTCAATGACCTGGCCTCCACAGCCTTCTGTGGCAGTGAATTCCATAGATTCACCACTCTCTGGCTGAAGAAGTTTCTCCTTTTCTCCGTCCTAAAAGGTCTTCCCTTTACTCTAAGGCTGTGCCCTCGGGTCCTAGACTCTCCTACCTATGGAAGCATCTTCCCAACATCAATTTTGTCCAGGCCATTCAAGTATTCTGAAAGTTTCAATTAGATCCCCTCTCATCCTTCTAAACTCCAACAAGTATAGTCCCAGAGTCCTCAAACATTCCTCATATGTTAAGCTTTCCATTCCTGGGACCATTCTCGTGAACCTCCTCTGAACCCACTCCAGGGCCAGTACATCCTTCCTGAGATATGGGGCCCAAAACTGCACACGATACTCCAAATGTGGCCTGACCAGAGCCTTATAAAGCCTCAGTAGTACATCCCTGCTTTTATATTCAAGTCCTCTCAAAATAAATGCCAACATTGCATTTGCCTTCCTGACTACTGACTCAACCTAGAAGTTTACCTTGACAGAATCCCGGACTAGATATCTTTATATCTTTGCACTTCAGATTTCTGAATTTTCTCCCCATTTAGAAAATAGTCCATGCTTTTATTCTTCTTACCAAAGTGCATGCCCTCACACTTTCCCACGTTGTACTCCATCTGCAACTTCTTTGCCCACTCTCCTAACCTGTCCAAATCCTTCTGAAGCCTTGCCACCTCCTCAATACTACCTGTCCCTCCACCTATTCTTGTATCATCTGCAAATTTAGCCAGAATGCCCACAGTTCCTTCATCGAGATCATTAATGTACAAAGTGAAAAGTTGCGGTCCCAGCACTGACCATTGCGGAACACCACTTGTCACCGGCTGCCATTCTGAGAAAGACCCCTTTATCCCCTCTCTCTGCTTTCTGCCAGACAGCCAATCTTCTGTCCATGCTAGCACCCTGCCTCTAACACCTTGGGCCCTTATCTTACTCAGCAGCTTCCTGTGTGGCACCTTATCAAAGGCCTTCTTTAAGTCCAGGTAGATAACATTCATTGGCTCTCCTTGGTCTACCCTGCTCATTACTTCCTCAAAGAATTGTAGCAGATTTATCAAGCATGACCTCCCCTTGATGAAACCATGCTGACTTTGCCATATTTTACTATACATTTCCAAATATTCAGAAATCTCATCCTTTACAATGGACTCCAAAATCTTACCCACGACTGAGGTTAAGCTAATTGGGCTATAATTTTCCATCTTTTGCCTTACTCCCTTTTTAAACGAGGGTGTCACGTTAGCGATTTTCCAGTCCTCTGGGACCCTCCCTGACTCTGGCGATTCCTGAAAGATCACCACTAATGCTTCCACTATCTCTTCAGCTATCTCCTTTAGAACTCTGGGGCGCAAGTACAACTGTTGTTCACATCATCTGTCACATGCAAGCAGGGACTGCTTCAGTATCTGAGAAATTGGCAAAGCACAGAGCCTTGAGGTGTTATCAGTAATCATCCCTATTTCTGATTCTTTAGATTGAAGGTACGTCTATTGTGAAGCAGGTGGAGATGATTGAGATTAGAATACCATCGCGAAATGTCCTGCAGCGTCATCCTGCAGTTAAGATGATTTTGTTTCAAAAAATTGCAATCTTCTTCCTTGGTGCTAGGTTTAATTCCACTCACTTGATAGTTTTCCTGCTGATTCTCATTGTCTTCAAGTCTGCTAAGGCTTCTCAATATTACAATGAATTCATTTGTGTATTATTATTTGAAAAACGTAATTAATAAAGCATTTACCTTATCTATAGTGTTGTTATCAAGTTCTATTTCCATTGATTTTGGTCTTAGTTTGATTGGTTTGTCTTTAAAAATATCTCCAAAGCCAAATCCTTTTATCTTTTTTGGCTGAATTTCTGTTGCTGATGCATTATTTGATCCATCTGCCAACTTCACAGCAACTCCATTTGTAGTATCCTGTTCAGGACTTCCTCGGTCTTTCGCATCTGAAAGCACATTGAACCACTTTAATGAAGGGAAAAGAATGCTGCTATCGTATTTGACCACAAAAATAAAGTCAATAGTGCTGAACCTAATCATGTTTCCATTCAATATGCACACTTCCTAAAGGGATCAGGAAGCTACTTCATCTTCCCTGTTCCAGGGAAGACGACCGATTGCGACAACCCTACTGGTGGACTGACTGTGGTCAGCCTAAAAAAAAGACAGAGGTTTGAAATCAAACTTTGCAGCACCATGACCTGTATAGTTCAATTACTTTCTTTCCAGTGTGGAATTTTTTTTATCCTTCACATACAGCCTTTCCACATCATCAACAAGGGAATAAGCACAGATCATGAAGGCTGAAAGAAATCAAACAGGCTTAATTTTGCCTTGTGTTACATATTATCACCATGAACTTTTACATTTAATTTCTTCACAGAAATAGATAGTCGTGGAATGGTCAGAAAAATAAGAAGCACACGTCGCAGACAAAAAATGAAGCAGAAAGTTATCCGAACAAGGGTGAAACCGAGGACTAACTAGAAGAGTTAACATACTAAAACAGTTATCACCTGGAAATATCCAAAGACAAAGACAACGTTATTAAAGCAAAACTAGAAACCAATTAACGATAATCTTTTATAAAGCAATAAACTCAGACCACAGAAGGAAAGCATCTTCAGACCACCACATTACTGCACACAGGTACATATTTATCTACATGTTCCAAATTAGAAATAGATAGCGAATATACAATATGAATTTCACTGAAACATATTTTCTGAACCTACTCGTTTTTATTGTGGTATCATCGTGTGTGTTAGCTGTTTCCTCTTGTTCATCTGGAAGCTCTTTAATAAAATTTGATGGAAACATTCCACTTTTACCATTGAGGATGCCTTCCCACCAGCCTTCTTCAACCTAAAATAAAACACACATAATACATTATATAAACAAAATAGTTACACATTCGCCCATTAAATCTAAATTTTAAGTCAGAAAATGTCCTTTCCACTAACAAGCAAGGGTAAATTAAGTCAGTTGCCCTGCGAACAGATAGCTAATTATCATGATAACTCCCCAAGGATGGAGTTAACTTCACCAAGTGACTCAAGCTGAAGCACAAGGGTTGGAACCCAGCCAAAATATTAAGATCTTCTAACTTTACCGGAACATTTTATATGAATCAACTATTGGGACCATACTGTATTAAATATCCAGCTGTATTTCCTGGTCAGACAAGGCGAACAATCTTTATGTAGGGGACAGCTTTCAATCAGATGGAATGAAATGTTATCCATTTCAACATACTATCCATGGATAATGTAAACAGTTACATTTCAGAAAAGGCAAGAGAAGAGCAGAGAGTTGCTGTGTACATACATGCTAAATCCATGGACACAAACAATAAACCAATCTATCTTTCCTTCACCCAAAGGAACATGAGCTAGTGTGGAAACTGAATATTACAAAGTTACACTGGAGGTCTTAATTTTCTTGATACAATTATTTTGCGTTGGTTTAAAGCAAGAGTTTAGTGGAGAATAGAATTTTAAATATAGCCTTTTTGTTAGGGGAAAACGGAAGATTAAACTGGATGTCTTTTGGATTAAATTGGATCCAAAGAAGATATGCCTGGTACTAGGAAATTGGAAGGCATCAGTTTTCTGTTGCAGACTTGTAACCGTACACCAACAGTGTTGTTGCAGCATTACTGGCCACTGTTGATTAGTCTCAGCTCAGCTATTAAGCTGTCAAGATCCCATTATGTACTCATGTTTATAAAGGCACAGATGGGGAGTGTCCTCACTCCTCTCATTTTATTCCCTTCAGTGATATTATCTGTAAGCACAGGATTAGATACAGGCATCCAACTTTATTTCACGATCAACTTGAATTCCACAACTGCGACATATTCCTGTCTATCAAGCGGCAACTGACAGAAATTTTTCTGCAACTTTGCTAGAATCAAACCTAACTTTTTCGGCTTATGTTAGGACAAACCTCCTTCAGCTGAAATTGCACTATCATTCCCCAGTATCATCGCAATATAAACTTAGAACTCTGAACCCTCAGCAGCATTTGACCTCAAGCTACATTTCCTTCTTACATCGGATATTTTGCTATAATCAATCCAGTGTGGAGGTGGAGGAACACTGCAGGTCAAGCAGCAGAGCAGTAGGAAAGTTGATGTTTCGGGTTTGCACCTTCATCAGGACTTTGGGAGGGGGGAAGAAGGGTGTGGGATGGTGCAAGATGGATGCAGCTAGGGGGTAGTGGCTTGCTATCTCCTATTTCCTTCCACCACTGCGATCTTCATCATCTTCATTAATTTTCTCAAGGGTAAATATTTTTTCCAAAAAGCAAAATGCCCCCTTTACTAACCCAAAAATGCAAAACACTGGTTCATTCAGAACTCTACAGGCCACATCCCTTGCTCATAGAACGAAATTTTAAAATGCACTATTTGCAGCCATTTTAACACTGAACTTGGCCATTATATGTCAGCTTTATTTTATCTGCATGTATTTTGACTGCCGTGCTGGGAGGCAAGGGAAAGAGAAAAATTGAAGTACAGAATCACAGAATAGTTATAACAAAGAATTGTTTCTATCTACCATGCAATTTCATGACATTCAATGCATAAGGGCTATAATGAAATGTTTCATGGAAAAACTTTTGATATTGACATTTATTCGTCCATCTCCCCCTCATCTTTATTATCTTCTCTATTATTTATATATGGTTACTTTGAAATAAATTATGTGCATTTGAGAAAGGGGTGATAATATGAGAGTAAATGTCGAAAACTTAAATTTCATTTTGCATTTTACTGGTTGGCACCTTTAAATACTGCTTAATAAATGGCATTTCCTACTCATCACTTTAGATTCAACTGAACAATCTTTGCAAATGTTATGCTCACTTGTTACTCAGATGAGCTGCTCAAAACACCAATTGGGTAATTGATATAAACATCTAAGAAATTACAACCTGTTATGAACTGAGATTTCCTTTTAACAAAGTGGCACACTGACTCTCTGAACATCATAGAGACACAAAAGTTCCAGGCTTGCTCCATTCATTACAATCCAAATCTTGTTCAGTAGGCAGGGTTCAAAGCTAAGTCCGCATCTTCCAGTGGAAAATCACTTAGAGAAGTCATACAAATGTTCTGACATCTGATATCCATACAGCTTCACAACTGATGCAACTGAGCCAGATGAGAAGTCAGAATAAAATCCTGGGGCAGTACTGGCTTGGTAAAGCTAGCTGAAAAACTGGATTTGTGCAAGTGCTAGAGTACAGTTTTCATTAATACAGTGCAGCATGATCCCAGGAAAGAAAAGATGGACCACCAGAACATAAACAAATGTTGACATTGACACAGTCTGCAATGGAGTGGATTTTGATGGAATTCTGAAATTAGATATTTGAGAGAGGGAAGTCATTGGAATCCCTCATAAAAGTTTAATGAGATCCAATGACCCACAGTATCACTAGCATCCTTGTTTCTGCCTGCTCCTGCCCCACAGAACTCCTCTCTTCCTACCTCACTAGTTTTTTTTCTCTCCTTGTCCAGTCTCCACGATTCCTCTGACACTTTACATCAGTTTCAGAATTTCCAGTTTGTGGGCACCAAATGCGTCTTTACCATGGACATACAATCCCTTTACACATGCATCCCCTGAAAGCCCTGAACTATTCCCATCCACAACCAGCCTCCTCTGCTGGCCGAGCTTGTCCTCACCCTGAACAACTTCTCTTTTAACTGATTTTACTTTCTTCAGATCAAAGGAATAGCCATGGGTACCTGCATCGGCCCTAATTATACCTGTCTCTTTCTAGGGTACGTGGAACATTCCTTGTTCCAGTTCTATTCCAGGCCCCACCCAGAACTCTTTCTCCAATATATTGAGTGATATGATCAGCGCTGCATCCCTCTCTCATCCAGAATTGAGAAATTTCATCATTTTTGTTTCCAATTTCCACCCTGCCCTCAGCTTCACCTAGTCCATCTGACTCCTCCATCCCTTTCCTCAACATCAGTTTCCATTTTCCTCCCACAAGAGCAATAGGGTCCCCCTTGCCCGAACCTACCATCGCACTAGCATACACATCCAAAGGATCATTAGCCACCATTTCCTCCATCTCCAGTGGAATGCCACGAGTCATATATTTCCCACCACTCCCTGATCAGCCTTCCACAAGGACTGTTCCCTCAGGGACACCCTGTCCACTTTGTCTTTCACTCCTAACACCACACCCCCCCAAACAGCCCTATGTCACCCTCCCCTGAAACCATAGAAGGTGTAACACCTACCCAATTACTTCCTCCCTCCTCAGTATCCAAGGGCGCAAACACACCTTCCAGGTGAAACAGCGGTTTACCTGGACTTCACTCAACCTAGTCTAATGCGTTGCTGCTCAAAATGTGGTCTCCTCTAGACTGGGGAAACAAAGCATAGAATGGACGACCGCTTGCATTCTGTCCACAAAAAAAAAAAACCCTGAGCTTCCCCTTGCCTGCTACTTCAACAAACCACCTTGTTCCCTGACCAACATATCTGTCTCTGGCCTGCTGCAATACTCCAGACAAGCTCAGCGCAAGTTGAAAGAACAGCACCTCATTTTCCACTTGGGAACTTTACTGCCTCTGGACTCAATATTGAGTTCCAACAATTTCTGGGTTTGTGAGCCTTCCCCATGCTTTCCTCAACTCCATACACCAAACCTTGATTTCACATGGTCTGCTATTACTGACAACCCATGGTTAGTCACCGAAAACAAAACATGCCTGGAGATTACAGTGGGTCAGGCAGCATCCATGGAGAGAAAGCAAGCTAACATTTCAAGTCAACAGGAGTCTTCAGAGTTGAACTGAAGTGTGGTGTGGGTAGCATTTATGCAATGGCGGGGTGCATGGTTGGAGTGCTGGGGGAGAAACGATGTCGGTAGTTCAGATTAAGTGATCGGAATGTGAGACTGGCAGAACAATGGTGTGTCTAACAGCCAGACCGGAAAGAAAAGACAGTCCCACTGGAGCTGGGGGAGGGGAAAGAGGACATGATGACAGAGAACGTAACAAGCAAAGCTGAAAGGAAGAGTAGAAATGGGGTCACAATTTGAAGCTGTTAAAATCAGTATTGAGCCCAGAAGGTTGTAAAGTGCCTTGTTTGAAGATGGGATGTTGGTTCTCCACTTTACACTGTGATTCGCTGGAGCATT
Organism: Rhincodon typus; assembly: GCF_021869965.1. Taxonomy (NCBI): domain Eukaryota; kingdom Metazoa; phylum Chordata; class Chondrichthyes; order Orectolobiformes; family Rhincodontidae; genus Rhincodon; species Rhincodon typus. Next base: position 64,680,470 of record NC_063342.1, on the reverse strand, counting down.
GCAGCATGCCAAAGACAGACAAGTGGCACGCAAGCTGGAAGCTGTGTTAAAATGACTAGCTACAGGAAGGTTGGAGTCATACTTGCACACGGATAGTCCCCAGTAGCAGCTATTCATTCTCCAAGGCTGACCATTACCCATTCCTTTGTCTGTTTTTCTCTCTTTTTGAGCTCTATCTCCATCTGCTCACCCCTCCCCACTCCCTATCTTCTACACAAAAAACAACTTTTTCCTAGAAGTTCCGAAGAAGGGTCACTAGACCCGAAAGATTAACTCCAATTTCTCTCCACAGATGCTGCCAGAACTGCTGAGATTTTTCAGCAATTTCCGTTTTTATTTCTGATTGCCAGCAACCACAGTTCCTTCAGTTTTTTTTTGTTTCTGATCTCTTTTTCGGCAGTGGTGAGCAGGGGTTTGTGGGGGGAGCTGGTAGGAAGATTGCTGAGAAGTCCATTGAACGTGTCTGGATTACATTTTCTGTCTGATGTGCACTGTGAGGTACCTGACCAGAGTTTCTGTTATCCTTATTTCTCTCAAGTTAATTCTGGTTGTTAATTCTGGAAGTTGTGTGTATACATGGTATAGATTGTATTACAGTTCTAAGTTATATAGTTAACCTTATGTTGTTTGTTGAAAACTGTGGAATCTTGTGGCTTTATTCTCTTAGCAAGTCCTGGATGGCTCACTTTGTCTGCGTTAAAGAAGTCACTGGTCCCTAGCCAAATTGTAACATAAATTTGGTGGTCTGCTCTGAAATATTGATACCTGCTGAGCATTTCCATTTCTGTTCATGTGTTTAATCATCTCAATTATGTTACCTCAATCTTTTTCACTTGAGGGAATACCAGCATAATCCAGGGAAACTGTTCTCCCAATTTAACATTTTAATCCACTGGTATGATTCTGGTGAATCTGCACTGCACCTTCTCCAAGTTGACGATATGATGACTGAGCTAAGGTTTATAGAAATGGACATAGCACTACCCAACACTTTACACACCTGTATCATAACTTTCACCCCATTAAATTCCAGATCCCTTGAGATAAATACTAAGATATCATTAGCCTTAATTTTTAAGATACATATTCACCAATGTTTAGTGATTTCAACAAATGGATCCCTAAATCTTTCAGCACCAGAGTTTCTGGCATCTCATTATCAAACAAGTGATCCTTTCAAGCTTTCACAAATCCAAAGTTAAAATTTATAAAATTGTACAAAATTAATCATTAACTATTCCTCAAATATTTGAAATTAAAGTCACACCACACCATTATTCATGCGCTAATATCTTATACATACTTCACCAAGTACTTCAATTATTTCACCGATTTTCAGCTCCAGTTCATCTTCATTCTGAGGTGCATAACTAAATGCCACTTGACATCTTCTTGATCTAATTTTTTCAGCTGAGGAAACAAAATTCAGAGTGTAAGAAGGCCCATATAGGATGGAAGGTTTTTTTTCATGGACAATACAAATATATTCTGACAAAACAGATGAATATAGTTTGCCAAGTATGCATATCATGGTTCAATTTGATCCCAAATACAAATAGTGTTAGAGAGATGGTAATATGGAAGTTTAAGAAGATATCATTAATAGTATGAAACCAATATCAAAGTAGAATTTGTTCAATTTCCTTCTGGATATATTTTTACTTATTACTACATATCTTTGCATAGGATCCTCTATTACTGGAGGCACAGTGGACAGCAAAGAAGGTTACCTCAGAGTACAAAGGGATCTTGATCAGATGGGCCAATGGGCTGACGAGTGGCAGATAGAGGTTAATTCAGACAATTTTGGAAAGGCAAATCAAGGCAGGATTCATACACTCAATGGTAAAGTTCTGGTCAGTGTTGCTGAACAAGCAGGCCTTGGAGTGCAGGCTCATAGTTCCTTAAAGTGGAGTCGCAGGTTGACAGGAACGTGAAGGCGGCATTTGGATTGCTTGCCTTTATTGGTTAGTGCAACGAGTATTACAGTTGGGAGGTCATGTTGTTGCTGTACAGGGCTTTGGTTAGGCCACTTTTGGAATACTACTTGCAATTCTGGTCTCCCTGCTATGGGAAGGATGTTGTGAAACTTGAAAGGGTTCAGAAAAGATTTACGAGGATGTTGCCAGGATTGGAGGGTTTGAGCTCTAAAGGAGAAGCTGAATAGGCTGGGGCTATTTTCCCTGGAGGGTCGGAGGCTGAGGGGTAACCTTATAGAAGTTTATAAAAACGTGACTAGCATGGAGAGGGTAAATAGACAAAGTCTTTTCCCAGGGGTGGGGGAGTCCAAAACCAGACGGCATAGGTTTCAGGTGAGAGGGGAAAGACTTGAAAAGGACGCGAGAGACAACTTTTTCACGCAGAGGGTGGTGCATATCCATATATGAGCTGCCAGAGGAAGTGGAGGACACTGGTACAATTACAACATTTAAAAAGGCATCTGGATGGGTATATGAATAGGAAGGGTTTAGAGGGAGATAGGCCAAATGCTGGCAGATGGGACTAGGTTTATTTAGAATATCTGGTCAGCACAGACAAGTTGGACCAAAGGGTCGGTTTCCCTGCTGTACATCTCTATGACTATGAATCTACTATACTATCTCAGGTAAAACATAGCAGAAACTGGAGTCACTCTGAATTGTGCAGACTGGAATAACTAGGCATAGTGCTAGCATAACAAATTTCTCAGGACAATCAACTGATTAAAACATTGACAAAGGGATTGAAAAAGAGATTCCATCTGAATATCTCTAAAATGGATTTAGTACAACATTAATTCCATGGCGTGACTTCACTGATGCGTACGGTGATTTTTGATTCCATATTTTTCTGTGTTTAAAACACACTTAATATCCCATTAACTTCCCTGTTATTTTTACTTACAAAATTCATGCCATCCCTTACTTGCACTTCTACTTCTCCCAGTCTCCCCAATATGTTTTGTCCTACATTTCATGTCTGAGTCTTGTACCTGAAGTTACTAAAAATACCTTACAAGTTCACAATTCTTTTAACTTCCTTCACAAATTTTTTCTCCCCCCCCAACTTTACACATTTTCTCCTTGGAAATCATTCTTGGCTCAGTTGGTAACGCTACACGATATATTTGAAAACATTCTCTAAAATGTATGACTCTTCGTGTTAGCCTTGGCTCACAGGTAACATGCTGACTCTCAGTGCAGTACTTGTGCAGTCAGAAGCAACTTCCATAGGAGAACCTAAATCAAGGCCTTGTCAGATTGATATGAAAAATCTCATGATCCAATTCAAAGAGGAGCGTAAGAGTCATCTCAGTGATCTGGCCAACATTTGTCATTCAATTAAAACCTACAAGCCAGTTAGGTGCCCATTTGTGTAGGAGCTTGCTTTATGTAGAGTGACTGCCATTCATTACAATCATGATGATATTTCTTAGTGATGTAAAGTCATTAAAGGTGTTGTATAAATTGAAGTTGTTTTGTTTTCTGCTGCATGCAATGACATGTTAGAACACTGTTACACAAAACAGCCCTAGTAGCCACTGTACGCCGATAGCAATCAAGGTTTGTTTGACCTTGAGAGGAACATAGACAAACCAAACCATAGTCATGCATTGTCAGCATTCAAACATTTCAACTTTCTACCAGAGGCCATTAGATTGGAAGAACAAGAACTCCACCTAATTTATTCCCTTTTCTTGTAGCTGAAAACCCAGCTCAGTTCTAATGACCCCTGCTCTGCTTAGATCAGCATTCTTTTCTAATAACAAACTTTAGACTTCCCTATTCAGGAAATTGACTCAACAGAGCTGCCAGATTTAGCTTCACCAGTGGTATAGTGATTCATTATCAAACTGATCCAAACCTTTCGATAAAAATTGCCAATTCCTTCAACTTATAAAGCATATTTTTAAAAATTAACAAAGTTTTTTAAAACTCTGATAATTTTAATGGCATACAGCAATAAATTGATTTGTACTGAAAAAGACCACTCAGCATATTTAACGTTTCTTGGTTAAGAGTGTGAAGACAAATTTGAGAATTTTTAATGTAATACCAAACAGTGGTTAAAATGTATAAACTCTGAAAACAGTTCCTCTCTGTCCATTACATGCCTCTTCCATTTTCCTTGGGCTCCATTTACTTGCACAAATAATAAGTTTGCTATAGAATGTACAGGCACCATAAGCAGTCTCTGTAAATGTACAAAACTGCCTTTACTTGCAATCTCACTTACCACTCAAGAGGAAACAAAATAATCCAGTGATATGTGATAAATATTTTGAGGCTGTGGTTGGGCCACAATACATCTTCACTCTATGTCAATGCATCTTTGACAAAGTTTGATTTCAATGCCACAAATGAAGTGTTCCACTGCAAGCTTAATATCCCTCCCTTTGATGATAAATTTTAATGTGCACACAAAAAATTCCAACATTCAGAGGCCAAACAAACTATAACAATAAAAAAGGACTCCATCTAAACATGCAATGTAAACAGAAGATATATCAAGTCCTTGCATGTGACAATTTGATTTGTCACCATAAACATCCCAAAGATGTCAGATAAGCAAGGTGCCAATGGGAGAAAACCTCTTGTAATAATTTTTACCATGAGGAACAAAGTAGTTGACAAACAAATTGATCTGATAGGAGACAAAATCACCAGGACTTGATGACTTACATTCAAAGATTTTAAAAGAAAGTGACTGCGGGCATAGTGGATATATTGGTCAATATATTCCACAACTCACTGAACCCACTGGGGTAGTATAAGGGGTAATGTATTAGCATGGATTGAGAACTGAGTAAAACACTGAAGACTGACACAAGATTAATGGCTCTTTCTCAGCTTGAAAAACAAATAGATTCGAGTGCAACAATGCACAGTCCTCGGGCCTCAATTATTTTCTATTTATATGAATGAGTTAGAGGATAGAGCCAGAGTATAATTTATCCAAATTTGCAAGTGAAACAAAAACAGGTGGGAGGGAATGTTGTAATGAGGATACAATGAGTCTCTAAGAGGATACAAGTAAGTTGGGCAAAACTTGGAAGACAGAGTTTAAAGTAGGAAAGTGTGAGGTTATGTACTTTGGTAGGAAGAATCAGAAGGCAGACTATTTAAACTGAAACTGATATCAAAAAAATGCAGCATATGGGGATCTAGGAAATTTTCTGCATGAAATACAAACAGTTACCATGCAGTTGCAGCAAATAATTAAGGAGGCAGACTGAATTTTGAGTCTTATTGCTAGGGGCCAGGAGTTTAAAGAGGCAAGTCTTACTGTAACTGTATAAGACGTTGGCGAGGCCATATCTGGAGTACTATTTATAGTTTTGGTGCCACTAAGATATACTTAAAAAAGAATATGCTGGCATTGACGGCAATTCAAGATAGATTCACTCGAAAAAGATGATGAAGTTGGAACTAGAAGCAAAAAGACTTCAAAATGGCAGAAGGAAAAGTACAATATAGTAGTGAGGGTGAGCAAATCATCGTAGCCAAAAGCCTGGTAGGGGTACATACAAATATGTCCAAACATTACCAACATTCAATTAAGAAGATGTAGAAGCCTTTTTTATTTCCTTTGAGAAATTGGCTAGGCAGATGAATTGGCCAGAGTCTGGGTGGATAATGTTAAATGAGACCAAGTGGCAGGGCTAATGAGGTGTTTGCAACACTGATGAGGTGTCAAGGGATTATGAAGATGTTAAACAAGCTATCTGGAGTGCCTACGAATTGGTACCAGGAGCATATAGACAATGGCTCAGAAATATGAGGAAGGAACCAGGTCAGACTTACATCGAGTTTGGAAGAATTAAACACAGCAACTTCAATAGATGGGTGAAACCATTAAAGATAGAGAATACATACGAGGGTGCTAAAGAGATTATTCTGCTGGAAGAGTTCAAAAAGTCACTTCCAGAAATAAGAACTCATGTTAAGGAACAGAAAGTCAAAATGGCGAGAAGAGCTGCTGAGATGACGGATGAATACGCATTAGTGCATAAATCAAAATCCAGCTTCTGACAGCAATTTCATTCCATGAGGGATAGAAATTGGGAAAAAGGGAGATCTTTCAAATTTAAAAAAAAAAATCACACTAGGAACAGTTTACCACAGGTGGAGAAAAGAAACCCAACAGGGTGAAAAGGAGGTGAAAGGCTTCAAGTGTTTTCATTATAATGGAGTGGGACACAAAGTCACAGTGCCGTGGTTTAAGAAAGGCACAGGGGAAAAATAGATGTGGTAAAAGAGCCTAAACCAGTGGGATTATTTGAGGTAGTGAATGAAACCCCAGAAGTAGTCAAGGAGTGCAAGAGAGTCAAGGGCTGGATAGTAAGATAGCGTCCGATCTCTACAAAGTCTTTGCCTTTGTGGGTAAGGTTTATTCAGGAAGAATGGGGGGGGAAGAAGGTAAAGAAGTTAAAATAGTTAAAATATTGAGCGATATGAGCACTAACCAGTCTCTAATAGTAAGAGATCAAAGTATTTGCACTCTTTCTGAAATGTTACCCAAGACAGTGGTAATCTGTGGAGTAAATAGAGATTTAGTGGTCCCCTGTATAAGATCAGGTAGGAAAGTCCAATCAAGACTGAGGAAGTGACAGTGGAGTGATTGAAAGGATTTCTACTCCAGGAATAAAGTTTGTTTTTGGAAACACCCTAGCAGGATCAAAGGCGGGAGTGATGTCACTTGTAGTGGAGAAGCCAAAGGAAAACCAGGGAACTGAGGAGTTAAAACGAAAATACCCTGGAATTTTTCTGGACTGTGTGGTAACAAGATCCCACAGTCATAAGTTACAGCAAGAAGGAAAAAACCAAAAGAGAAAAATGAAGGAGTTGAAGTCCAGTTAGCTGACATCCTGTTTGATGAAATGGTAAAGGAAAAACCTGAACAGGTGGAGGATCAGGCAGAGGTGTTTAGTTCTGAAAGATTAATGGAGTTACAACAAAAAGATAAGACAATAAAAAGGTTTATATCATAAAGCCTACTCAAAAGGAATCAGAATGTATTCCTGAATGTTATTATCTTAAGGATAAAATCCTAAGGTGAAAATGGAGACTGCGGCAGGTTGATGCAGAGGAGAAATGGGCGGAAGTGCACCAGATTGTGTTGCCTAATAGTATATAGACAGGAATTATTACGGGCAGCATATGAATTACCTGTAGGTGGTCATCTAGGAGTGAGGAAGACTTAGGTTAAGATACAAAAGCATTTCTATTGGCCTGAATTACATAAGGATGTGGTTGAATTTTCCTATACCTATCATATGTGTCAAATGGTAGGAAAGCCACAGTCAGTAATAAAACCAGCGTCTTTGATTACAATTCCTACAATTTAAGAACCTTTCATGCCGGTTATGTCTGATTGTATAGGTCCCCTCCCTAAAACTAAAACGGGAAACCAGTATTTGCTGACCATAATGAATGTGTCTACCAGATTTCTGGAGGCAATTCCATTATGGAATGTTAAGGCAGAAAAGGTTGTGGAAGAGTTGCTTGCTTTCTTTACCTGTTATGGACGATTCAGGAAGATTCCCAGGAAGATTCAGTCAGACCAAGGGTCCAATTTGACTGCCAAACTATTTAAGGAGGTCAGAGATAGTTTAGGCATCCAACACTTTAAATCAAGTGAACACCATCCTGAATCCCAGGGAGCATCGGAAAGATGGCATCAGACCCTAAAGACAATGCTGAGGGCTTATTGCCAGGATTACCCAAGTGATTAGGATAAAGGTATCCATTTATATTGTTTGCCATTAGAGATGCCCCAACTGTATCGGCTCAGTTTACTCCATTTGAGTTGATATTTGGACACAAACTAAGAGGGCCTTTAAAATTAATTAAGGAAAAGTTAATAGGTCTGAAGTCAGAGATCTCACAGTTGGATTATGTATCTGAATTGAGAGAAAGTTTAAACAGAATAGGTGAATTAGCTAGACAACATTTGACGGACGCACGGCACATAATGAAGCAAGAAGCAGATAAGAAGTCTAAAATTTGTATGTTTGCCTGCAGGGATAATGTATTGGTGCTGTTACCAGTGTTAGGACATCCCTTCAAAGCAAAGTTTAGTGGTCCTTATCAGACGGAGAAGTAGTGAGTCAGGTGAATTATCTGGTAAAGATGCCAGATAGGAAAAAAATTTAAATGGGTATTTCATGTGAATATGCCGAAACCTTATTATGACAGGGACAAGGGGAGAAACAGGTATTAGTTACCGTGCCTCAGAGTGAGCGATCAAATCCGGATGCTTTGGATTTTGATGTTCCTCAAAATAAGTTAAATATTGAGGAAGTTCTTGGAGAATGGGATAAAATAGAGAGTTCTCTGTCTGTGGAACAGAGAAGTGAATTGCAAGGCCTGTTGCAGCAATATGAGGACATATATAGAAATAGAATGGAGAGGACTTATATTCAAGTACAAAAGGTTGAAGTAGGGAATGCTGTTCTAATAAAACAACATCCCTAGAGACTTAATCCTCTTAAAGCCACACAGGTACAGAAGGAAGTGGAAATAACGCTCCAAGAAGACAGGATTGAGCAGAGTCAAAAAGAGAGTGGAGTTCATCAACTGGTTCCCAAACCTGATTGTACTCAACAATTCTGTGTGGATTATTGGAAGGTCAATGCCTTAACTAAGTCAGACTCATCCCCAATTCTAAGGCTGGAGGACTATGTGGAATAAGTTGGACAAGCCACTTGCATCACAAAGTTAGACTTACTTATGGACGGAATTGTGGCAGGAATAACTAATTAGTGATCTTTAACCGTTTGTGGAAAGATCACATGGTACATTTGGCGGAGCTCTCTGAAAAATGACAGGAGGCAAAACTGGTTATAAATTTAGCGAATTCGCAAAGGCAGAAGTGATGTTCTTGGGACACAACATTGGGCATAGAAGGATGACCGCAAGGAATGTGAAGACAAAGGCCATTGACGAATTCCTAAGACCATCCTCAAAGAAAGAGGTGCATCGAATTTTGGGACTGAGCAGATTCCACCAGAAGTTTGTACCAAACTTTAGTAGCATGGTGGCACCGCTGACGGATTTGCTAAACATGAAATTTTGGTGGACAGAACAATGCCAGGTGGCATTTCAGAATTTAAAAGCCAGTTTTAGGTACACCAAATATCTTGAAACTCTTTAAAGTTGCTATCGACACAAGCAATGCTAGGGTTGGAACTGTGTTGATGCAGGAGGATGATTACAGAATTGAAAGGCCAATCAATTATTTTTCAAAGAAACTCAATATCCACCATTGGAAGAGAGAGAGTTATTGAGTTTAGTACTGGCCTGACAACATTTTAATATTTATGATACAAACAATGTTTCAGAGACAGTTGTGCATACTGACTACAATCCTCTCACTTTTTTTGTAAAGATTTAAGGACAAGAATACAAGACTATTTCGTTGGAGTCTTATGTTACAAGCATTTAATTTATAGATTGTACATGCTGCAGGTCGTAAAAATGTTATTGCAAATGCGCTACCACAGGTTTTAAAAAAAGTGTACAACATTGAATAGTACTGGTCCAATGTTATATATGTATGCAGAATTAGTATGAAATGTGTAACTTTAGATTACTGACCTATGTATTTCACGATAACGGCATTAAGATTTAGAGAAAAAAAAAGTGAAGCCATCTTTTCATAATGATGGTTCATTTATTCTTTGGTTGGGGGCGGGGGGGTGTTATGAAGTTGTGTAGAGTACTCGTGAATTGGAAGGCAGAACGCTAGAATTGTTGGTAAAAATGATAGGATGGAAGAGTCCTCGGTTGCTTTAAGAGATAAAGTGCTTTTCTAAAGCACTGCTGCCTCACAGTGCCAGGGACCAGGTTCAATTCCACCCTCGGGCGACTGTCTGTGTGGAGTTTGCACATTCTCTCAGGGCCTGCGTGGGTTTCCTCCGGGTACTCCGGTTTCCTCCCACAGTCCGAAGATGTGCAGGTTAGGTGGATTGGCTAAGCTAAATTGCCTGTAGTGTTCACTGGTCTGTAGATTAGGTGGGTTATAGGGGGATGGGTCTGGGTGGGATGCTCCAAGGGTCGGTGTGGACTTGTTGGGCCGAAGGGCCTGTTTCCACAATGTAGGGATTCTATGATAAGCTTAAGAGATTTACACAGGAAAATAAAAAAGTGTCTCTACTAGCTGAAGATGTATAGCCACTTCTGAAATTGAAACATGGATCAATTGGCTGTCTGATTGGAAACCTTAGGCTTGTTTTAATGTTTTAGCAACTAGCTGGAATCAGCCAAATAATTTAAAACAAGCTCTTAGCGATTGAAAGCCAATTGAATTTAAGATAAGTTGGCTTTGACAACCTCATATTAATGCTATTGTAAGAAAATTGATGTCATTCAAGGTATATAAAGAGAGGATTTTTTGAGAATCGGTGTGAGAGCGAACCGCCACCAGAGAAATAAGCATCTAGCTCTCACAAGAAATCGCTAAGCTCTCTAAGAAAGCACCATCTATCTAGAAAAGGTACCACCACACTTCTCGCTAAGCGTTCTCACAGAAGACTTCACACAGAAAACATCCGAGAGCCGGATCAATGGAAGAAAGTCTCTCAGAGTCTACATGCCTAAATTCTAATTTATTTTCTTATTACTTGGGTTTATCTAAGTGGGACTTGTTTTTATTGGAACAGAATACCAGTAGAATTTACTTCCATTAGGGAATAGTTTGTAGTTAAGGGGGAATTGTTTAGTTTGTTAATAATTCTGTTTATTTATTTAACCATAACAGGTGAACAAATTAAGTGTCAGTTGTTACTTATAAAGTGAATATCAGGGATTTTCTTTGACTCAACCTCCCCTTCTCCATAACAAAGTACTGTCAATAACTGATTCTGTGAATGAAACCATATGGCGATTGAAGAAGTGCTATTAAAGGTTTAGTTAATAATCCAGATATTTACTCCAGGTGGTTGGATGATTATAGTCCTTATCAACTAGACTTTGAGTGAAATCTTAAACAGCCTTCTGTTCTTTGTGACAGTTCTTCTGCTCCAGAATATACGATTATTAAATAGATGTTTTTTCCTGCATATTTGAATGCTTTGCATCGAGAAAGACAGATTTTCATTAAATAAGAGTCTCTGCAAAAACAAAATCAGAACTCAAACATTACATAAGAGCATGTAAGAGACAATTTAATTCAAGATGAGGAGATTTAGTTTATTGTGTAAGGGTCATAGGAAATGATAATGGTCCTGGTAACCCAATAGATTATGGTAGCATGACATAAATGGCAATCAAGAGAATGCATTTGTAAAATGCTTTTGTGACAGCTTCTTAGAACAACAGATTATGAAATTGACTAGGCACAAAGCTATTTTAATCGTGATATTACTGAATTCCATTTGTTAAATTTGAAAGTGACATACTCTAATCATAAATCAGAATCTGAAATGTAAAGACAATTATACAGGTACGGGAGTAAGTGACTAAGGTTGATTGAGAAAATAGCTAAAAGTTATGGAGGTAAACAAACAGCAGGAATCATTTCAAGAAACAATTTAAAACATTCAATAACAATACATTCAATTGAACAGAATCAAAGTAAAGGTCAATAAATATCCACTAAATAAGCGCATCCAATCAATACCTTCAAAAAGGCTATCATACAAATTGTTAGGACTTGAGATTTTAACAGCTCACCAATTATCTTTAGAACTGCTGGGTTAATGTTTCCTTTTTCTGATAAACCTATAAAGATCAATGATATACTCCTCTGCTTTACTGTCCTCTTCAACAAAAATTATCTGGATTGATGAGAAAAAGCTGGAGAAAGCATTAAAAGGACTGTAAAAAGGACAATGCTTGCGTTCAAAAAAGCAAGGTTGTTTTCTCTCCCTTGCCCCATGCAAAAATAACTTTTTCGCAAAGATTCAAAAGTATGTTCTCAGTCATCTGAATTACTATACCACCTTATATTTCTTGTCAGTTTTAGTTTTTTTGCCATTTAGTTTAAATCATTCCCTTCTCAAACACCTGTAGATGGCACTGATGCAGTCAATAAGAAATTTCACTTGCAAAGACAGAGTTTTCTTATTTTTCATGTCAGTTTTAATGATATCCAAATCTCTAGTTATTCTGATCAGAATTATTCGAGCCTTGAGCACTGAAAAGAAGTGGGTTCTGTTTAATGCAGCATATACCTAAGAGTATGTTTTAGATTTAATTCAATTTTATGACCATCAATTGCCACAAGACAAATTCAGATTAAATTGATTCTAAATCTTTTCTCTCCTTGACAGCTCCTTACACAGATGTGTAAATAAATCGCTCAGTTTGCATCATAATCCGATCCAAGTGTTAAATACCTTGTACTAATACATCAAGTGAGACAAGGGGAGAAAAATAAGAAACCTTGTGAGCTATTGCTGGCTGAAAGGACTTACTTGCTGTGGCTTTATCTGTTGCTTCCAGACTACACCATTACTTTTGCAATCACAGAAGATTCAAGTTTAAAGCGAACAAAATCTCCAGTTTAAGTTCAAGATATCTTGTATAGAAACCATATACTGAGATATATCAACCCATACCTGACACCAATTATTGCAAGTAATCTCAAATTACTTCAAGCACAATTTTTTTTCTTGGAAAAACTGGAGATATTTACTCACTTGAGAAACAGAAACCATACAAGCCTCTGGAGACATGCCACATTACTCTTACCACAAATAAGCACTCATCTGCATCAATATGTGGCACACAAAAAGAAAATAAAAAGAACAAACACTTTACACATTTATAGAACACCTTTCAAATCTAGAACATCTAAGGTATTGCCCAACCGAAAAATTATTTTCAAGAAAGGTAAAGGCAGCAGCAGAAAGGAGGTACCACAAACTACAAATTAAAAGAAAACAGGTAATCGGATTTGGTCTTGCTTGAGGCATCAGCGCAGACCAAGGCACTTGTGCTTTCAATGGGTTAATTTTTGACCATA
>NC_063342.1:64630968-64667022 GCF_021869965.1 Rhincodon typus | reverse complement strand
AATAGGCAGGCTGACAAGAACAAGAACAAGAACAATGTAGCAGTCCCCTGATCTTTCAACCTAGATTACATGCTGAAACCACAGCCTGGAATTTGAAAGCAATTTTATAATTTCCAGCGAGCAAAGATGACATTGGATTCGCCATGGAAAACTGGAAAGCATATAAAAATGATTAGCAAGTTAATGCAGAGGATTTATTATTTTTATATATTATTCGAATTATTTTAGAAGTATCAAGTGAAGCATCAATTTATTAAACAATAACCTGTTACTTTTGTTTTCCTTAAAACAAAATAAACGTTCTTAATTGTCAGCAACTGGTCCATTTTATTTAACAATTCAAGAATTAGTCATTGTCAGACATTAACACTGGTTTGTAGACAGAGTAGATAGTATGAAATTATTCCTATTGGCAGAGAGATCAAGAATGAGAGGAGAATGATTTAAAATGAATGGCAAAAGGAACTAAAACTGGCAAGGAAACCTTTTGCTACACAGTGAGTGGTTAGGATCTGAAAGTCACTGTCTTTGAAAATGCTGTAGAGGCAGATTTAAGTGTGGTATCAAAAGAGAATTGACAAACCACTTGAAAAGAAAATAAAATACAGAGCTAAGTGGCACAGACACACAGACAGAAGTGAAACTAGCTGAGTTTTCTGGCAGACAGATGCAAGGGGCTGAAAGGCCTCCATCCATGCTGTAATCATTCTATAATATTATGCTTTCTATAACAGGGCAGAAATGTCCAATTTTCTTTTACTTCCAATTTCCTTATCTCCATTTCTGCACAGTGCATAAAGCAAATTCGTTAATGAGTTGATCTGTTTGACCTCTGTCACTTTATTTGGAATAAAGTTTTGTCCATTAAGATTTGTCAATATGTTCCTCACATAAACTCTAGATTTTTCCAATTTTTTCTTTATAAGTCACTCTTAGCTTTGATCCTTTCAGATAAAGAAGAAATGCTCTCTCTAAATATTTCCGTATGATCTTTGGAGAAGCTGAGATTTCATTTCTAATTTTCAAATCTTCAAATTCTGGACCAAGAAAAGCATTTCACAATCTCTTCTGAGATCTTAGCATCCTCCAGATTCTTTGGCGAGATCCAAAGGAAAGGACAAAATGTGCAGATGCTTCCTTCCAAGTCTAAAGCAAAAACTATTACTGCATGAAGTCAGAAGTCATATGACACCAGATTATAGACCAACAAGTTTATTTGAAATCACAAGCTTTCAGAGCGTTGCTCCTTCATCATGCGAAGTGAGGGGGAAGCACACAGACACAGAATTTACGGGCAGAGAGATCAAAGATCATACAACTGGTGTGTGCAGTGTTGAATAATAAGTCTCTGCAGATGTCCAAAAGTGTTAGACGGTGTGAGTAAAGCATCAACAGCTAACTAACAAGTGAAGGGATGACCAAAAATCCAATTAAATTAGGTAGAGAGATAATTATAAAATATTAAATACAAGGTGGTGCTACAGTCAAACTAAATGACTGGGGTAACATGATAGGTACAAGAATCGCAGGCTGAGGGTTTGATCAAAGTAACAAGCAATCCAAAATAGTACAAACTAATTCAGGTAGAGAGATCATAACAATTTATCCAGGTGATTGTGTCAAAACAGGACAGTAAGGAAGGTTTTACAGGTACAGAACAGTGTGGTGGGGTCACATGTTTTATGACAAGGAACCGAAGATCACGGTTGAGGCGATCTTCACAGGTTTGGAACTTGGCAATCAGTTTCTGCTTGGTGATTCTGTATTATTGTATATCTTGGAGGACGCTTACCCGAAGGTCGGAGGCTCATCACCCCAGTCCAACACTGGCACCTCCATTAGAGTACGGGTATTACGGGCAGAGAAGTGGAATGAATAATTAATGCAAGGCGAGAGCCAAATAAAGTACTCAGTCGACCACATTTTTGCAGGATTGTATAGTTTTGGTCTCCTTACATGTGGAGGAATATACTTACATTAGAAGCAGTTTAGAGAAGCTTCACTAGATTGTTTGCTGGAATGAACAGATTTAGTAGATTGAGTGCATACTCACTGCAGGTTAAAAGAATAAGTGGAGAAATGTACAAGATTCTGAGGGGGCACGATAGGCTCGTTACTAAAAAGGATGTTTCCTTTGCGAGATAATATAGAACTAGTGAGCATAATTTTAAAAATAGGGTTTCCCAATTATGATTAAGATGAGAAGAAATTTCCCCTCTAAAAGCATCATGGAATTCTCCTTCACGGTGAGCAGTGGAGACTAGGTCACTGAATATATTCAAGGGTGAATTAGACAGATTTCTGATCGACAAGTAAGTTGAGAGTTAAAGGGGTCAGCAAGGAAAGTAGAGTGAGGGACACAGTGAGATCATTGATGATTTTGAAAGAACAAATGACCTGGTCCTACTCCTATTTAAAGATTTTACTCACCATCAGCCAGCGCATTGCATGCAGTTCTGAAATCTACATTGTGGAAAGGATGTTACAGCACTGGAGATCTACTAGGATGTTGCCTGGACTGAAGAGGCTTAGCTATTAAGTGAGATTAGATTAACTGGGACTGTTTTACTTGGAGCAGAGCAGACCAAGGGGGTACGTGATTATCAAATTACAAGGGGCAATAGACAGGTAACCAGGACACTGAAGGACCGGGGCAATTGAAGCTTCCATGATTTGCCACATAGCAAAGGAAGATTATATTGCAGGTGCGAGCTTTGATACTATGACTTTTCTTTCACCCCTTAGTTACACCTTTTTCTTAAAGCAAAAAAATGTTTATGCTTCGATAAAAATACTATAACCTTACTTCCCTTACTCTAACTTTATTTCACTTACCCAACTTTGCTTATTTATACTGCTTTATTACAGTGACCCTGGCATTCAATTATTCTTCAAAATAAAATAAAGAATTGCAGATGCTGGAAATCTGAAACAAAAACAGAAATTGCTGGAGAAGTGCAGGTCTAACAGACAAACAGAATTGATATATCAGGTCCAATGACCTTTCCTCACAATGTTCCTGTTATTTCTCATTAATTCCTTCTTCCAAAGAAAAAAGCACTTTCAACCCACTAATCCCGGTGATATCACTGTTTGATCTGCTTTCCCAATCAGCAGTATCCCTAAAGCTGTTAAACTAGTACCTACACTCCCAGACCCCACTGAAATGCTGGGCCCCCTAATCCTGGGTCTCAATATATCCTCTTGCTGCCTCTCTCTCTCTGCTCTACTGAAGCAGAAATTTAAAAAGATGATATTTTCTATACCAGCCTGTTCAAAGATTCTATGACATATCTATGGAAGTAGATGCGTCTTGAAACTTGGCCTCCTGGCTCAGAATTATGGACATTACACTTGCACAAGAGGCCTTATCATACTTAAAAAAATTTAATTTGTTCAGAGTTGTCATGACAATTCTGGAGAAGGTGGGACTTGAACCTGAGCCTCCCGACTCAGAGGTAGGGAGGAGTGCCACTGCATCACAAGAGCCACTATCATCAATACTACAGTAGATTCGGCAATGCTATCAGTTTCTTGCTAACTGCACATATGCTCTACCATGTAATTTTAGTAGAGTCAACTGTCACAATTTTTCAGAAAGGCATAAAACAAAAAAACGACATTTGCATCAATGGGTGCTCAATTTGGGGATTTAGCATACGGTTAGGGTAGATTATGAGCACAAGAGAGGCAATTTCACCTTCACATCAGTTACGCAAACTGTTTAAACTGTTATCTGTATTTCAGTCAACAAGCTTCCTAATAGGAAGAGAGACCATTCTGCTGGTTTGCAATCAAAGGCTAACATTGCTGTCCAAATATGGTCTTTTGTATTTCTCCTGACTTATTGCGTTGCTTCTCTCAGTCTCATGTCACCCTCTTTTCTTTCTTCAATTTTCCTTCTCGCTTCTCTCCTTTTGGATAGAGGTACAGATGACATTTGGTGGCAGATCAAGGAGGACTGACCAGTAGATTCCTTTTCACCTCTCTCCTCAGTCACTGATTCTACACTCCTACTTCCCATTCCCTTTCCCATTATCTCTTACTTTCTAATCCCACCATTCCCAAACTCCTCAATTCCGTCACTTGAACCTGTATCTTCCCAGTCACTTATTCTTAAACATTTAGCCACAATCTTCCAGAAGACCAGTAATAAAAAGCCAAAGTAGCCCAAAGACACTGGAATAACTCCAGAGGTTAGTACCCTTTGTTTAACATGCATGGTACCTGACACTGGCCCGGCTCCCTCAAAGCCAGCTCTCAGAGTGAGCAGAACCTCTGACATTCTTGTTTGTATCGGTCAGCCAGGGCTCCCTGATTGGGGTTGTTAACCTGGTCCAATCAGGGAACTCATATTCCACCGGGCTGATGTTGTTAGAATCACTGCATCCCTCCCCTGTTAAGAATGAGCCATAGGCCTGTTCTTTGTCTTGTGACCTCTCCTGGGGCATTTTCGTATCAAGTCTGGCTCCTCCAACTTAGCCTCTGATACAGGTGGCACGTACTGGACCATAACCCGCCTCTTGTCCCTGGAGCATCTCAGAAGAAATTCATTCTCTTCTTCAGGTGGTAAAGGCATCAAGGCTTGACATCTGCCATGTCCATCTCAGAGTCTAGGGTTTCTTTGGCCCTCGGAGGTGGGGGTGGGGGAGGAGAACCCACAGGTTCCAAATGCCTTCCCAGCTGTCCTGTTCCTGCCCCGTTTGCATGTTTGCAGCTTTCACGTGGTCCAAGTGCTTATTGAGGACTACCTCACCTACCCAAGCTTTGTATGTCTCGGAACCCGACCTCGCTTGATCCATGCCTCTTACCCATGCAGGGCCATTTCCGTGGTTTCAGTACAAAACTTCGTCCTTGAAATAAACCGTCTCTCTCACTTACAGGAATCTTGTGTTCAGAAAGTCTAAAACCAGAACGGACTCTTTCAGTGATGGCACCACCAGTGGTGTATCTGCCAGCAAGCGGCTCAAGGCATCTGCATTTGCTACTTGGAACTCTTGGATGATGTTCCAACTTGTAATTGTATCCACTTTGAATGAGATCCCATCACTGAATTTGACCTGCACCTATGGGCAGCACAGCCTTTTCCTATTTGAGTAGCCCTAGCAGGGGTTTGTGGTCTGTTATGATTGTAAATTTATGTCCCTAAAAAGGTATTGTGGAACCATGATACACCAAAAAATGACCGCCAAACCTTCCTTCCTGGGCGTCTTTACACTCTGCGTCAGTCGAAGTCCGGGAAGCCTATGCTATTGGACATTCCTCTCCATTGGGTCATCCATGAGCCCACACTACCCTGATATCGTACAGGAAGTTATCGCAGTTCAGCACCAGGACTCGCTTGGGATCATAGCGTGCCAACACCTTAGAGAATGACAGCTTCTTCTTCGCTTCCCCAAAGGTTACTTCTTGACTATAAGACCATTTCCAAAGCTGACCCTTTTTCAATAGCAGGTTTAAGGGTGCCAGGACAGTGGCCACGTTACATATGAACCTTCCATAATAATTCATCAATCCAAGAAAAGACCTAAGCTCCGATACACACATGGGAGCCAGAGCAGCTTTGAACACCCACATAAACTGGTCTTGTCAATTCTCTAGCTCAAGTAAGTCACTTGGGATGCCTGGAACATACATTTTTCCCTTCCTCGGCATATGCCTGACTTGGAGAAACATCTGAGGACTACATCCAAGTTTTGCAAGTGTTTTTATTATTGGTCTTCCCTATTACTAGCACGTCAACTAGATAACGGCAACCTGGAGTAGACCTTATAAAATGCTCTCCATCATCCACTGAAAAATGGCGCAGGCTGACTATATCCCAAATGGCAGTCTCGTATATTCATACAAACCCTTATGGGTCTTAATTGTAGCATACCTCTGGGAATCCTCATCTAACTGGATTCGCAGGTATGCGCTGCTCAAGTCCAGCTTCATGAAGGAAACCCCACACCTCAGCCAGCTTTGTATACAAGTCCTCTACGTGAGTGATTGGGTATTTACTGAGCTGAGAGAAGCAATTTACCATGTTAAAAATCCCCACAAAGGCAAATCAACCAGTCAGGCTTCATAATCGGCAAGATCGCTGCTGCCCATTCTGCAAACTGTAGTGATTTGATGATTCCTTGGCTTGCCAGTCTCCTGATTTCTGTATCTATTTTTGTAGGCAATGCAAATGGCACTGAACGAGCCTTGCAGAACATGGAATTGCATGGAACGAGCAAGGTGGCCTTGGCTCCTTCGATAGTCCCCAAACCTTCCTGATAAATCTCCAGGTATTTAATTAGGACTTCATTCAAGCAGCCATTTTCTAATCAAAAAACGTTGAACCAATCAAGTTGAATCTTTCAACAAATTTCACCCCATCAGGCTTGGTCCTGAGCGTTTTACTATCATCAATGGTAACTGAATCAGCTGCTTCTCATATAAGGCTGGAACTGAAGTTGTATCTTAATCTGTAAAGGTTCCCCAGTATAGATTCTCAATCTAGTGAGGCCTTACGCCAAATTAAGGGTTGGAGTTCAGAGCAAATTTTATTAAAGACTGGTTGTGCAATCACTGATACAGCCACGCCAGTATCAACCTCGATTAGCATCAAGTGACCATTCTCAATCTAGAATGCCTGTAAGCGTGATTAGCAATAAGTCCCAAATTACAGTTTTGGTGAGGATAATTTTGAGATATTTTGGACACTGGTCCATTCAGTAAATTAAGTGGGGAGGCAATGGCCTAGTGGTATTATCACTGGATTGTTAGTCCAGAGACCAAGGTAATATTCTGGGGACCTGGGTTTGAATCCCACTATGGCAGAGTCTAATGATGACCATGAATCCATTGCCAATTGTTGGAAAAACCCATCTGGTTCACTCATGTCCTTTAGGGAAGGAAACTGCCATCCTTACCTGGACTGGCCTACATGTGACTCCAGACCCACAGCAATGTGGTTGACTCTGAACTGTCCTCTGGGCAATTAGGGATGAGCAATAAATGCTGGCCTAGCCAGCGATGCCCTCATTCCCTGAATGAATAAAGGAAGCACTTACAAACACTTCCTTTTCATCAACATTGCATGTTATGTATGGCTGTTTTTAAGCTAGGCACGATTCAAGCTTATGACATGAGACAGACATGGAATAATCAGGCAGCACAAATTTGCAGCAATTAAAAGAAATCCTTGAGCATTAAAAAAAAATCCACAAGTGACTGCAGCAGAAGACACAATAAATTGTTTCATTACTTGAATACCATGTTGTCCAAATTTCATCTGTACTTAATCAGGAAACAATACAGGCATTTCCACCAGCAAGTGGTGCGGCACGGTAGCTTAGTGGCTAGCACTGCTGCCTCAGAGTCCAGGGACCCAGGTTTGATTTCATCCTTGGGAGACTGTGCAAACTCCACATAGACATTCTCACTGTATGTGCGTGGGTTTCTTCCGGATGCTCTGGTTTCCAGGTGGATTAGCCATGGGAAACGCAGGGTTATATAGAGGGTAGGTGGGATGCCTGCTTCCACACTGTGGGGATTGTACAATTCTTAGTATAACCACCTACTATTGTGGCTGAATCTATGCAAAAATTCAGTGTCACAAAAATAGATGGTTAGAGTGACTTACAAGATTAGCATATCATCCTTAAAAATACAGAATGTTTGGTCAAATTGAACCCATCAGAAAGGTAAGATTTTCTCTTTCAGATGCTGATTTATTTGTAATGCATTTCTCATGTTCTGGATTATGCTTTAGACTTACAAGGGCTAACTTTCTTTTAAAAAACACATTCCTGGATTATAAAAGATCATGACTTTAATGCAACAATAAAAGGTCACCATTACTACCCTCATTATTAACATGGTTCATTGCAAAGCACATGGGTTTTTTTATTAAAATTGAATTCTTCAGCAACTATTGATGTTAAAATACTTGGTAGCATTGGGTTTTTGTTGATTTAACTAATATTTTTCTTTGTGCAGGTGACCTAATCAACGTAGGAAATAATTGTATTTGTAACAGATTTACCTTTTCTAGGACTTTTAAGAGTTGCATCACTTGAAGACAGCAGGCTGCCATTGGAGACATCATCTCCAAGCATTTCTGTAGGTTTTACTGATTGGCTTTCTTTCTTCACATCCTTCTTTATTTCCTACAAGAAAGAACAAAAAGAACATCATTTGTACCTGAGCTGCATTTGTTACTATTCTTGTTGAAACCAGCTGTAACAATAAAACTTTGAGTGCACCTTTAAAATAAAAACTACTGAAGCAATCATTTTGCAAAATTAGCCTTTAATGACAAGGATCCACCTAGAAGAAATTCATCCCTAAAAGTGAGAAACAATATTAGCATTTGTTATTTTCCAACAGTTGGAATGGACACTGGTCATAAAGATCTAATAGGACGACTCTGAAATTTACAATGACTTCCCAGAGCCTGCTCACCATTCACAAAAGTTACAAGTCAGGAATGTAACAAAACACTCGCCACTTGTCTTCATCAGTACACTTGTCACAACACTCAAGAAACTCAACAGCGTCCAAGGTACAGCATCCTACCTGTTCAGCACTCCATCCATGACCTTAACTATTCACATCGTCCACCACAGGCAACAATGTGTACTTTCTACAAATTACAAACAGAAGCTGAACAAGGCTCTCTCAATACTACTTAGCAAAGCTCTTCCAAATCTGCTACCTCTACTTAGGACTGGGGCACCAACGGCACAGGAACACCACCACCTGTGAAGTACCCCTCCAAGCCAAAGATCATTCTGACTTGGAACTATATAGCAGTTCCATCATTGGCACTGGGTCAAAATCACATTGGCTGCAGTGGTTCAAGGTTTTAGCTCAAAACTACCTTCTCAAGCTGCCAACCCTGCAAAGCTGGCACCTTTATGCTAGTTAGTTTTGATCTTGAATTAAATTAATAATTTAACAAAAAGACATGAAAAACCGGATCCCTTGCAAAGGTGAATGAATCTGATCATGGTATCGATAATCAAGACAATCATATCAAACAAAACATATTATTGCATCCTCCATTCATCAGAGAAATATACTGAAGTTTCATTGGTAGAGTCCCTGCGTATTCACAATAGTGTTATCTATCAGAATTGATTTGCCACGGTGTCATGTGCTGCAGTTAAAAGAAGAAAAAGGTTCAGAGAACAATAACCTAATTTGTTCCTCATTGGTCCTCATCAAGGACAGGAACAGGGGCCAAATTTACAAACTGCCACGCTTCAGCCACTGTGTGGACCTTTTGGCAAATGGAATTGGCCAATGGTTCTTTTGGTATGGCACCTGAAGAAAACTGCTGCTTGTAAGTTCTTAAGATACTTACAGTTTACACCAGTAACTATGATCATCTAGAAGGACTGGCAAGAAAACCAATCAAACTTCCAACTGTTGTGACATGCATGCGTATAAATGCATCCATCCAAGTTCATTTTCTTTTTAGATTATCTATCTTTGCCTTAAAAACATTAAATGAGATAGCCTCAACTGCTTCACTGAGCAGAGAATTCCACAGATTTGCAACCCTTTTGGGTGAAGATGATTCCTCCTCAACTCAGTCCTAAATCTGCTTCCCTTTATTTTGAGGCTATGCTCCCTATTTTTGGTTTCACCCGCCAGCAGAAACAACCTCCCTGCTTCTCTCCTATTTATTCCCTTCTTAATTTTATGTTTCTATAAGATCCCCCCTCATTCTTCTAAATTCCAGTGAGTAAAGTCCCAGTCTCATCATAGGGTAGCCTTCTCAATTCCAGAATCAACCTTGTGAACCTCCTCTGCAACCCCTCCAGTGCCAGTACATCCTTTCTCAAATAAAGAGACCAAAACTGTACGCTTCTCTAGGTGTGGCCTCACCAGCACCTTATTTCGTTGCAGCATAACCCCCCTATTTTTAAACTCCATCCCTTTAGCAGTAAAGGGCAATACTCTAGTTGCCTTTTAATTACCTGCTGCATCTGCAAACCAACTTTTTCTGATTCATGCACAAGGACACCCAGGTCCATCTGTACAGCAGCATGCTGCAGTCTTTCACCATTGAGATATATATCTATTTTGCTGTTATTCCTACCAAAATGGATGACTTCACATTCATCAACACTGTATTCCATCTGCCAGACCCTTGCCCACTCACTTAACCTATCTATATCCCTCTTTTAGTGTCCTCTGCACACTTTGCTTCACCACTCATTTTAGTGCCATCTGCAAACTTTGACACACCACACTTGGTCCCCAACTCTAAATCACCTACATAAATTATAAACAATTGCGGTCTCGACACTGATCCCTGAGGCATACCACTAGCCACCAATCACCAATCAGAAAAAAACGTCCATATATCCCTACTCTTTGCTTTCTGATCAAAACTTGATGCACAAAAATCAACAATTTTTGTACTAACAAGTCCAGGCTTTGTCCACTGGGTATCATGGGCCATCCATGCTTGGTTGTCAGCAATGTGTTGTGTGGAGGTCTGAAAGATTCATTTACTGGCCATTTGGATGCAGCCATCATCCATCAAGGTATGAAAATGCAATTTACACAATTCATCCAAGATTGTCTCTGTACAATGAAGCCAATTCTCACTACAAATTCATAGCCTTAATTCATACTGTGCCAGCACTCCGCAATTGCTATGTACTTTGCCACATGATCAATGTCTTGCCTGGAAAGCATGGACACATTAATCTTTTCTGCTTGTATGACATTATCAATGAGAACTTCCACCATATCAGGATTGGATTTTTGCACTCTGTACGTTCTACCCTCATCTCATGGTCTCCTGGTGTTCCAGTAAGTATTTGTAAAATTCCACTTTGCCTTAGTTTTGTAAACTAATAATGGCATCCATGTGTAATTTTAGATTCAAATGCTGCTCTAGGTAGGACAATTTTCAATCCTGTCACTTTTTCCAAGTGCTGAACTTAAATCCAATCATTGCTTTAGAGAAAATAGTGCTTGTAACATTATCTGTCTCACAATATGTGAAAATCTCACCAATTCCTGCGTTCTGTTTCTGCATTAAAGATAGCATTTCAGTTCCAATGCCCTGAGAAAGCTATTCCCTTTTGAAATGCAGCCAGGATTTCTTTTTTAAAAGGAGCTTTAAGATTCATTTGCTTTTCCTTTGGGCATACGTCAAATTTTGAGAAAACAAAGCTTTAAAATATAAAAAAAAGAGAACTATAACTTGTTACAACTTGCATTACGGGTTACTTCATTCTGGAACGGCCACTTGCTTCCTGGACCTCAAGCTTGATCCTCCTGGTCACCGCTAAGATGATTCTAAATTCCGCAGGCCTTCCCAATGTCATTCCTACAGATTTCAACTTGAGTCCTTGTAGGAGCATTTTTCCCAACCAGGGACAGACTCGGGGGCAGGCAGGATTCAGGCAAATGGAAGATGTTTATGCAAGCAGAAACCAGTTTATGCAGGGAGAGGGCCAAAGGATCTTCCCGAATCTGGCTTCGGAAGATAGATCAATGACACATCCACCACTTTTACAAAAAAAATACAGCATTTTAAGACATTTTGTGTTACAATAATCAAACGCAACGTATTCACTGTCCTTCCCCTTAATCCAAACACCCAATCCCGTGGGACACCTAATCTAAGGTGGGCATTTCTACGGACTGTTGCAGGTTCCCATGATCTTATGGTGTTGGCTAGACATTGTAATCTCTAGGCCTTGCAATCTTTTTATGCATCCTACTCATTCGCATTCCAAAGGTTTAATGGCTATACTCCTTCGGGTCTTTCTCAGGCTTGTTAATCTGTAAGGACAGCTCGAATTCTATTACCCATTGTATTTTGGTGCTGTCTTTTATCAAATTCAGCTACTCCTTTTATTTTCCCACTGTTCTAATTACATAATGTAAAATTAAAAGTCAATTAGTTTTAACTAATTGCTATGAACTTCTGTTATAAAGTTAATTATAATGAGTAATGTTATACAACTACTTTTACTGTTTGTATTTTGTAATTTATGGGTTGTGAGCAATCTATCTTGTTCAGGGCATAAGAAAAGGAGTCAACTTTCACATTTAAGCTTAAATGTTTTTTTTAAGGCTTGTATTATACCCTGGTAATGTATTGAAACCAACTTTTATGTTTAGAGCATTTTAGCTAGAAACTATTTAATATTGCAGGCAGCTTCAAGAGGCAACTATTTACTATGAAATAACTTTAGCTATTATCCTTGCAGCTGCTTAAGAACCTAATCTAGCATCTGATGTTATTCATTTACTGGGACAATCATTCTTTCATTAATAAAGCTGGGCTTGGTGATTCATCTGTCCTAAGACATTCTTTTATCGGAACTTTTATGGGAACATACAGTGCTCTTTTACTGGCCTTCTAGCAGTTCTGTTCAAAAGGTATCATTGTATTTCACTGTATGAGCAGGTTGCTTAGTTTTGCTTAGCTTCATTCTGCCATCTTGTAAGCATGCATGGACTGCTTAGGGTGGTCAGGTACAAGTCACCTTACATAGCCAGGTACAGGTCACCAGTCCAGTCCTCAAACATGAGGATCTTGGCATTCATGGGCCATCCATAAGTGGCTGTCACAAATGTGTTCTGTGTAGGTCTGGAGGATTCCTCCATCGATCTTTTGAATGTGGCTGACCAAAGTGTACCGCACGAAGGTCTGGACTCCGACCAATAGCACATGTTCCCAGTGGCTGCATTCAAATGGCTAATGAAAGAATCCACCAGGACCTGGGGGAATTCCTTCATTGGCCATTTGGATGCAGCCCAAAAAATCTGAACTACCAAATTTTTCACAGATGATGTGTCAAAGTTGGAGTGTGACAGAATACACCTTCAATTGGTTCCTCTTCTCTAGAGGACAGGATCTTTAACACCCAGCTGGAACACAGGTGTGACCTCAACATAACACCTCATTTGATAAAACAGCGCCAGCCAAAAACACAGAAACTCTTTGTATGCTGAACTGAAGTTTCAGCATGAATTTTATGCTTATATCTTTACGTTAGACTTTAACTTGAAAACGTTGTGAACTCAATGTCTTTTGGGGAAGGAAACTGCCACCCTTACTTGGTCTGATCTATAGGTAACTCCAGACCCATGGCAATGTGGTTGACTCCTAACTATTATCTGGGCAATTAGGAATGGATAATAATGCTGGCCTGGCCAGCAATGCCCCCAATCTGTAAATGAATTTTTAAAAAGTTACCAGCAATACGCTGTAACATAGCTGACACCACTTAAGTAAGGAATGAAATCAGGATGATTCAGTTGCATAGCACCAATACTCTAAAATTACAGTTCTCAACATCAGATCTATATGAAACAAATGTCAAATAGAAAATGTTGTCATCTCACCTTAAAAGACAAATTTCCAGAGACAGCCCTTTACTATCTGTTCTCATGAAATGTGATAATCAAAATTTTGAACTATTTTGGTTTTCTGATTCCTTGTTTTATATTTATGGCATGTTCCGTTTTCTACAATAAACCACATCTACTGTTTTGTGGCACAATTTCATATTTTCCACATAGAACACAATAATGGGATGTATTTTATTTGCCAGGTATGACTAAGGCAAATAATTTTCAGTAGAATGGATTAAATCAAATGTTATACAGAACTAAATTCCATCAAGCAACACTTGACAGAGAGGCACTTCTAGCTGAATGAGGCTGCAAGGACCATCATATTCCAAAACAAAAAGCTATAAAGAATACAAAATCCTATATAGCAGGCTAACTTAAACATCAGTTCGCAAAGATCACAAACTATCTTCCATAAAACTGAAATCCTAGCCAAGGTAATCAAACCAGAGAAAATGGCCATTCTGCCCACTGTCAAACCAAATAACCTCTGAAGTTGAGTCATCTTAGTTCATTTTCTACCTTTCAGGAACAGAAGGCTTACAGCAGAGAAGGAAGGTTGTTGAATCAATAACAGGAGACGAAATCCATTGGCTAATGGTGCTAAGTTCATAGAGTTATTTTGAAAAACTTGACAGTTGATTTTGCAGGCTTCGCACTATATTAATCACTATCAATAATGCAGCTCAGCAAATCTCAACAGCCAACTTTTCACATTGTTTCCAGACTGAAGTATGATTAGCACAGTTTTCTCCATTAACCGTTTTTTGAGGGAGATAAATAGACTTCCACTCGGATCCCTGCTACAAAAGATAGCAACATGTTCAGCAGACTAACAGTTGACAATGCAAGTCTTCTCATAGCATTAGTTATCATCTAGTATGATAATGAGCCACACAGATCAGTGGAACTTGGGTCCTGATCTCAACTGTCAGCTACTTAGTGATAGCTGCCAGAAAGCTCATCTAACTATTCATAAAGATTTTTGGGCCCACTCCACCAAGGATGTAGAGCTACATTCTGACAATGCAGAGGAGTTTAAAGTTTAAATTTTAAACTGTGATGAAAGTAAATTTTCCCTAGGTCGTCAGTGGTGCCGGAGCAGTGCCCTGATGCACACCATCAGCTCACACACCTGCCTTCCCATCAATTCATGAAGCATAGCTTCTGACAATTCTGCCTGAAAGGAAGGGGAAAAAAATTACTGTGCAGTGCGCAATAAGCTTGCAAACCCATTGATACATGACAAACTGAAGGATATCTTCCCTCTATTTATCAAGACTATGTTTTGCTTTCCCCTACATTTTTAACTAACTATCTAACCATTGCCCCTTGACATTTGATGGCATTACCATCATCAAACCCCTATTGACATCCGAGGGATTACTACTGGCCAGAAAATGAACTGAACTAGTCAAATAAAAATGGTGGTTGCAAGATCAAGTCACAGGCTAGGAATCCTGCTGCAAGTAACTCACCTCCTGACTCCCCAGAGCCTGTCCATGATCTAAAAACAAGTAAAAAAAAATGAAATGCTCTCCACTTGCCTGCAGCATCAACAACATTCAAGAATCTTGACACCATCCAAAATCAAGCCACTCATTTAATTGGCACCACATCCAAAAACGTTCACTAATTATCAACTTGTAGCGGTTTGTTTCCAGGTCACAGACGAGACCACTGGTGTCATTTTACCCCTCCCTTCTAAAATTGCATATCCTGTGATCCAATGTAA
The DNA here is from genome assembly GCF_021869965.1 of Rhincodon typus. Lineage (NCBI taxonomy): Eukaryota > Metazoa > Chordata > Chondrichthyes > Orectolobiformes > Rhincodontidae > Rhincodon > Rhincodon typus. Next base: position 64,651,922 of record NC_063342.1, on the reverse strand, counting down.
GCGTAGAAATTTGCCTATTTAAGAGAACTTAGAATCCTAATTTCTTTTCCTCTGGGCAGAAGGAAGCCATGCAGTCCCTCATCAATGTGCTTGCTCTCCAAATCAGCATCTCACTGAGTGCCATTCTCCTGCCTTCTCCCCAGTCTTGCACATCATCCTCTTCAAATAATCATCAAATTTTCTTTTGAAGACTTCAATCAAACCTGCCTTCACCACGCTCTCAGGCGGTGCACTCTAAACTCTATCTACATTTATTGCATTAAAAAGTTTTAGTTTATATCTCTTCTGCTTTTTTTTGTGCCCTTTTACAAGTGTGAACATTTTCTCCCTTCTGACTCTGTCGAAACCGCTCATTACTTGAAAACTGCCAGCAATCTCACCTCAGCCTTGTCTGTGGCGGTTGCAGGGAAAAGTGCCGGGTGTGGTGGGGCTGGAGGGGAGTGTGGAGCGGACAAGGGAGTCCCGGAGAGAGAGGTCCCTCTGGAAAGCAGATAAGGGTGGGGAGGGAAAAATGTCTTTGGTGGTGGGGTCGGATTGCAGATGGTGGAAGTGTCGGAGGATGATGCGTTGGATCCGGAGTTTGGTGGGGTGGTACGTGAGGACGAGGGAGATTTTGTTTTGGTTGTTATTGCGGGGAGGGGGTGTGAGGGATGAGTTGCAGGAAATGCGGGAGACACGGTCGAGGGCGTTCTCGACCACTGAGTGGGGCGGAAGTTGCGGTCCTTGAAAAACGAGAACATCTGAGTTGTTCGGGAGTGGAATGCCTCATCCTGGGAGCAGATGTGGCGGAGGCGGTGAAGAAATTGGGAATAGGGGATGGCATTTTTGCAGGAAGGTGGGTGGGAGGAGGTGTATTACAGGTAGCTGTAGGAGTCGGTGGGCTTGAAATGGATATCAGTTTCCAGGTGGTTGCCAGAGATGGAAACAGAGGTCCAGGAAGGAGAGAGAGGTATCAGAGATGGTCCAGGTGAACTTAAGGTTGGGGTGGAAGGTGTCGGTGAAGTGGATGAACTGTTCGAGCTCCTCGTGGGAGCACGAGGCGGTGCCGATACAGTCATCACCCCGCCCCCTTGACCTTTCCGTCCTCCCTGGACTGACCTATCCCCTCCCTAACTCCCCACCTACACTCACCTTTGCTGGCTCCATCCCCACCTCTTTGACTTGTCTGTCTCCTCTCCACCTATTTTCTCCTCTATCCGCCTCCCCCTCTCTCCCTATTTATTTCAGAACCCCCTTCCCCTCCCCCATTTCTGAAGAAGGGTCGAGGCCCGAAACGTCAGCTTTCTTGCACCTCTGATGCTGCTTGGCCTGCTGTGTTCATCCAGCTCTACACCTTGTTATCTCAGATTCTCCAGCATCTGCAGTTCCTACTATCTCTGACCCTTTATACCTGCTAGATTTAACTGCAGTTTCCTTTTGCTCACTGGGCCTCCTCCGTATAGGCAGTGGTAGAAATCTGAGTAATGCTGAAAGTATGTATGCACAAGAAGCAGTTCCAAAGTGAGCAAATGATTATTCGCATTGTCATAGTAATAACTCAAATGATTGCAATTGATATCAAACATAGACCTGATTTCAGATAAGTTGACAGAGCCATTGTTAATGCATCCTGGATTTTAGGGGCATAGAATGCAGGAGAAATGAGCTTAAATTAAACTTTTATAAATCCGCCCTTGGCTGGATTATTCAGTCCAGTTCTGGTACCTGTACTTTAGGAAAGATGTGAAGGACTTTGGAGCGAATACAGAAGTTTATAAGGATAGTTCTAGGGGTGAAAAAGTTCACTTATCGTAGGCAATCACAGAATCCCTACAGAGTGGAAAGAGCCTTGCAAGTGCCACCTCCCCCCTCACCCCCATCCCCATCCCAGGCCCCAAGAAGACTTTCCACATCAAGCAGATGTTCACCTGCCCATCTGCTAACGTGGTATACTGTATCCGCTGTTCCCTCCTCTACATCGGGGAAACCAAGCGGAGGCTGGGGGACCGCTTTGCAGAACACCTACGCTCGGTTCGCAATAAACAACTGCACCTCCCAGTCGTGAACCATTTCAATTCCCCCTCCCATTCCTCAGACGACATGTCCATCCTGGGCCTCCTGCAGTGCCACAATGATGCCACCCAAAGGTTGCAGGAACAACACTTCATATTCTGCTCGAGAACCCTGCAGCCCAATGGTATCAATGTGGACTTCACAAGCTTCAAAATCTCCCCTCCCCCTACCGCATCCCAAAACCAGCCCAGCTTGTCCCCGCCTCCCTAACCTGTTCTTCCTCCCACCTCAAGCCCCACCCCCATCTCTTACCTACTAACCTCATCCCGCCCCCTTGACCTGTCCGTCCTCTCTGGACTGACCTATCCCCTCCCTAACTCCCCACCTACACTCACCTTTACTGGCTCCATCCCCGCCTCTTTGACCTGTCTGTCTCCTCTCCACCTATGCTCTCCTCTATGCATCTTCTCTCCGCCTCCCCCTCTCTCCCTATTTATTTCAGAACCCCCTTCCCCTCACCCATTTCTGATGAAGGGTCTAGGCCCGAAATGTCAGCTTTCCTGCTCCTCTGATGCTGCTTGGCCTGTTCTGTTCATCCAGCTCTACACCTTGTTATCTCAGGTATAAAGGGTTTCTATTTCTTTGAGCTTCTAGGAGTCACTTGAGGAATCACATCTCAGCAAGACCATCAGCTCTGCGAATTTTCTAAAATTAATGCATATACTTGATGATAAATACAACATTCCAAGTTGTTAAATTTACTATCAATGTGTCTGCAATCATCTTTTTCAAACTAAATAATATTACATAAATGCTGGAGATTTAGAAAACTACTAAAATTTAATCTGAAGAGTTTTCTAACAAATATCAGCAATAATTCCTTGCAAGTTGCCTACTGGTGCAACAGGTCCAAAGCAGATGCCAACTCCCTAGCCCTACACTCACCCCTGAAACATCTGGATAATAAGGATACTTACATCAGGCTTCTACTTATTGACTACAGGTCCAGCTTCAACACTATAATCCCAAACAAACTAATCTCCAAACTCCAAGACCTGGGTCTCTGCTCCACCCTCTGCAATTGGATTCTCGACGTCCTGACCCGTAGACCTGCAAATCATGGAGGATAGGCAACAGCACATCCTCTATGACAATCCTCAATACTGGCACGCGACAAGGTTGCGTACTCAGCCCCTTACTTAACTCCCTGTACACTCATGACTGAACAAATTTTGTCGGAACTCCATCTGCAAACTCACTGAAGTCACCACGGTTGAAGGCTGGATCTCAAACAATGACAATACAGAATACAGGAAGATATAGAGTGCTTGGTGTTGTGGTGTAAAAATAATCTCTCCCTCAACATCAGCAAAACTAAAGAGCTGATCGTTGACGTCAAGCAGCATGGAGGGCAGCACATCCCTATCTACATCAATGGTGCAGAGGTTGAGATGGCCAATAGCATCAAGTTCCTAGGAGTAATGATCACCAACAGTCTCTCCTGGAATAGCTACATTGATGCGACAGTCAAAAAGGCACAACAACATCTCTTCTTCTTCTTCAGGAGGCTTAAGAAATTTGGCATGTCCGCAAGGACTCTCACCAACTTTTATAGATGCACCATAGAAAGCATTCTTTCTAGATACATCATGGCTTAGTATAGCAACTGCTCTGCCCAGAACCGTAAGAAACTACGGAAAGTTGTGAACACAGCCCAGTCCATCACATTAGATCAGAAGTGGGAATGTTTGCTTTTGACTGCACAAATTCAAAATCACATGACTCCAGATTATAGTCAAACCGGTTTATTTGAAAACACAAGCTTTCGGAGCTCAGCTCCTTCCGCAGGCGTAGTGCAAGAGAGGGTATAAGACACAGAATTTATAAAGTAGAAAGGTAACAACCCAAAAACTGACCACCTCTTGTTGAATCTTTAATGATTAGACAAACGTTCAGTATCATTCATAATACCTCAAATACTGAAGCTATACATGTCCATATGCAGCAAGGCTTTGGCAACATTCAGGTTTGGGCCAGTTACAAGTAACACCCACGCTACACATGTGCAGGGCAAATATCATTTTCAACAAGAGGTATGTTGCCTATTGCTCCTTGACATTAAATGGCATTTTTAAAAATTCATTCGTGAGAGAATTGGGTGTCACTGGCTACAGCAGCATATATTACCCATTCTTAATTACCCAGAGGCAGTTGAGAGTCAACCACTTTGCTGAGGGTTTGGAGTCACATGTAGGCCAGACCAAGTAAAGATAGCCAGTTTACTTCTCAAAAGGACATTAGTGAACCAAATGGGTTTTTCTGACAATCAGCAATGGTTGCATAATGATCATTAGACTTTTAATCCCAGACTTTCACTGAATTCAAACCTGGGTCCCCAGAACATTACCTGGGTCTCTGGATTAATAGTCTAGTGAAATACCATAAGGGCATCACCTTTCCATCACTGAATTCTCCATTATCAACATCTCCTGGGTTATCAATGAGTAGAAAGTGAACTGGACCAGTCATAAAGACTGTGGCTTCAAGACCAAATCAGAGGCTAGAACTTTGCAACTGGGGTAACACACTCCTCACTCCCTCAAGCCTATAATACCTACAAGCTACAAGTCAGGAGAGTGATGGAATACTCTTCACTTGTCTACATAGCTACAGTTCCAACAACATTCAAGAAGCTGGACATCATCCAGGACAAAGTAGCCTGTTTGATTTATATCCCGTCCACCTCCCAGCACCACCAATGCATAGTGGTAACAGTGTGTACCATCTGCAAGATGCAACTCACCTCAGCTTCTTCAACAGTACTTTACAAACCTGTGACACGGTCACCTAGCAGGACAAGGACCGATCTTTGGAAATGACAGCATCAGTAATTTCCCTTTCAAGCCACACACCATTCTAACTCAGGACTAGATCACCACACCTACACTGTCGCTGGGCCAAATTCTTAGAACTTTTAGCTTAAGAAATATCTTTCTCTTTACCAGCTCCTCCTCCCCTCCCTGCTTCTTCTCCTTCCCACCACCCCACCACCCCACCCCCACACTCCTGCCCACAGATATTCAGCAGGATTCTGCTTGGGTTGGAATGTTTCAGCTACGAGGAGAGATTAGATAGGCTGGAATCATTTTCCCTACAGCACCTGGATGAGTGGGGTGGGTGGTGGGCCTGATTGAGATGCGCAAAATTTTGAGGGGCATCGATAGGATTCGTAGGAAAAAATACCTGCCTTTAGCACAGGAATCAATAACCAGGCAGCATACATTTAAAGTAAAGGGCAGGAAGTCTACAGAAGGTTTAAAGAGGACTTCTTCACTCAAAACAGGTTGATGGGTGTCTGGAACTCACTGTCTGAAAGGATGGTTGAAGTGGGAACCATCAGAACTGTTAAGTATAATTTAGACGATCACTTAAAACAGTACAGCATACAAGGCCATGTCAAGTGCAAGAAAATGGGACTGAAGTTGAGAGGGCTTCTTCCTGTGCTGTAAACTCTGACTTTACAACTTTAGGACAACTGCCAGGAAGCAGGAGAAACTGAACAAGGAAACAACCATAATTTAAATTAGCAAAAATGTTCAAATACAAAGTTATCACAGTTAAAGCAGTCATATAAAGTTCTTAAGGGAACGAAACCTGCTGTCAATACAAGGTGTAACCCAAAGTGATTTCAGCCTTACAAATGAGTACACTCTGAAGGAGCTTATCAAGTCACTGACTTGTATCAAATTGTTGTAGTAATTCCAGAACACTCACCATCACCTTCTTGGGTAACAAGGGATGAACAATAAATTTCAGCCCTTGCAGCCATTTCCACATTCCAAGAATTTGTTTCAATAAACTATTAAAGACTAAAAAAAAATTAAAGACATTTTGGACAACTGACAAATCTCTTGGTGTCCTATAAACCAGATTTTGAACCGATGTTCATACTACAAGTCTAAAATGTTCCAATAAATACTTAATCCAACAGAGAGCTGCAACTTCTAACACCTAGGCATGTGCTAAATTACAAACATTCTAGAGCTTCTCTTATTTTACAAATTTAGATCAATTCATCGCTAACTGGAGCTTTCCATAACAGCAGGCTCACAGCTGAAAAGTCACAGGCCCATGATTTAAAATAAAGCCATAAACAGCGTACCAGCTGATGAGTATAAAGTGTTCACCACACACTAATGCACACATGTTTTTGGTTGATGCAGTTCAAAAAAAAAAAAATATGCAAGGCAAATTTCTAACTGAAGCCAATTGTGGGCTTTGAATCAGTGCACAATTTCCTTTAGATCAGCCTTGCACTCACAGTTCCATTATTAATTGAGAGCTTCTGACTTCTGGAGCACTGTAACTGCAGAAGAGAAGGAGGCCATTCAATTGGATTTCAACTCTATTTACGCACTTCAATTTCATATCCGTTGACAGCCTCGAAAGTTCCAACCACTCCAGTATCCAAAATTTTTGAGGGTAAAAATACAGATTTCTATAACCCTTCAAATGAAAAACTGCTTCCTCATTTCCCTGCCAAGCGGCCCAACTTTATAATTTTAACACTATATGCACAACATAAAGCAAGAACTTAATTTTGCTACAACGCAATGAATACACTTGAATAAATTAAAAATCCTTATGTTAGAAAATCCACACATTCTCTTAAGTGCCCTTCAGAGAAAATATTAAATATCCTAATTAGATTAGTCAACTCTATACCCCTCCCCAAATGTACTACTCTTAAGGAAATAAATGCCACATTTAAGTGGCTTAACCTTTTAAGCCTCAGAATCATTGTGGAGAATGTGCATTTCTTCCCTTCTAATGTTAATGAACTTCACCCAAGGAGCAGTACTTCAGATGAGGTCTGCTTTGTTAGGGATTGGCACATTTAATTCAGAGCAAATTGGTCTAGAGTGTTGTTATGTTATATTATAACACTTTTATAACATACTTTTAAGGCTAAATTACTTTACAAAAGCAGTTTGCTTAACTACCTTATAAAAAGTCCACTAAGTACACAAACAGTTGGCTTCATTTAGCATTGTTTGGTAAATTACAGTTGCTTTCCCATTTTACAGTTAATTAAACAAAGCCAAGAAAATTTCGGTCTCTCCGAGAAAAAAAATACTTTGGACACAAACACTGTTGTAGGGCTAAACCTTCCACAAAATTAAATATTTAAGCTTCGCCACAGGCTGTGGGAGCAGTGCCCATTGTCTAGGTTAGTGGTAAACCAACAGGCACCAGCCAGTCTTTCCCATTTATTTCAGTTTTGAATGGAAAGAAGGAAAAGAAGATGACTTGCATTGATGCAACTTTTTTATGACCACAGAACATGGCCACAGGACACTCCGGCCAATGAACAATGCTTTGTAGGCTGTCAGTGTTGGTTATGAAAGGGAGCCAATTTGCACTAATTTGATTCATTAAAAAAAAACAATGAAATCTACTCTGGTGACATTAGTTGAGTTATAAAAAATTGGCCAGGTGACCAGAAGAATTCTTCTCTTGTTTTTTGATCATCATTAAGGGACATTTTACGTTTAATTTGAGTAGAAGACCATGTTAAAGTTTAAAGTTGAATTGGAAGATAGTACCGTTGAAAGGGCAGGACTCAGTCAATACTTAAATGAAACGTTAGTGTAAAGTATGTGCTCAAGTCTCAAGTGGGGCTTCAACCATGACCTTCAAATTCAAAGGCAAAAACGTTACCACAAAAAGACTGAATGTGGAAAAGCAAAGTTAAGAAATAATATCCCACACTCAAAGTGAATTTAATAAACAAAGTTAGCCTATCTTGCATCATAACAGGTTTTTTTTAAAATTTACATCAGCCCCAGCATGGTTTTGCCGCCATTAGAGCCTCATTTGTGTTCGATAAAGTTGCAGCAACCTGCAATGAACAGCTATTTATACTACAGTTCATTTTATTTCCAACTAAAATGTAATTATTAGAAGCATCTTCAAGCAGTACTGAGAACACGGCTCTGCAACCTCTGGTTAATCAAACCTTTTAGTCTGATTAAAATACACAAAATTGAAATTGCTTAATAAGAACATGCTCAACTTGGTGCAAAACTCACTCTTGCCCGTCTCACCTCCTTTTATAAGCTCCATCAAAAACTTGACAACATTTGACCAAGTTTTAGCTTACTGACTCTCATGTCTGCTGATGTGGCTTTGTCAAATTTGTTTGCTAAAAATCTTAGGACATTTGGCAATGCCTATGCTGCTATATATAGCTGGGAATCAGAACAGGAAGCACCAAGAATAAACTCCAAGAATTCAAACAGAGCACAGTACAGCAGCAGAGAACCAAGAGACAGAAAGACACACAACATGAGCAATCCCAAAAACATATTCAGATAAGCAGCGGAGCAGCAACACAGAAAGGAGAATCTCAAGGATGTGACAGCTCAAGGAGGGAGATAGGTTAACTTTCAATGTTTAAGCTGTAAACTTAATTAATTACAAAAATCAAACAAGGTAAGACAGGAGCGACAGTGCAGATGGTGTACATCGGAGTTCCTGGAGACAAGTGGACTCCCAGATAAGCACATCTGCTGCGAGTGCCTGAGTGATTTCTCTATTCTGGTTGAGGGGTGACCTTAATAGAGGTTTATAAAATCATGAGGAGCATATATAAGGCGAATAGCAAGAGTCTTTTCCTAGTGTAGGGGAGTCCAAAACTAGGGGGCATATTTTTAAGGAGAGAGGAGAAAATTTCAGAAAAAGACACGATGGGCAACTTTTATTTTTAAAATGATGAATGGTTCGTATGTGGAATGAACTGCCAGAGGAAGTGTTGGATGCAGGTATAATTACAAAGACATTTGGATAAGAACATGAATGGAAAAGGTTTGGAGGGATATGGGCCAAAGCAGGAAAGTGCAACTAATTTAGTTTGGGAAGGTAGTCAACGTGGACCAGTTGGACCAAAAGGTCTTTAACCATGCTGTATGACTGTGACTCCTCCAGCCATCAATATTCCACTCTGCCAATTCTGGCTTCTCAAGCATCCAGGATTTTAATTGCTGCACCACTGGCAAAGACTACTTTTTAAAACTGCCTAGGTCCAAAGTTTCAGAATGTCATGCCTATACTGCTCATCTGTCTATCACCGTCCTTCCACTCTTAGCAAGTGCTTTTGCCATCTTCCCTAAATGTGCAGCTTGATATCAAATATTGCTTTGCAACAGTAAAAAGGATTTGGCCAGCTCAGTTGGCTGAGGTCTGGGCAATGCAGAGTGAAGCCAACAAGGTTGGTTCAATTCCCACACTGGCTGAGGTTACCATGAAGGGCTCTCGTTCTCAACCTCTACCCTCACTTGACAAATGACGACTCTCAGGTTAAACCACCTCCAGACATCTTGCTCCTTAATGAGTGAGCAGCCCTATCGTCCAATAGGATGACTGTGCCTTTATGTTTTTAATCTGAAAAGCCACATGATAGCACATTCCATTACAAGATGCTATATAAGAACCTGTTGTCATCTTCATTTCTTAAAAATACATGGGATTTGGGCTTTGCTGTCTGTCCACCATTTTCACCCATCCCTAATTGCCCTTGATAAGGTGATAATGTGCTGCCTTCACGACCGCTGCAGACCTTTAAGTGTAGATGCTCCCACAATGGTGTTCGGGAGGGAGTTCTAGAATTTTGACCTAGCAATACTCAAGGAATGGCAATATCTTTCCAAGTCAGGATGGCAAGTGGCTTTGAGGGAAAATTGCAGGTGGTGGTATTCCCACATATCTGATGCATGTCAGTCTGGAATACGTCTTGGTGAATTTCTGCAATGCATCTTATAAATGACCATCTAAGGTGGCGGGGTGATGAATGTTTGTGAATACGCTGCTAATCAAGCAGGCTGTTTTGTTGTGGATGGTGTCAAGCTTGAGATAACCTTCAGATAACCCCATCTTACTCAGCTAGCAATCCTCATCCTGCCCCCTCTGTTGATGCTAACAGGCAATGGAAAGCTGCCAGACACAGATTGGCTGGTTCCTTCAGGGAAGCAAGAGTCATAAATTTAAGGGGACAGCCAAAGCTGGCCAATTAACCTACTTACAAACACCTAATTTTGGCAGGCCCTCCACAATGAGATGTTACGTCACTCCAGCAGTTTCTCTAGCCAACAGGGCAAAGCTCCACCTCCAACATGAAAGTCTGCCTACATTTTCCCCTGACTGACAGATCTAATAACCAGGGCCCAGACATTCAACACAAGTACAAGAAATTTCTTCACTCAGAGGGTTATGAACCAACCCTCGAATCATGCTTACAACCAACACGGAGGCATCCTATCTTCTGCAATAACCTTTTATGTGGTACCTTATCAAATGCCTCTGGAAATCCAAACAGACTACAACTACTCGTGCCCCTTTAATCAAGTCTGCTCGTTATATTCTCAATGAATTCTAGCAAATCTATCAAACATGATTTTCCTTTCATAGAACCATGTTGACTGTTTGATTGCATTAAGGTTTTCTAAATGCTCTGCTATTTCCTCCTTAGTCATGGGCTCAAGTATTTTCTCAACATATGTCAGACTAACTGAACGATAGTTTCCGGTTTTATGTCTTACTCTCTTCTTGAGCAAGGATGCCACATTAGAAAACCACTAATCTGCTGGAACACAACTAGAATCCAGGGAGTTTTGACATATTTTGACCAATGCCTCCACTATCTCTGTAGCCTCTCCCTATAAAAAACCTTTGATGCAGGCTATCAAGTCCCTCATGATAGAGACTGTTATAAGGCCCTTCCTCCCATTAGTACCTTGCTTATCCAACATCTTTGGAGTATTTATAGTGACTTCCACCATGCAGTCTCATGAAAAATATCAGTTTAAATTATGTGGCTGTTGCCCATTATCAAGTCATCTCCTCCAAAGGGCCCTCACTCACTTTCGCTACTCTCTTTTCTTTTACGTAACCGTAGAAGCTCTTGCAGTTTGTTTCTTGCCAATTTACTTTCATAATAAGCTTTCTCCGTCTTTTTAAAAAAAAACAGGAACCAGCAGACGACTTAAAAACAAAAAAATTCTCATCCTTTTGCCTCCAACTAGTTTTTGCTACTTTCTATGCTTTGATTTTTGATTTGACACTCTCCCTGAACACCTTTGTTAATCACGAGTGGTTCATCTCTCTTATCAAGCACTTCTTTTCAACTACAATAAATCATATCCAAAATGTTTGCCAGTGCTAAACTACTGACATTTACTGTTAGTCTACGTTCACAACCCATGTTAGTCAACATTTTCTTCATACCTCTCTAACTGCTCTTATTTATGTTGGGCAGTTATAACAAATTATGTTATAACCCAGTTCTGAGGAAGGGTCACCGGACCCAAAACGTTAACTGTTTTCTGCTTCACAGATGCTGCCAGACCTGCTGAGCTTTCCCAACAATTTTGCTTTTGTTCCTTATTTACAGCATCTGCAGTTCTTTCGGTTTTTAACTAATCTGGGAATCTAAGCATGGACAACATTATGCCAACAAAAAAAAAATCTACATAAGTTAACACAAGGCAAAAAGGTTTAGTGCCAAGCTACCCTTTTCCAAAGAAAGAGGAATGGGGATGACAAAAAATGTTTTAAAATTTGTTGCTAACCAACACTGCATTCACTACCCATGAAGCATAAATATCTTAACAATCCTGTTTACAAGCATTTCACAGCTACAGGGAATTCAGTTATCATTGACAAGCAAACTTGCCTAAAACCTCAATTACACTTCCACTATCACATCTTATCAAAATAATTTGATTGAGATTAATTTTCAGAAGCCATTTCTAAATTCAAAAAAAAAATCATCCTACTACTAGTTTAGAAGTATTCTTCAAGATAATTTAAAAGCAGGGGATCCAGAAAGCGATTATAATTTCAACCTCTGAATTGTAGAAAATTCACAGTGGATTGAATACAAAGAGATACAAATCAGCTGCAAGCTCAACATAAAAGAAAGAGATTAATACACTCTGACTCGGCCTCCACAGCCCTCTGCGGCAATGAGTGCCACAGATTCACCACCCTCTGGCTGAAGAGATTCTTCCTCCACTCAGTTCTAAACATTCATCCCTTCATTCTGAATGCATGCCCCTGGGTCCTAGTCTCTCCAAATAGTGACAACATCTTCTCCACACCCACTCCATTCAAGCCTCTCTTTATTCTGGAAGTTTCAATCAGATCCCTCCTCAACCTTCTGAACCCCATTGAGTACAGACCCAGAGTCCTCAACTGCTCTTCATATAAGCCCTTCAACCACTGGATCATTCTTGTGAACCTCCACTGGACCCCAAGGCCATCACATCCTTCCTGAGATAAGAGGCCCAAAACTGCTCACAAGATTCCAAATGCAGTCTGACCAGACCCCTTACAGCCTCAGTAGTACATCTGTTCTTGTATTCTAGACCTTTCGAAATGAATGTTAATATTTCACATGCCTTCCTAAGTGCCAACTGAACCTGCAAGTTAACCTTAAGAGAATCCTAAACTAGGACTCCCAAGTCTGCTTCAGATTTGCAAAGCCTTTGCCCAATTAGAAAATAGTCTATCCCTCTATTCTTCCTGCTAAACTACAAAACCTCATACTTTCACACATTGTGTTACCTCTGCCACTGCTTTGCTAACTCTCCTAGCATGTCCAAGTCCTTCTGCATTCTCCCTGCTTCCTCAACACTACCTGTGCCTTCATCTATTTTGTGTCATTTACAAACTTAGCAACAATGCCCTCAGTTCATTCATCCAGATTGTTAAAAGTGAATTGTGGTCCCAAACAAGTCATGACCCCCGCGAAATTCTACTAGTCACTGACTGCCATCTGAATAAGACCCCTTTATCCATACCAGTACCTTGCCCCTAACACTTACTTAGCAACCTCTTGTGCAACGCCTTGTCAAAGGCTTTCTGGAAACCTAAGGAGAACACATCAACTGACACTCCTTTGTCCAATTTGCTCCTCAAAGAATTCTAACAGATTTACCAGGCATGACCTCCTTTGACAAAACTAACTCAACCCTATTTTATCATACACTTCCAAGTACTAAGAGTTAGGATTATCCATGACCATGAATGCAAATTAGACTGAGCATATTTGGATGCAATCCTTCTAGATCAATGAAACCAGGGAGCTGACAGAAAAAAATGAATGCCTCATTGAAAAAATGCAATTGAAAAAAGGAAACAGTTCCAGAGGGCAAGCGAACAGCACTTATGATTTCCATCTTCAAAATGTGAAATAAAAAGAAAACATTCTAGACAAGAACTTACTGTCAAAGGCAGGAAAGATATTAGAATTTTTGCTAAAAGACCAAATACTAAAATTTTAAAAATCAGGTTTAAATCAACTTTACTGAATAGAGTAACTCTCAATGCCTGAATGCAAAGTTTTTTTTTAAAAAAAAGTGTTGAAAGATAAATGTACTACCAAATTGGAAGTACGGTTAGAGTGAAGTACTGCACCAAAATGCACAAACCTAGGAATTATTGATAATTTAAGTTCAGCTGAGTTAGTGACATGACTCATTTTAGGAGGACCAATAATCAGGCCACTTATTTGTTGGAGCTTACAAAATTAATCTTCAGTTCTGGGGATACAAATATTGGAGTTATGAAAACATTGGAGCACAAGCTGATAAGGCCATAAGAATAAAAAAAAAATCAGAGTTCATCTCATAAGGGAACTGAATACAAAAGCAGGGAGGTAGTGTTAGATGCATGCAGAATGCTGCTGAGACCACACTTGCAGTGCTGCATCACTTCTATTCTCAATGCTACAAGAACTAGTTGGAGATCTTTAAAGTGGAGGCTTGATAGGGTAAATGTGGAGAATCTGTCTCCATTGATGGGGGTGTTCAGAATAAAAAGATAAGAGAGGAAAATGGGCAATTCAGATTAAATGTCATAGCAAGTGGTGAAAACATGGAACACTTTGCTATACGGGAAGTTTCAGCAAATAGTGTTTATCTATTTATGGGAATTCTGATGCATACTTGAGGGAGAGGGTGGGAAGGGGTGATTAGAGGGAGAGAAAGTAAATGGTGGATGAACACCATAGATCTGTTGGGCTGGTTTCCCATTTCTGTATGGTGGTACAAATAGATTAACCAGGAAATTCTGTTTTGGGATAGCATATAAACCTGGAAAAGTGAATATGGAATTTGAACAGTAAACTGGAATTCATCCAAAGGCTACACATACAGCAAATCAAAAAGGTAGGAATCACTACTGCTATGACATGATACCACTTTCTCTGTACTTGTATTAGGCACTACTTTGTTTACATCAGATCAGAGATGCAAACCAGAGCAGAATCCAAAGCAGAAATAACTGCTACATGAGCATTTTGGATCCTGTATTTGTTCCTCATTAAAAAACAACTGGCTCATGGAATGTGGCATGGTGAACATTTCTAATCACTTTAATTAGTGTTCTTGAGCAGCTGATGGGAATCTGCTTCCTTGAACCACTCCAGCCTATTTGGTGTAGGCTTATTTACAATACTAACAGAAGAGCTGGAAAGTTTTAATTGAAGGAGTCAAGAAACAACAGTTCAAAAATCAGGATGATGGGGGTAGCAGTGTCCCAGCTCACCTGCTGCCCTTATTCTTCTGGGTGGCGGTGGTGGTGAGGATCTTTTTTTGAAACATTTGTGGGATGTGGGCGTTGTTGGCTGGCCAGTATTTATTGCCCATCTCCTAGTTGCCCTTAAGAATATGGTGGTGAGCTGCAGTCCGTGTACAGGTAGCCCCACAATGTCCTCAGGGAGGGAATTCCAGGATTTTGACCCAGCAACACTGGAGGAACGGCAATATATTTGCAAGTCAGAATGGTGAGTAGCTTGGAGAGGAATTTGCAGGTGGTGGTATTCCCATGCTCTGCTGACCTTGTCATTGAAGATGGAAGTGGTCACGGGTTTAGAAAGTGCTGTCTTAGGATCTTTGGTGAATCTCTGAAGTGATTCTTGTAGATAGTACATACTGCTGCTACTGAGCATCGGTAATGGATGTGTGTGGATGTGATGTCAATGAAGCAGGCTGCTTTATCCCGGTTGTCATCAAGCTTCTTGAGTGTGTTGGAGTTGCACCCATCCAGGAAAGTCGGGAGTATTCCATCACACTCTTGACGTGTCTTCTAGATGGTGAACAGCTTTTGGGGAGTCAGGAGATTAATTACTTGCCGCAGTATTCCTAACCTCTGACCTGCTCTTGAAGCCCCAGCGTTTATGTGGCGAGTCCAGTTGAGTTTCTGGTCAATGGTAACCCCCAAGATGTTGATAGTGGGGAGTTCAGTGATGGCGTCAATGCCATTAAATGTTAAGGAGTGGTTGAATTGTCACTTATTGGAGATGGACGTTGCCTGGCATGGATGTTATTTGCCACTTGTCAGCCTAAACCTGGATATTGTCCAGATCTTGTTGCATTTGAACATGGACAGCTTTAGTACTTGAGGAGTTGCACAATGTTCAGCACTATTCTCAATCATCAGTGAACATCCCCACTTCCTAACTTTATGATGGAGGGAAGGTCATTAATGAGGCAGCTGAAGATGGATGCACCAAGGACACTACCCTAAGGAACTCCTGCAGAGATGTCCTGGAGTGGAGATAACTCCCCTTCAAAAAACACGATTATGTTCCTATGTGCCAGGTATGACTCCAACCAGGGGAGAGTTTGCCCCAGATAAGGTATTATCATAAGAACAAGTTGCTGCAGTGCATTCAGCAAATGGAACAAATGTAGTCAATGACGGGGGAGTGAATGTTTAAAGTAGTGCTAATCAAGCAGACAGCTTTGTCCTGAATGGGATGAACTTGAGATTTGTTGCAGCCACACTCATCACTGCCTTCTAAACATGGAGAGTCTCTGGAATAGTGGCGTGAGAGATAATTACTATAATCTAACCTTCAAACCACTACATTTACAATGGATGGTCCAATTCAAATTCTGGTCAGTAGCGACCACAGAACATTGGTAGTGGAGGAGTCAGCAATTATGATACTGAAAAGTCAAAGTAAGATGATGAAGATACTCTTGTTTAAAATTGTTTTTGCATGGCAGTCATGAAATGATAAATGGTACCCTTACTCATGATGGTGGGAAACCAGATGACATGGTAATTGGCAAGATTGTGAGATTAGGGCAAACCTGGTTAACTTTTCAGATTGCTGAACAGACATGTGTTCTAACATTACTAAGAAAACCAAAGGACCCATTCAGCTTTGCAGCACAAGTCTTCAGGACTACTGCCAGGATGTTATCAAGGTCTGTAGCATTCATTATCTAAAAAAAAGCTGTAAACTGGATACAATGTGGTTTCAATTAAATTGGCCGAAGATTGGCCCTTCTTGCTGAAACAAGTTGCAAATGCTCCAAAGACAATGTAGTCGAGGAGAATACTGAGATACAGTCTATTAGACTAGACAGGATTGAGGTTCATAAGGAGGAGGTGTTAGCAATTCTGGAAGGTGTGAAAATAGATAAGTCCCCTGGGCCGGATGGGATTTATCCTAGGTTTCTCTGGGAAGCTAGAGAGGAGATTGCAGAGCCTTTGGCTTTGATCTTTATGTCGTCATTGTCTTCAGGAATAGTGCCAGAAGACTGGAGACTAGCAAATGTTGTCCCCTTGTTCAAGAAGGGGAGTAGAGACAACCCTGGTAATTATAGACCAGTGAGCCTTACTTCGGTTGTGGGTAAAGTGTTGGAAAGGATTATAAGAGATAGGATTTATAATCATCTAGAAAGGAATAATTTGATTAGGGATAGTCAACACGGTTTTGTGAAGGGTAGGTCGTGCCTCACAAACCTTATTGAGTTCTTTGAGAAGGTGACCAAACAGGTGGATGAGGGTAAAGCGGTTGATGGGGTGTATATGGATTTCAGCAAAGCGTTTGATAAGGTTCCCCATGGTAGGCTATTGCAGAAAATACGGAGGCATGGAATGGAGGGTGATTTAGCGGTTTGGATCAGAAATTGGCTAGCCGTAAGAAGACAGAGGGTGGTGGTTGATGGGAAATGTTCATCCTGGAGTTCAGTTACTAGTGGTGTACCTCAAGGATCTGTTTTGGGGCCACTGCTGTTTGTCATTTTTATAAATGACCTGGATGAGGGCGTAGAAGGATGGGTTAAGTAAATTTGCGGATGACACCAAAGTCGGTGGAGTTGTGGATAGTGCGGAAGGATGTTGCAGGTTACAGAGGGACATGGATAAGCTGCAGAGCTAGGCTGAGAGGTGGCAAATGGAGTTTAATGCGGAAAAGTGTGAGGTGATTCACTTTGGAAGGAGTAACAGGAATACAGAGTACTGGGCTAATGGTAAGATTCTTGGTAGTGTGGATGAGCAGAAAGATCTCGGTGTCCATGTGCATAGATCACTGAAAGTTGCCACCCAGGTTGATAGCATTGTTAAGAAGGCGTACAGTATGTTAGGTTTTATTGGTAGAGGGATTGAGTTTCGGAGCCATGAGGTCATGTTGCAGCTGTACAAAACTCTGGTGCGGCCGCACTTGGGGTATTGCGTACAGTTCTGGTCACCGCATTATAGGAAGGATGTGGAAGCATTGGAAAGGGTGCAGAGGAGATTTACCAGGATGTTGCCTGGTATGGAGGGAAAGTCTTATGAGGAAAGGCTGAGGATCTTGAGGTTGTTTTCGTTAGAGAGAAGGTTAAGAGGTGACGTGATAGAGACATACAAGATGATCAGAGGATTAGATAGGGTGGACAGTGGGAGCCTTTTTCCTCGGACGGTGATGGCTAGCACGAGGGGACATAGCTTTAAATTGAGGGGTGATGGATATAGGACAGATGTCAGAGGTAGGTTCTTTACTCAGAGAGTAGTAAGGGCGTGGATAGCCCTGCCTGCAAAAATAGTTGACTCGCCCACTTTAAGGGCATTTAAATGGTCATTGGATAAACATATGGATGATAATGGAATAGTTTAGGTTAGATGGGCTTCAGATTGGTTTCACAGGTCGGCGCAACATCGAGGGCCGAAGGGCCTGTACTGCGCTGTAATGTTCTATGTTCTAATGTTGTCTTTTGTGCTGATGTGCTGTGCTCCCATTCAGAATGGGAAAGTTTGTGAAGCATTGTCCTCCTGATGATTGTTTAATCATTCACAAGTAGATGTAACAGGATTGGAGTGCTTCGTCTGATCAGTTGGTTGCGTGATCACTTACTCATGTCTGTAACATGCTGCTCCCACTATTTATTACGGTTGTAGGCCTGTAGTGTAGCTTCACGCGGATGCTACAAGATGGCAGTGGCACAGTAGCAGCACAGCATGCAGGCTCCTCAGCCAGGAGCAGCCCACAGCTCATCTACTCCATTCACTTTTTACAAGTTTTTTTTTTGTTTTTTCTGTTTTTAATGTTTCCAATTAGTAAAGTTAATGTCAAAACATCAAAATTCATCTTAACTTCATTTAACACCTTATCCGGTGTCAGAATGGCTTCCAGCGGTCTGGAGTGGCAGTTTCGGCCCCGCAGAGCAGTCTCCTGGCATGACGGTTTTGTCCTGGTGTTGAGGTCTCGTCAGCGGTCTGGCTTAATCTCCAGCAAACACTTCTGGCCCAGTGTTCCAACAGCCTGGTATGGCGGCTTTGTCCAGGTTGTTGGTCTTTTCCCAGTGGCAGTTTTCTTCATTGGAGGCTTTCAGCCCAGTTTTTCCAGCAACCTGGCATTTCAGTTTTGTCCTAGTGTGGAGTCGTCATTATGGATTGATGGTCTCATTCCAGCTGTGTTTCATCTTTTGATCAACTTCCTCCAAAACCAGGAGCTGTTAAAATGGACCGTGATGAACTTTTGTCTAAAATTTACTTTTTAATTGTTACTTATGACTTCTGTCATTAAAACAGACACCATGGTAAGACGAATTATAACACTTAACATTGCATTTTTTCTTGTAAAAAAGTACACATGACAATAAATTCTAAATTCTAATGTTGTTCCGAGCACGGACACCTACAATCATCATTTAGGCCAGGTTGATCATTCAGTTGATGGAGCACAAGGTTACAGGTTGTGGAGGCACCGTTTCATAGCCCACAGCATCGTGGGTTGCTGAGATCTTTTCTATATTTATCCTATTTAGCATGGTAGTAGCGTCACAACACCATTGGGAATGGCCTCAGCGTGAAAACAGGGCTTCACTTCAATAAGAACTGTGCAGTGGTCACTCCTACCAATACTGTCATTGACATATGTGATCTACAACAGACAGATCTGAGAGAAAGGTAGGCTTCTTTTAAGCTTGCATTGGTTTTCTTACCATCAGCTGCAAGTACAATCTGCCAGATGCGTTGTTCAACACTTATCCAGTGCAGAGAATACGGATGCATCTAAATCAAATTTGGTGATAAATGGTATCCACCTCCCACTCCCCAATTCATTGAATGTTTTATGTTCTTACTACACTCAGAGATTCTCTCAAGTGTTGCTCAACATGGTGAATAGTTGAATGATTACTTGAATACTGCTGGAACGTGGTAATCAGCAGGAGGCCCATGTATCCAGAAGCCACGACACTTCCTAAAGTCTGGAGTCAATATTGAGCACTCTCGGGATCACTCTCTCCCAACAGCATATCAGTATGCCACCACCTCTGGTTTAAAATTTCTGCTGATGGGACAGGACATAGCCTGGGACAAGAAGACAGGAGTGTTGCAAGACGTGATTCAGTGACAAAGACTATAGAATATAGATTATATATTACATATTACATGCCTGGTGCATGGGATATCTCAGTCAATTGTTTTCAGAAATTCCCAGATGTTAACAGGGAGAACTTGGGGGAGATGGTAACTGACCTTGATTTTTGTGCCTAGTTTGATGCCCAGTGCTCTGTCCAATTTGCCCCCTTACTTTACTTCTCCATAGTGGTCTAATGAAACCAAGAGGTTTGCTTCTGAGTACTGAGGAAGGGTCACCCAACCCGAAACGTTAACTCTGGTTTCTCTCCACGGATCTTGCCATATCTGCTAAGCTTTTCCAGCAATTTCTGTTTTTGTTTCTGACTTAAAATCCAAAAGAACTGTGGATGTTGTAAGTGATTTGTTTGGCCATTTAAGTAATCAGCTGGCAATCAGGCACACTGACATGGGTCTGGAATTCCACTGAATGAGGGCAGATATCCTTCCCCAAAGTGGCATTAGTGAGCCAGACATTCAAAATTTAACACTAGCTTTATGGTCACCACTATTGAGACCAATGTTTTACTCCAGATTTATTTTATAGTTGAATTTTATAGTTAAATTCCCCCAGATGCCACGATGTGATTGGAATTCCTGTCTCTGAACATTGCTTCACATCAGGGGATTATGATTCCAGTAACACAAGTAAACTACCACTTCCATAACCTCTCCCTAAAAGCAGCATTTATCAGCGCACAGAGTGCTGCCATGCACGTTAACTATGGAATCAACATAATAAAGCTCTCAACCATCAAGAAACAGGAATTTGGACCCTTATTTTCACCCCTCCCCCAGCAGATACATCCTACTTAAGTCTCCAAAATTACTAGAAAAAATAGCTCCATGTGGTACATAAATAATAAGTAGAATAATGTTGGAAGTTGCAGTTTGTTTACATTAGCCAAATAATATGGCAAAGTGCCAATTACTAACTGATAAAAATATATAAAAACTACATCTAAATGTATTCTGTCTGTCAGAATTAGCTGTTACAAATGGTATAATGCCAAATATGCCTGACCCCAGTCCAACCACAGCTCCAGTAGATTTGGCTTTCATAGAATGTTCATCAAAACTTCTGTCTTCTTTATTTAATCAGGCCTACCTGAACAAAAAGAAAAACACCTTTTTTAAAAAAAAAAATCCACCCGATTTGATACAAAGATAGTAGGAACTGCCGATGCTGGAGAACCTGAGACAACAAGGTGTAGAGCTGGATGAACACAGCAGGCCAAGCAGCATCAGAGGATCAGGAAAGCTGA
>NC_063342.1:64617022-64630568 GCF_021869965.1 Rhincodon typus | reverse complement strand
TGATGCTGCTTGGCCTGCTGTGTTCATCCAGCTCTACATCTTGTTGCCATCTGATTTGATAATGTCTATTGTAGCTCTATCATATTGCAAATTTGTTTTTTTAAAATCACCTGCTTTTAAAAATTTTAAATCAGTTGCTAGGAGATCCATATTACACTATGCAGTTTAAGTTAAAGTTAAAGTTAGAGTCTGCAAAATCTTAGCTTAGTAGTATATGCAGGTCATACCAATGATGCTCAGAAACAGCAGTACGTTGATGCCCTATCCCAACATTAAAAATAGTTCCATGCAAAGTTTTGAAAATAAGCGCAGCCCAACAAGCCCTTTAAAATTATGCTTTGTGCTAGATCAAATTTGAATTGCAGTTGGTATGAACTGTTATGATCCTGGACAAGACCACCAAACCTATGTTACAATCCAGCTCATGGCCAGTACTAATTATTTTTAAAAGTAGATGGAAGTAAGAGATTGGAGCAACTTAGCAAGAGAATAAAACAACAAAATTCCATGTTTTGGAAAAAATAATAAACTTTAATAAATAACATTAGAACAGTAATACAAAGATACACAACATATATTCTAGCACTCAAATAACATTGTTAAATATGGCTAACAGCTTGATGAAACACCTTACAGTGTATATCAAATAGTACACATGATCAAGATAGATCACATGGATTTCACCATAAATGATTCCAGCCAGATCTTAATGAGGTGGTGGGTTGTCAAATCTCCTAAACTTCATTAACAATTATCATTCTTTACTTTTATTAATCTAGCCTTTAAAACTCCCTCAAGAACCACATTGTAATGAACTGCCTCGACAACAGCTCCCATTCTGGTAAATCACCCTTCTTTCCTGGGCCCATACTGCCTTGGGCTCCAGAAATTGTACTCAAACTCTCACTCATTGGTATAATGGAATAGTTGACCAAGTTACCTCACCGAACTCATCCTGCCATTTTTTCCCTAACACCCAGCACCATTTTGGTGATTTACATAAAAGAACCGCTTTTGAAGCTTTCAACCCACACTCTCTCAGCTCCACTGAAATATTATTGCTCGTAGGCTTCTCCCAAGCAGCATACAGTTTCCCCTAATACAAACTCAGCGACCATCATACTATTCATTTCCCCAGGACTAGAGGGTATTTTTTTTATTCATTCACGGGATGAGGGTGTCGCTGGCTCGGCCAGCATTTATTGCCCAACCCTAATTGCCCAGAGGGCAGTTATGAGTTGACCACATTGCTGTGGGTCTGGAGTCACACGTAGGCCAGACCAGCAAGGATGGCAGTTTCCTTCCCTAAAGGACATTAGTGAACCAGATGGTTTTTCCGACAATCGGCAATGGGTTTACAGTCATCATTAGACTCTTAATTCCAGATATTTATGGAATTCAAATTCCACCATGTACCCTGGCAGGATTGAAACCCCAGAACATTACCTAGATTTCTGGATTAACAGTCCAGCGATAATACCACTCGGCCACTGCCTCCTAGTTTCCTAGTTGCCTACTAATTCCGAGAACATTATCCTGAGTTCTAACAGCAGGGAGCTATCCAATCGCTCTCAACTCCAAGTCCACTGCACAAAATCTGTAGTTCAGCTACCTTCCCAGCAGCATAACGGCACTCAGTATGAAGTTTACCTCTATCTCTGTCTGTCTTTTTGTCTGAATCACAAACTTGGAATTCCTTTCCCATGACACCTAAACTGTCCTCCATGACCGATGAAAGTCTCCCTCTCCAATGCTGGTTCCAAGGTAGTGTAGTCATCCAGCAACTCAAGGAGTGAGCTTGTTCTGAATGTGATAATTTGCAACTGTTGGCTTCCACAGAGAAAATGGATATGACAGAAATTGAATTTCATCACAAACCTAAAGGCGATTTCCAGAGACAAGTCACTTACAGCTTGTAATTTATGCATTGCATTGGCAGTTCAGACTTTACACTAAAGTTAAGCTTCCAAATTACACTGCACCCAACAAGATTTTGTTTCTATCAAAAAACAGGATTGGGGTGTAACATAAGAACACAAGATATACTCAAGGAACAGGAGTAGCCATTTAGCCCTTCAGACCTGTGCCACCATTCAACAAGATCACAGCTGATCTACCCCAGGCCTCAACTCCTCTTTTGTGCCAGCTCATCATAGTGTTCTACTCCTCGATGTTTCGAATATATCTCTACCTTCTCTTTAAATACTTTCAGCAATCTAGCCTCCACAACTCTTGAGTAGAGGATTCCAGACAATTGCTATTCTTGAAGAACACACAGTCATTGAAATATAACAGCATGGAAACAGACCCTTTGGTCCAACTCATCCATGCTGACCAGATGCCCTAAATAAATCTAGTCCCATTTGGCCCATATCCCTCTGAACCCTCCTTATTCATATATCTATCCTGATGTCTTTTAAAATGTTGTAATCATTGCAGCCTCCACCACCTCATTCCATGGAATGACATTCTTTCACATTTCATTTTTAAATAGGTGTTCAAAATTCTGTAACCACAACCACAGTTCTAGGTTCCTGCACAGTGGAAGCATCTTAACTTCTATCCAGTCAGGCCCTCTCAGAATCTTGTACATTTCAATAACACCATCCCTCATTCCTCTAAACACAAATAAATAAAGGCCTAGCCTGAGTAGCAATTCTTCACAAGTCAATTACTTCATCTCAGCCTAGTCAATCTCTTTTGAACTGCCTCCAATGTCAATATATCCTTCCTTAAATAAGGAGGCAAAACTATAAACAAAACTATAAAGTGCAGTCTCACCAATACACTGTACAGCTGCACAAGACTTCCTTTTTTAAAAACTCTAATGTCCTCACAATATAGGTTACAATTCTATTTGTCTTAATTACTTACCGCACCTGCAAGCAAACCATTGGTGTTTCATGCACAAGGACACCAATACTGATGGATTGATGGCACAACAGAAATAAATGAAAATGACTTGTTAGGTATTAGAGATGTGGCTGCAGGTTCACCAAGACTAGGAACTAAAAATTCAAGGGTATTTAACAGTTTGGAAGATGAGACAGAAAGGAAGAGGAGGTGATGGTTGCTTTTGTTCTAAGGGAACATATCGGTGGAGCAGTAAGCATTGATATAGGCACAATAGATCATAATGTGGAATCACTGAGTAAAATAAGGAATAGCAATGGAGAAGGTCATGTGTGGGAGTCAATAACAGGCCCCCAAGGAGTTGCTATACTGTAGGACAAAAGTATAAACAGAGAATTAATGGAAGTGTGTAAAAACAGCACCACAATTGTCGTTGGTGATTTCAATCTGCATATTGACTAGACAAATCAGTTGGGCAATAGTAGCATGGAAGATCAATTTGTGGAGACCATCAGGGATTACTCCATAAACCAGTACATTGTAGAACCTACACAGCAACATGCTGTTTTAGATTTAATGTGTAATGAGGAAGAATTACTTAAGAGATCCCATGATTAATGATCCTCATAGGGTAGGGGTCACAACATGGTAGAATTTCACTTTCAGTCTGAGGAAGAGCCACAAGCTCAAAGCCAATATCATCTTAAATAAGAGTAGTTACAGATATTTGAAGAAGAGAAGAGTTGTCTAAAGTGGGTTGGGAAAATAGACTAAAAAGATGTTTGTTTGAGCAATGACAGACATTAAAGCAGGTATCTCATAACTCAAAAAATTTAAGTCAAATGGAAGGACTTGTAGAACAGGATGACCCAACCATGGTTAAAAAAGGAAGTCAAGGAGAGTACTCAATCAAAAACAAAGGCAAGCAAAGCAGTGAAAACTAGTAGTAGGCCAGAAGGTTTCTTTTTTGAAGGAACAAATCAATAAAAGGACTAAAAACAACTAACAAAGAGGGACAAAATTTACGAAAGTAAGTTGGCAAAAAAATATAAAAATAAACAGCAAAAGTATCTGTAGGTATGTTAACAAAAAAAAGTAGCTGAAGTATGTGTGAGACCCTTGGAAAACTGGGTAATTAACAATGGGGAACATGGTGCTGTGGTCAGTTTGCTCATCCTTCCTGCAATCTGTGTCTTGTCTACACCAAAAGCAGGAAACTTGTATCTACTAGACAAGGACATGGGCTAAGGCTCCTCCAAAGCTAAAGTCTGATCCCCATACTTGCCTCACTCACAATCACATGTGCCTGTCACCGATCATGAACCAAATTTGACGTAATTAATCTAAGGGATCTGACTACATCCTGAAACAGTATGCAGGCACCTCTCCCCTTCTCTGATGTGTTACACTGTCTACAGTTCAGACTTCAGCTCATCGATTCTGAGGCAAAGTTCCTCAAGCAGTCAACACTTGCTGTAGAGGTGGTCTCTGTGGATTTCACAAATGTTCACCAGTTCCCACATATTACAATTATAAAACACCACCTACCCAACATCTCTATTCTATTTAGTTCAATAATTCGGATGCAAAATGTTTTAAAAGGTGAATTTCTTAAATGTACTCTTCAGCTGTAATAACGTCTCTCATTTTAAACTTCAAGTGAGACATGGAAGAAACGCTTACCAATCACCTGTTTTCCTGTGACTTCACACTTCCACTCTTAACAGGTAGAAACAGGTTGAATGGGTCCTCTGCTGCTGGTTTAAATCTCCTGCAGTCATTGCCCTTCTCATGTTGGTCTGCTCTTTTTTTAAATGAAAATATATATTGTTCATAAATGAGTCCATAAGTACATACAGAAGTTCCAAAACTTTGGAGCACAAAGTTCCAACGTCTATAGACTTTGCAGAGAAAAGAAATAACGCATTGGAACTAGACATCCTTCAGATGCAGTTGCAAAACAAAGGCATTTTCTAACCACAAAAGGAAAACAGTGTACATTCCTTTTAAAAGCAATGAGTGGGTCTCAGATCTTAATAGACACATTACATTTTGGTAGAAAGACCTTAGATCGTGAGCTTTCTCCACAGCACGAGAGCGGTAGATGCCCCAAGCTTTAGCACGTAGTCCTTGGCCTTGGAACATGCCAATCAGCAAGGTTTGATGGAGGTTAACTCCATACACTGGAAGACCAACATATTTTCGGGCAGAGCAAAGAGTGTCTTTCTCCACCTTGACTGTCTTCCAGGCACAGTCGATGTTTGTCTCAACAGGCATCCAGGCAATAGCCCGCTGAGCACAGAATCTTGCATTACAGAGCTGCTCAGAATGAATCTCAACAAAAACCACTGGATCTCTCTGCACCTTCTTTGATAAGGCACATTCTCTTTATGAAGGTGCTAAAAAATGTATTTTATTCATAAAAATGTTTTATCTACATTCAGAGGTACTAAACCAGTTCTGTACAGTCTTTATATAATCAAGAAAAAAAACAAACATTAGAATTTGACATTCCCTGCAATTGCAAAAACCACGCAGGACACTACCAACACACACTGAGGCAACAAGGAGGTCTGATAACCGAACAGTTGTTATACTTCATTTGAAAGACCTTAATAGGGGGGCATTCCCCACTGCGCATTTGCAGCAACTGCCCCAAACTGCAGTGCATTCCTAACAATGTTATTATCCTGCACCTTCAAATGTGCCAATCTGCAATACTCACTCGAGGTCAACTCTTTACACTGGAAGACCAGCAAGTTTCTGGCAGAGCAAAAAGGATCTTTAACAAAGTTGTTGGGCCTCCAGGCAGAGTTAATATTTGTCTTGGTGTACACCCTGGGGAACAGCCTGTAGAGCACAGGGTACTGCATCATGAAGCTGCACAGGATGAACCTCAAAAAAAGAACACTGCATTTCTCTCCAGACCTTCTTTGCAAAGGTACATTCCAGAAAGAGACGAATGACAGTCTCTTTACCAGCACAGCTGCTTCAGGAGTGCCGTCTGTGGCGCAGAGACCAAGCATTCATGAAGGATTTGACAAGCAATGCCCTTCTCACCACCAGCCAAGCTACATCCTGGTCCTTATTGGAAAGTTGACTCAGGGACCACATAACAAAATCCACCCTCTCCTTTTCCAGCAGGGTCTCAAGAAACTACGTAATGGCCCCTTCCCAATTAATTTGTGGTCAAAGGTGCTTTTCGTAGTGAATTTTTCTATGAAGGACAGAAGATACAGAATAAGGCAACTTCTTGGAGCGTTCCGCAGCACCGAGACCAGATCCATCCTTTGCAATACCAGGTACAGGTAGAAGCTCAATCCATAGTGGCATTTGGTGTTTGTGTAGTCAGGGTCTACGCACAGTTTGATGCAGCCATATACAAAAGTAGCTGTCAGGATGAGGGTAACATTGGGTATGTCTTTCTCCCCCTAATCCAGAACTTTGTACATAATGTCCCTGTGAATATGGTCCATTTTTGACCTCCAGAAGAAGTGGAAGATGGCTCAGGTAACTGCAAAGGTGCAGGTTTGGGGAATGGTCCAGGCCTGCGCCAAGTGTAACAACAGCGTGCCCCACACCTGATGACCAGGTTTTTATCCAAAGTGGAGAGGTAGCTGTGCTCCCATACGTTCAGTTTCTGTCTCAACTTGGTGATATACTCCTCTCAAGTTGTTGCGCACGTTCTGGTCCCTCCGAACCATATACCTAACACCTTCAGGTAATCTGTCCCAATGATGAAGGGGATAAAGGATATGACAGCCCAATTCCCAAAGAACATGGCTGCCAAAGCCATTAGGAACTGGTCGCCGATGCTCAAAAGTCTGTGCACCAACTGCAGATCAGAGCAGAGCAGAAAACGGCATAGTCATCAAGAATGTAAAGGCCTCCACTGCCTGGAATAGTCACCCCTCTCAGGGTCGCATCCTTCCTGATAAAGTCGATAAAAGGCTCTTTACAACACAAAAACAAGACAGGAGAGCGTGGACACCTCTGCCTGACTTCAAATCTAATTGGGAAGCTTTCTGATTTCCACCTGCTAATTGAGACTGTACTTACAGTGTTGATGTAAAGCAGTCAGAGCCAATTCCAGATTCCCTCCCCAGAACCATTTTCAAGAGCATATCCCACTTGTAGGATATCGTGTCTAAAGCCTTCTTTTGGTCCAGGCTGATGAGGCAGGTGTCCAACCCCCCGTCTTGCACTTAGGCAACTGTATCCCTGAGGAGCGCAAGACACTCAGATTTTCTTTGTTGATACAGCACAAGTTCAATGGGGGAATCCCAGAGCTGACCTGATATGGGTGGCAATGAACGCATGCAGAATTTTGTAATCTGCATTCGGCAGTGAAATTGGTCACCTCATTAGTGAAATTTCTAATTTCCTCCTTCTCCCCCTTCGACTTGTGGATGAGGATGATAGAGTCTTTCTTTCTATTTCAAAAACATACTTCATAAAAATGTCTTTTCACACACCGCACTCTCATATTATTTGAGAAGCTGTTACCCCACTCTTGTGCTGTCTCAGAAACATGGGTCCACTTTTCTGTTGCTTAGAGAGGACTGCATCCTTTGATGGGTACTTAAAAATGTAATGATCAGCAACATAAGGTAAGAGAGATTATTTTCTTACACATACACTTCATTAAGTGTTTAATATTTCAGACTTCATAGTCAAGTATGTTGGAATGTGCTTAGATAGCTTAACCAATACTAACAAGCATTTTTTATTAATTTGAAGGAATGCCATTTTGAAATCAAGAGATTCTGACCACTTAAAAATTGCTACCCAATCAATCATACGGCAGCCAACTTTACAAAGAGCAACGTCTGACAAACATGACAATGACCAGCTGACCTGTTTCAATGATACTAATTGAGGGATAAACATTGGCCAGTGGCGAGCTCGTCTACTACAGTACGTTATTCATTCACATCCATCTGAGATCAGGGGTGGCACCTCTGATGCTACAGCACTCCCTCAGCACTTCAGTGAACTGTGTGGATTGTACGGTCACATCTCTGGAGTGGGACTCAACTCTGAATCTTTGCCTCAACTGTCTATGTTCCTACTGAACTAAGTATGCTGCCAATACACCATGACAGCACTTAAATTCAAATGTACAGCTTTTACTGTGCTTTTCATGAATAGACATTTCTAAATCATTTGATTTCTAATAACTAAATTATTAGCAATGTATTTTACAATAACTATAGTAACTATCATTTCTTTAACATTATAAAGCTAGCCCCATGCTTGTTATTTTATTTTTACTTAATTGAAGGCTTATAGCTGTTTTTATTAATTTTGATGACAGTATCATTGAGCAAACAGAAACTCCCAAAGCTCATTGCACCTGACATCTGTAACTCATCCCACTTCCTGCAAAAATGTGAGCAACTTTATCAGTGTAGAAAATTTATTTGACCCATCAGTGTAAACATTTCAGAAAGTGAAAATTTTGTGAATTATTGAGAATAGATGTCATATAATTTAGAATTTTATTGCGCACTCTAAACACGTTTTTAAATAATGTTAGAACTCAGGAGATACAAACATAAGTAGGCAATTTAGATTATGGCTGATCTGCATATCAACCCCATTTGTCTACCTCTGCTTCATTGAATGGATACCTTATATAACAAAACTCTATAAAGCCATCTTGAAAGTGTCACCTGACTTCATTCATTTTCCTAAAAAGGGAAGCCCTGTTTACAATAGATTGAAGAATTCCAGTAGATTATTTCAAAAATAACTTTCAATGTTTGAAAAATATGTTAAAGTACTAGCACAGTTAACCAAAACATTTCACATTCCAATCAGAAATGTTTGCGCAAGGCAAATGTAGGAAAACATTTCACCTTTGGAAATATCATATTTGATTGATGAGTATGACAGAGATGCTGGTGTCGAACTGGGGTGGACAAAGTCAGAAGTCACACGACACCAGGTTATAGTCCAATAGGTTTATTTGAAATCACTAACTTTTGGAACGTTGCTCTGTCATCAGGTGAAGTAGCAGCATTTCAAAAGCTTGTGATTTCAAATAAATCTGTTAGACAATAAGCTGGTGTCATGTGACTTCTGATAGAAATCATCCATTTGATGGCATTCATCAATATGTCAAAGTCTTCATTTTAAATCAAGAGCTCCAAGATGAAGAGCTAATGCCAAGCATAAAAAGTTACAAGGTAAATCAGAACTCAGTTACAGAAAATTTGCTTTCAGAAGTCTGAAGACTCTGGGAGGAAGGGAAGACACAAATACTTCATCCCAGAATAGGTGGGCTTGAGATAGACACTGTCTGACTACGATATAGGGCGGAGTTGCATGTAATTCAGCAAATTTGCAGCTCAGGATCAGACAGAAATTCAAAAAGGAACAATGACCATAGATAGCAGTTACTTTTCTTGTTATTTTCGACTACACAATGAAAAAGTCGTGTCTTTGCTGGGACACAGTCCATGGACTGATCATATTCTGCTCATTCTCGTTTTGTAAAATAAGGTGGTATTTCAATAACACTCAAGGCAAGTATTTTGGGCAAGAAATATTTTGTGCATGAAAATTTGGGTCACTTTTTTGGGTTAAAGTGGGACGAAAGTCAGTTTTTAAGCGCACTTAGATTCTGTTATACATTTCAAAAGTTAACATCTTAGAAGTTACAGGATGCCCAAAAGGTGGCTCTATAAAACAACAAACTCCTGAAAAACAGCAATCCACATATTTAACTTGAGATAAACAACTGAATCATCAGCTACATACATTCTACTAATAAGACCAAAACTAATAGCTAGAGACTGCAAAAATTCCTAAGGTCCAAACTGGTTCTACACTGCAGTACAAGTCACAGTTGGCACTCTGTCATTCGTAAGAGTGTTGGGTTTTAAATCCCAAACTCTATCACTTTCGAACATCTGATAAGTGCATTCTGGTGGATATAGTCCAAACCTCAAGTTCCACTTCATTTTTATTTTAAAACAAAACCATACTCTTCAGAAACTCAGATTTACAGGTTGGAAAAGGTGAGTTTAGGTGTATAGGCATAAAGGATTTAGGAGTAAGCTATTCAGGGTTAAGTAAGATCATGTTTGAATTGGTTGCTATTTCACCTCCACTTCCGATTTGTTCCCCTATGACCCTGGACCCTCCTGCCTATCAAAAATCTAACTCATTGGTGCAGATCTTCCAGTCTCTAAGTTGTGGAGTATATAGTATGGACCCTGTTTGTTAAACTGAAGTGTATCTATTTCAGAACATGAACACCTCTCCATCCATGTTCATTACCCAGCCCCAAGTCTCAGCATAACCAACCCATTTTCAACTAATCATTGTCCCCGTTATCAGCTAGTCAGGTTCTCTTTTTCCATGGCTTACTATCAACAATCCCTTTTTGGCTGCTTCCATATTTCCTCCCTCTCTCATTGGACACCATCACACTCCTCCCTCTCCACCAACCACCTCACCAATCATCAGCATAAATATCACCATTTCCCAGCTGCTTCCAGCTCTGATGAACGATGACTGAACTCAAAAAGTTAACTGTTTCTCTCTCCACAGGTGTTGTCAGAACTGCTAAGTTTCTTTAGCACTGTTTTTGTTGTTTCAGTGACCTAAAGACTGACCAACCCTGAACAGATAACATGAAAGCAACACCACAGATTGTGGAATCAATCCGTCTAGTTTTGACATTCTGGACTGGTTATACAGAAGTGTTCCTCAGTCTAATTTTTTCACTCCACCCCCATGCACAATATTTGTGTTTTGTCTTTTCTCCCAAGCTTTGCGTCTGGAATTTTTTAAAAAGTTGTAAAATTTAAGATGCATATATTGGAAATCCTGTTCTTTTAAAAGTCAAAGAGAGTGTTAAAATGAATAGATTTTCTTTTATAGCAACTGGAAGAACCTGGGTATGTATTTGTATCCAGGGCAGTAATCAGAGGCAATTTGGGATTTGCAGTTATTTTAATAAATCTTCACATTTGCCATGACTCTGGAAAAAGTGGGGCTTGATTTCCAGTGTACTGCCCCAGTTAGTCATGAAACAAGTGACCACAAATGTAAGTGGTGGAAGTAAAAGATACCTTTTCTGTTTTACAAGCATTAGATTCTTTTAAAAAGCAAATTATTTTGACTTGGATACCATTTGTTTTTCTGCTGTGCAACAGTTCAAGCTGGGGGGGAAAATAAACCTGGAGGGGGAAGATGAAACAGAAACACAGACTGTTCAGCACCTTAAATATGTTCTATCATTCAATCAGATTATGCCTGATCTGTACCGCATCTTTATTCTACATTCCTTGATAGCCTTAATCCAACAAATCTCAATCTTGAAAGTTACAATTTGCCCCAAATCCATGGCTTTTTGGGAGGTTATATTTCAGATTTTCACTATATTTCACACAAAAAAATTCTCATTTCACTCCTGAGAGACTTAGGTAGATCCCACAACAGAAGGAACAAATTATTCGTACCTAACCTATTCAATCTGCTATCATTGTATAGGCTTTGAATGAAAACAGGAAGATGTGGGACACAGGAAATGTGGCCGGTGTAGGCTAGTTTCTCTCCTCCTTGCAAGGAAATCCACAAGCCTGTTTAAAGCAAATACTTCACAGACCTGGAAAAATCCAGAAATACACATAGCATGAGAGTGTATTTGCATGAAGGAAAGGAAGACTCAGGCATCCCAGCTGGCTTTGTGCAACAAATTGCTGTGAGAGAGAGGTATGTATCTGCTTGTCTGTATCCTCCACACCAAAGACACTTTGCAGGTGACTTTTTGGAGATGGTTCAGAACAGCAAGTCACAAAATAAAATGGTGAACCTTGGCCTAAACATAAAATGAAGTAGAACAAAAAATAGAAAATAAAGACTTTCATTTCTACAGCTCCTTTCACAACCTCAGGTGTCCAAAATGCTTCAGTAATGAAGTAATTTGAAGTTTACTCACTTGTAATGTACAAATAATTGTGAACTTGAATGCAGCAAGATCCCACAAAGAGCAATAATAAATTACATAACTTACTTATAGGGATATTGATTGAGAGATGAATATTGGCCACTATAGTACAGAAAAACTCTTGCACACGTTTTACATTCACATGGCAAGAGAGATAGGACCTTGGGTTAAAATCTCATCTGAAAAGGCAACAGACAACAGTTTCACACTGCTTCAAAATCCTAGTTGACTGCCAACTTAGATTGCAAGCTCAAGTGCTTGAGTAGCATTTGAGCCCATAACCTTGAAGTCCAGATCAGAGTGCAATCACTAAGCTATAAATGAAACCAAAGAAAAGAAGCTAATTATTTGTCTGACAACTGGCTATTACAACTTGCTACTCATGACACCCATCCAAGACAACTGAAATTCTATGGATAACCTTGCAACAACTTTCACACTTAAAACAGTGATCCTCAAACAAAGACTAATGAGTACCTCTGCCATCATGCTGCTCTGATTGTATCAAATGCTGTATTCAAGCTCAGAATCACACAAGTTCCCACAGCTGGCAATAACCATGTAAACTTGTCAAATTCATCAAGATCAGCAGCCAGGAATCACAATATCATATACCAATCCGATGAACAATCTGAGCAAGATAGCTAAATAATCTCAAGAAAATTAGCAACACATTCCATAATACCCTCTAGTAAATAAACTTGCTGCAATAAAATTTCAGCTGCAAATGTCAACAGCCTGCATTGATCAAAGTTGATTTATAATTAAAGGTACACCACTGTTCTTAATTCCAAAATTAATTCAAATTGTGAAATACTGAAATCCACTTTTACCTTGTAATATGATTTGAGCTTTTTTTTGCACAAATAAATAGCCAATGCTACTGCAAAACACCTGTAAAAATGTATCTAATAATGTGCTACTTCCTACAATAGTTTCTTATACTTAACTATTTAGCAGCAGCAGCAGCAGCAGCAGCAGCAGCAGCAATCTAGAAGCACAAGTTAACTGACAATAATTTAAAAACTCTTCGTTTTGATGGGGAAAGCACGATGCACAGCAAAAGCAAGAGGCTGTGGGGAGAGGAAAACAAAATCATCTAGTTCCAAAACAAAACAAGGAAATTTTTGACAAAAAAATAAAGGCAGCTACGTTTATACAGACAAACAAAAATGAAGAGACAATTTTAAAAAATGTATAATTTTTTCTGCAAATCAGGAGTGGAAAATCAAATTCAAAGAAACGTAATTTTAGAGATCCAGTCTGATACAAATGAAAAACCTAAATTTTAAATTTATTTACGCTATGGCAATTTGCTCCTGGATCAGGTAATAATGCAGATATTACTACCCTTCAGGTTCTGCTTTTTAATCTTAGAGTATAAACAGCTAGAGGCTATTAGTAGAACTGTTCCTACTCCTACCCATGTTGTTGCTACCTATGTGGACCAAGACTATTGGGCCGTCGCCATCCCATTACAAATTCCTCAAGCCCGAAGCAAATGTCCTAAATCTTGGAAACAGACAAGTGACATAGCCATATGAACTCTTACTCAGCTGTAGAGAACAACATCCTTTAAACTATGCTGTCCTTTACTACCAGTACATTCCTATTAACTCCCCAGTTTGAATGCTTTCATGTGCCAAAATGCCATCATCAGTTCACTCATCCACCTTGGCTTTCAAACATACAGGCGGCAAGAACCTCAAAGCAGGTTGACAGTTGTAAACA
>NC_063342.1:64568048-64616522 GCF_021869965.1 Rhincodon typus | reverse complement strand
CATGACACAGAGTGCTGACCCATGTGTAAACCCTTACATTGCAGCAGGGAATCCTCAACTACCTATGTGTTTGTCTTTCAAGAGTGAGTGAGAATGAATGTGCACCCCTGCTTTTTCTGTTCTCCTTGAACATGTTTCTAAAATATAAATCATTTTTTCTCTAATGTTTGGAGGAATGTAATGCTAAGAAAGCATGGCGGAGAAATCCTGAAACAAACACACAAAATACTGGAGAAACTCAGCGGGTCTTAGAAGAGCCATACTGGATTCGAAGCATTGACTCTGTTTCCGTCCCCACAGAGGCTGCTTGACATGCTGAGCTTCTCCAGTATTGTCTGCTTTTGTTTCAGATTTCCAGTATACACAATATTTTGCTTTTATTATGAGATTGATCCTGAATTGTCTTTATAAAAACAATTATTTTTCGTTTTAAATTCTTTAACATGGACTTTGGGCAAATTTTAAAATGGTTGCTATTGAACACAGAATGAGCAAGTTGATCGCTCCCAGAAATTTTGAATGATTGTGACACAAACGAATAATTGACAAGATGTCTGCTCAGCCCATTCTAAGCCTAGGAGATAATCCATTATTGATTGACTTAGTTACTAATGACTCTCAGAAACTGGTTTGTTTGAAATCACCTTTAATTATATTTAGTTTTAGATTTACTGTCTACTCCTAGCAAGAGAAGCTGACACATCATAACACATCATAGGCTTTGCTAGATGCCTACTTCTGATCTCACTGTCTCCATTAAATGTGATTTTTGGCAAAGAAACCTGTGTTTTGCTGATGAAGTGACCCAATTGCACCTTTGCCAGCAATTCAACTGTAGCTGTTCTCCTTGTGGAAGGGACTTCCTTACACAGCAACTGAAAGAACCTCAACTGGACAATCTCCTTTATTTTGATAAGACCAAATACAGACTGAGTGACCTCTTAGCAGAACAGCTTTACTCTGTTCGTAGGCATGACCCTATACCCTCAAGTTGCTTCCCCTTTCAATAAACCATTTGCTCTCATGTTAACATTGTTTCAGGCCCAGACCAGCAATGTTCCAACAAAGCACAGTGCAGTCTCAAGAATTAATTCCTCACTATCTACTTAGTCACTTTGCAGTCTCAAGGTCTCAATAATTAATTGATTACCTTTAGAAACTGTCTTAAGTCTGTTATCCATTTTTCTTATATTCCCTCTCCTCCTCCCACTCCACAGCCTTGTCTTGTTTTTATCTAATTTATTTTGCTGTTTGTAAGGTAGACTCGCACCTTACTTTCACACCTTAAGCTCAATTTAGATCTCTCTTTCTCTCTGAATCATTAACATCCCCTTTGTCTTTTACACTGGAACTCATACCTCTGTCAAAAGTATATTAAAATAAAATTTTCCAACACTTTTCAGTCCCAAAGAAGCATCACACTAGACATGAAAGGTTAACTCCGTTTGTCTCCACATGAGACTGCCAGACCTGAGTTTGATGAGCATCCTCTTTGTTTCAGGTGTCCAACATCTGTAGTATTTTGCCTTTACACAACTGGACATTTACTTACTGGATTCTAACTTATGTGAACTAGTTCTGATATCTTTGATTTTAAATCACTAGTTTGTAATTGTATCTCTTACCTTTTTTCTTTGTTGGACACGTGTGGATGAATGCGTGTTGTGTGCCATTTCTCTGGATTATTTTGAATGCAGTTAGTAAATCCTAATTTCTTTAATCCTAAAAGATTTGCAGAAGTTCATTTTCGATTGGACTTCTGAGAAAAAAAATAGTGCCTATCTTTCAAATAGATAAGGAATGCTTAAAAACCAACAAAAAATCCCTGTTACAGTAAAGATAATTCTATTCACCTCTCTTGAATATGGAATCACTTAGTTCAGTCTGAATCTTTTTTTCTTGTTCATTCATGTGATGTGGTCCAGCATTTATTGCCCTTCCTTAGTTGCCCTTAAAATGGTCTTGAGCTGCTTTCCTGAGCAGCTGCAGCTCACTCAATATATGTAGACCCACCATGCTGTTAAGAAGGGAGTTCCAGGGTTTTAACTCAGTAACACTGAAGGAACAGTAATATGATTCCAAGTCACAATGCTGCATGGCTTCAAGGGAAGTTTGCAGGTGGTGTTACCATGCATCCGCTACCTTTATCCTTCTAGAACCATGGTCTCCAACAAATAGATCAGTATCAACTGGTCAATCACAGAGTCTATGCTCGTTAATCTCACCATGTCCCCACCGTTCCCTCCCCAAACATGTCTCTAACAATTGATCTCACCATCTGCCTGATTTCCCTGCCACTCGCATGTCAATCATGATGCCATTGCATGACTTCCACTTCTGTAAACTGAGTGGCTAGGGAAAAGTTCATGCTCTTATTTGGCATTACCAATAAATCCACTGAGGTTTAGGCTAGTCATTAATATTTGAGGTTTCAATATTATTACAGCCAGCCAGTGAGGGAAAAATATGGTCTAGTTTTAGGCAAGTTGTAAAACTCATTGAATTGGGAAAGGTTATTTGTCAAATTGCCATGACTAAAATAAGTGAGCTTTTTTATAAGAATGATAACAGATGCAATTGATTGGTAATCTAACATTGTTACTGCCAAATTTACACTACTTGAAACGTGTCCCTGAATTTACACACTCTGGTGATTATTTAAATGAATCAAAATTGTACATTCAAAGACACAGGAATATAGCTGCTTGTGTTGCAATATCTACGCACTTGGTGTATTTGTATCTTATATTACAGACTGAAAACTACGATGGAGAAAATCCAAGTATCAGAAAATCCCTCTTTCCTCTTTTTAGTGCAGAGAATCATTTAAAACATATTTCTTCCTCCAGAGAACTGCCTGTAGTCAATCTTCCCATGGTATTAATTTTAAAATACTGTATTCCTAACATACAGAAATAATGCTTCTAAGCAAATAACAGCCAGAGCATGCACATACTGAGTATCAATGTCTTGGAAATTGGTTTAAGCTTGGGTTTTCCCTCATTATGAAATAATATTGCCAATGTATTCAGGAACTTAACTTTGGTCATATATAACATAGACATTCTCGAGTTTGTTTCTGGGCAAAAAGGAGCTCTCCTTTCTTACTGCTCTAACTAACAGCATGTTCAAAATCTCAAGATTTCAGATTTGGAAAGCAGCAGCAAAGCACAGCGGCACGTGTTCAGGGAATGCCGAGTTATGCACATAATCTAGCTATGGTGCTTTTTAGAGGAGAAAAAAATCTGGATATTTTGCATGCAGATTGGATTTTTGACCATGGTTTTTGAAAGTTTTAAGTGGTTAGTTGGACCACCTAGATTTAAAAAAAGTTCTATTTTGTCCCAAACAGCACTTAAGGATTTGAGGAGGGATTCAAGTGCTTTTCCTGTTGAATGAGAAGACTTTAGATAGTTTGCAGAAATGTGGGAAAGAATGGTTACAGATGTGAGAAATTTCAGTTCTGTGGATGGATGGGAGAAGCTGGAATTTTTCTCCTTGGAAAAGAGAAGATTAAGAGAAGCTTGATGATAGCTGTTCAAAATCAAAGGGGAACTGGACAGAGTAGATTATTTTGTGACCTTTGAAAGGAACGAGAACTAGAGGGCACTGATTTAAGATAGTGTGCAAGAGAAGCAATAGAGACATGAGGAAAAAGATTGTTATGCAGTGGGTGTTTAAGATCTGGAATGCACTGGCTAAAAGTGTACACGAGGCAGATGGAATTGTGGCTTTCAAAGGGAATTAGTTATTTGAAGAAAATACGTGAAGGTTATGGGAGACAGGCAGGCAAGTGGGACGAAGTGAGTTGCACTTTGTTTCCATACAAACACAACAGGCTGAATGGCTTCCTTTTGTGCTGTAACTTTTATGATTCCATGGTTGCAGATTTGAGTTGCTGTTGATCTTTTCCCCATTTAAGAGTTCATTTGTCCTTTCTTGAAAAGTTCTATTTATTTTTGCAAAGATGGGTATGTTTTGCGCAGTTGCAGTTTATGCTACATTGACATTCAGCCTATCATGACAGATAAGTCTACCAGGTTGTTAGGATTTGTATCTAATATGATAATGGAGCTGGGACACAATTTTTGCATTCCCCAAGTACAAGTTGATTACTTAGTTTAAAATAGAATCAAAAGAACTGCGGATGCTGGAAAACTGAAACAAAAACAGAAATTGCTGGGAAATCTCAGCAGCTCTGGCAATTCTGAAGAAGGGTCACCGGACCCGAAACGTTAATTTTGATTTATCTCCACAAGTACTGTCAGACCTGCTGAAATTTTTCAGAAGTTTCTGTTTTTGATTGTGTAGTTTAATTGGCTCCAAAATTGTAACAATAGAGAATGCAACTTCTCAATAGTCTAACCACATATTCACAGCAACAAATTGCATTTCAGTGTGTAGCCCCTTGCACAAATATTGGTAGTACTGTTATAGTATTTTATTTCTTAGTATGTGTGATTATTGCAAGTGGATATTTTTCAACAAGTCTTTAGTGCTATTAATTTTTGCATAAATGTTTTTGGAATGCAAGAGGCCTAACAGAAAAGACAAGGTTGGACAAGGCATGGTTGAGAACATGGAACTGGGACAGCATAGTAATTATACAGTCGTGGCTCAGTGATGGACCGGCCTGGCAGCTTAATGTTTCAAGGTATAGATGCCACAGGAAGGATAAAAAAGGGGGCAAGAGTGGAGGGGAGTGGCGTTTTTGATAAGGGATAACATTATGGCTGTACTTAAGGAAGATTTGCCCTACTGTACCAGCGGTGTGCCACAGGGACCAGTGCTGGGTCCACTGCTTTTTGTCATTAATGTAAATGATTTGGATATGAACATAGGAGGTGTGGTTAATAGGTTTGCAGATAACACCAAAATTGGAAGTGTAGTTGACAGCCAAGAAGGTCACCTCAAGAGTACAGCGGGACCTTGATCAGATGGGCCAATGGGCCAAGGAGTGGCAGATGGAGTTTAATTTAGATCAGTGAGAGGTGCTGCATTTTGGAAAGGCAAATCAGGGCAGGGCTTATACAGTTAATGGTAAGGTCCTGGGGAGTGTTGCTGAACAAAGAGACCTTGGAGTGCAGGTTCATAGTTCCTTGAAAATTGAGTTGCAGGTAGATAGGATAGTGAAGAAGGCATTTGGTATGCTTGCTTTTATTGGTCAGTGCATTGAGTACAGGAATTGGGAGGTCATGTGGCTGTACAGGACATTGATTAGGTCACTTCAGGAATACTGCATTCAATTCTGGTTTCCCTGCTATAGGAAGGATATTGTTAAACTTGGAAGGGTTCAGAAAAGATTTTGCCAGGGTTGGAGGGTTTGTGCTATACGGAGAGGCTGAATAGACTGGGGCTGTTTTCCCTGAAGCACCGGAGGCGGAGGGATGACCTTTATAAAATCCTGACGAGCATAGATAGGATGAATAGTCAAGGTCTTTTCCCTGGGTTGGGACAGTTAGAGGGCATAAGTTTAAGGTGAGAGGGGAAATATTCAAAAGGGACGTAAGGGGCAACTTTTTCATGCAGAGAGGGATGTATGTATGGAATAAGCTGCCAGAGGAAGTGATAGAGGCTAGTACAATTTGGGTATATGAATAGGAAGGGTTTAGAGGGATATGCCCAAGTGCTGGCAAATGGGACTAGATTAATTTAGGATATCTGGTCAGCATGGAACAGTTAGACTGAAGAGTTTGTTTCAATGCTATACAGCTTTATGACTCTATAACTGTTCATTTTTTATTGTGTACCACCTCCTCTGATGAGCACCATATAGATTAAGGCAATTTTTAGGTAAAAGATATTTAATCCTTTATTTTGACACATTATCTTGACCACTGTCTGTGCTTTATTACCTAATCTCTACTACAGTTTGCAGGCTGTTATCAAGTTTAAAAACTGAAGAATGCATGTCCTTACCAAAGCTGAAATCCAAGTGCAATAATTTGTTTCAGTTTACTTTGCTAATGTGCATCTCTTGATCTTAGATGCCTAGTAGTGATGGCCATGATCGTCTGGCATTACAAAAGGCGTTACATGCCAGCCAAAACAGAGGGAGAGACTGGCCCGTAGACAAGATGGCAGATGTTCAGCCTCAGGTATTTTATTTACAAATGTACCTTTAAATTCTGCAACATGAAATCTCTGCAATCATTCATTCTAATCAAACTATTTTCAGTTTAAAGTTCTTAAGATTTAGACCTATTTTCTACGAGATGCCCTTCTGCATTTTTTCCAGCTCTATCAACTTACTTATCTTCATTTGAAGCTGTGTACACTTTTCAACATAACCTTTGTCCCTAATGTTATATCATCTTCAAACATTACAACGGTATAATCCATTGGATTATTCTGTATATGTATTTATAAGTGTGCAAATATGTAATGTGTGTCAAAAAAAATGTGCGTGGATCTCAGGAGAACAATGTTTCAAGCTCTTCCAGTCTGTAGTCACTGCTCAGCTGTAATGCTTTAGATTGATTCCTAATTTGATTTGATTTATTGTTGTCACATGCACCGAAGTACTGTGAAAAGTTGTGTTTTGCGTGCAGTACCAACAAATCATAACATACACAAACATGCAGATCCTAGGGTATTTAGACAGAGTGAGGCATACAAGTTTGCAACTACAGAATAGGTACACAAAAGCAAGATCAACATTAGATTTGAAATTAGAGAGGTCCATTCAGCAGTCCGATAACAGCAGGGAAGAAGCTGTTCTCGAGCTTGTTGGTATGCGTGTTTAAGCTTCTCCATCTTCTGGCTGATGGAAGAGGTTAGAAGAGCATACACCCAGGGTGTGGAAGAGTCTTTGATGATGGCTGCGTTTCCGTGGCAGCGAGAAGTGTGGATGGGTGCATGTTTGGACGTTAGGCCCATAGTGTTCATTCTACATCGGTCTTATGAACATCTTTGTGGGATATCTTTTCCTCCCTCAAATTAACCTTAGTACTGCTTTAACTAATCATTTACATTAAATGTTTGCAAGATCCTTTATTATTTTCATTTTATGTTATCTGTTAGCCTTTCTTCACACATATTTTAGCTCTAAACTTTCTTTTCCTTCTACTTTCTATGGTTTTCTGATTTTTGTTTGTGTTTTAGCACTTTTCATCAAGCAACTCCTACTTTTGCTTATTTGCATTAAAATCCTCTTCAATTTATAGGTTTTTCATTGCCTCCTGTGTTATCTACTAGTATATTTTCTACTTGGGCACATTCCTTTATCCTGTTGCAATATCCTTATCTTTAATTTAGTTTTTTTTTTAGGAATGGTCTTATTAGGTATTTAATCTTTCTCTTAAAATACCTTCAGCATATGCAGTGAGCAAAATAATTGCTAACAATTGCTAAATTTATGGTGCTATTTTGAAGAATTCAGTGTCAATAACTATGTTGTTTCTTTTAAATTCTGACTGGAGCAACAAAGAAATCTCACCAGTTTGTTTTTCTAAAATGTTAAGTGGAGTAAGTGTTTACGTTATTGTCACTTCCATGTTTAATCCTGTTCTTTTTGAACTTTGCACCAGAGTTTATCCCTTTAGTGCACTGTTATTCTTCATAGTTTTCAGAAAACTGTCCATTACTTCCACCTGTAAAATGGAAATATTTTCTGTCAACCATGAAAGTAAACATCTTTTACACCCTCACATCCAGAGTGCTTCATAGCCAGTAGTGAACTTCTGAAGTGCAGTCACAGTTGTTATCTAGGGAAACTTTATATTCTTAAGCAAAAGTAGATTTTATTTTAAAATATTTTGTATAATTTTTAAGTAAATATTTCTTGCATTCTTCAAATGTGGTTCTGTGTCAATAATGTTACTTTCTGCAATGTGGAAGAATTTCAAACCAAATAAAACCTGCTATGTTACTGATTTAACTGATATTTGAATAAAGTATTTTTTATGTTCTGCAGAAACACCCTTTGAAGTCATTGCGCAAGTTTTTGCAGTTACCTACTTCATTCAGTCACTCTACTCCCTCAGAAGTACGGTTTCAACCTTTGCCAAACCAGCCAGTCAAATCATCTCACAGTGAGGGTCGCACCCATGCAGCGGGGCAGACTCCTAACAGCAATACACAACAAGATTCCCAGGCAAAACCCAGATCAACTTTCCAACTACCTGGGCAAATGGAACCTATCTGGCATGTGCTGCCAAGTGGCCGGACTGGAATTGATGGAACTATGAACCCTGAGCGAATGATTTCCAAATCAAGTCAAAATGGGCATTCTCTACATTTAACCAGAACAGCACGTTCCAGAATGCCAAATCTAAATGATTTAAAAGAAACAGCGCTGTAGTCATTTTTCATTTAATCATTCTGAAAATGAATAGTACTTCTATATCAGATGAATAACCAGGTCCCTTTAATAAACATTACTGATGTAATGTTGGAAGCAATTTAAAAAAATCCTAATCATGACAGTAATGCAATACGTAGAATTATTTTAAATTGTTTGAGGTTTCGCAAAACAGCACCTAGTGACTGTGTAACGATGGCTAGCACCTGCATTGATTATTAACAAAGCTCACAATTCATATGGTGTTCAGATTATTCTGTAACAGTTCAAACAGTTTGTAGTTATAACAAATAATATATTTGTACATTGTCGGAACTGGAGTTTGTCCTGATATCCATGACTTCATAGAGCACAATGTTATTGTGTACTTAATGCACACTGTACTCACAAGCTGCTGATGCTTTTTAGGCATTTTGTACACTTTCTTCCTCAAACTGTAATTTGCATTATATTTAGGCATATGAGTAGTAGTATTTCAGCGAATATACTGGCAATTATGTTTGGTGTGTGGTTAGTAGCTTGTCAAAGTTTGATAAAAGGATTTTATTTTTGGTATGTAGTATAGAATCTGTACAAACTACTTCATGAAAATGATATACAAGAATAACAAGTTACAAATTGTTACAAAATTGTAACCTGTCATTAACAGAAATGCAAAGCTCAAGTGGTTTATCAATGTAAGATGTAGTGTTGAACCACAATTGGGCCTGTTATTTTGCAATATATGCAATTGAGATTATATCATTTTCATTCTTTTGGATAATGTGGAGACTCTGCTTCAAACAAATCATATGGCTTGAAATGGGTAAATTGAACTGTAGGGATATTTGATTTTAGTTTACTGTGTATTGTGGTAAGTAGTGAACTAGGTATATATTGTATACAGAATAAATGTTCAAATGCACTCAACTCAAATTATATAAACTGCAAAAGTACAGCTGGAATCAATTTTGCAACATCTAGATCTTCTGGCAGACATATTATTTTTCAGTAATATCATTATAGTGTTTTTTTTAAGTTGGTTTCTATTCTTCACCCTGAATTTTGTATTCTTCATTATTACCATGACAGCTGAGTTTTTCGATATAGCTGTACTAAACTAGTTCCATTTCTTTCCACCCTCAAATAATTTTGCTTGATTATATATTGAAATAGTAGTGTATACAATGCTTCCTCAGAAGGATATATTGATACAGTAGTTGTACATATGGTACACTCATGCCCTTGAGCATCCAAATGTTTCACTGATGGTGACTGTGAGCAATGGTAGCTGGCCATGTACCAGGAACAAAACTAGGGTTACCATTAGTTTGGTAATTATTGCTCTAACACTTAGAGCATAAAATGTGAAATTTTAATCTTCCCTGTAGATCAATC
The DNA here is from genome assembly GCF_021869965.1 of Rhincodon typus. NCBI lineage: Eukaryota > Metazoa > Chordata > Chondrichthyes > Orectolobiformes > Rhincodontidae > Rhincodon > Rhincodon typus. Next base: position 64,606,843 of record NC_063342.1, on the reverse strand, counting down.
TGCATCTGCCTCATTAGGAATTCCCTGTGAAGTTGCCAAGAAAGCAGACTTGGGTTTCAACAAAGGGTTTTAGACTGTGTGGTCATTACTTAAGCTGATGGGTATGCTGAACATCATGTGTTCTTACAAACATGCTCTTCAAATGACCGGTATGTATGTATTTGGTGAAAATTGGGCACTTCTTCAAAGCAGGAGAATGCCATCTTCTCTGTCAGCCACACATAATTTTCTGTGGGAACTCAAGCCCAGCAGGCAGAAAAATAAGTCATGACCCTCAGAATTTGCCTTGTCTGACAGGAAAAATTGCACCACATCAAAATTTTACATTTGCTGGATTATGATTGTGCTTATATTTTCTTTATTGTAGGTTGTGTTCTCTTATGTTAGAAGACATGTTATTTTCATGTAATTTTGCATTTCCAGCATCTGACACCTACATCTTTTGCCTGTGCCTTATCTTGTGCCTGTTTGCTTTTTAATGTTAACCTTCCCTTGTGCAATGATCCCTCAAACAGAAATATGTGCTTTTTTTTTCAAAACAGAAAACAGTGGCCAAAAGAAAAAAATACAGGTTTATGCAAAATCCTGGTTTAGATCTGGCCTTGAAAATGGGCAAGCACTTAGACCTTAATCAGATTTGTAATTCATCCTACATCATGCACAAATTTTTGTGGAAATTACCAAAGTCACCTTTTTATGGTTTTATTTATAAAGTTGTTAAATTCAGATCTTGAGCAGAGTCTAAGGATTTGCTTTTTACTTCACATTTTCTGTTTTAGACTATAATGTCATCTTGATTAAGTGCCAATGTAGGAACAACCAATAAATCTGTACAAAAGTATATGCCACTTTTATTTTTTGACATGTTTTTCCCTCGAATATACAAATTAGATGCGTGACGGGAGAGGAGTGTAACTAAATTTATTCATTGCAACCCTCAAATGGTCAAAGGGAGTTTACAGCAGTTTCAGTAACCAATCATTCATGAGGTTGTGACTGTGTTTGATTCTCATTCCCCAGTCTTAGTCCCTTTTAGAAAGTTTAATCGTAATTGTCACAAATTATACAATATGTCATCAATTTTTCAGTTGGGCATGAAGCTAGTTTTTGAAGAAAAACTAACTGTGACTGAGATTCATCAAGGAAATTTTGCAGTGTTTTCAAACAATAATTACATATTCAGCTGACCAAATTAAACTTTTGCATTTATAGAAAAAAACAAAAGTATAGAATACGTAGTTGACATGTCAGTAAGGTTTCTGCTGTTTAGATAAGAGTATTGGTGGCAACATGAATTTGAGCTTGCTGCCCTCCTATTAGGAATGGGTTCCATTATTCTGAAGCAAGCTCATCAAATGAATGATAAAAATTACATACTCTCTGTAACTCACCCATTAATAAATGATGAGTCAGTAGCAGCAAAAATGTACACTAGATTTTAAGCATATTTTATGATATTGTGGACTCCATTAATAAATAGGATTCTTTAGAACCAGTCGTATATCTGACTTTTTTTAATAAATGGTAAAGGTAATGTTCCCACCAAATCGCAAATGGTCTTTACGAATGAGATTTGATTTGTACTTTCATTCCAAGCCATGCAATAGCTCAAAATAATTTAGTAATTTCAAGATTCGTATATTCCAAATATCCCATTGGCAAAAGGCACTAAATTTGTGGCATGCAGACACTTGTGCAAAATGCATGTTTAACTAATTACCTTACACAATACTTTTCCATGAAAATAGTGCCTTGTTGGTTTGCAGCTGAATTTGCACTATTGCAAGACGTCTTTCACTGGTACCTTGCCTGATTTGAGAGATTTCTGCAACTTCTGTATCAACATCTTTTCCAGGCAAGACTGTTTTGTGATATGGTTTTTCTTGCAGTTATACCAATACTTTGCAATCTTGCTAGACATTTCTGTTCCTTCCTGCTGCTGACTGATATCCTTGTTTTATGATTATTACATGATCTGGCTAGTTAAGCTGCCTAGATTTCTCACTGACTATACTTTTCACAAAGTCTTCTATGTCATGTGTTCAAAGTACTGCTGAGATAAATAATTTTTTAATGAATATTTATATGAAAGCTATTGATGAACATGATTCTTTCAAGAGCTAGAATATTCAGAAGAGGGAACATTTTAATATTACCTTCAGTGAGCAGGTATTGAGTGGCTTTTACCATTGGCATTGTCGTTGATAGGAAGTTTCTATTTCTTGTGAACAACATTCACACAAATTCCCATTTCGAAATGTGCTTATATGTATTACGACAAGTATCAAATTTTGATTTGTCAAATTTGTTTTTGAATGTCATTGCACGCAAAGTGCAGATAGTCAGGTTCAGTATTAATGTGATCAGTTACAGATTTCAATGTCTTCAACAACTTCAATGTAAAACAGGCATTAAGTTTGAAACAGACTGCTCTTATATTCTGCAGAATTTTAAGTTTAAAATTTCACTGTTCCTGTTACTTTCAGTAATTATAATTTTTTTTTATGTCTGCACACTTCCTCTTATTAAACCTTGTATGGAAAGGTCAATTTTCAAAGTTAAAACTTGGAGGAAAAAAGTTGTTGCAAAAAACAAGTAAAATGCTGAGACTTTTATGCCACATTTTTAAAACCGCTTTTATATAATGCTAATTGATTAGTATAAACCCAGGGTCCAAATAATTCAGCAGAATATAAACCAGCAGGTGTGATTAGTGTTAATGTATATATTTGTCTAAAGATGTGTTTTATGCATGCAGATCTCAATACTTTTACTCAATACAGGTTTGTATGGGTGTAAAACATATGTATTCTCTGTTAGATCTTAATACATATCTACAGGATTAGAAATTGTGGTTAGGGAACTTATTAACAGGGGAAAGCCTAATAAATGCACATTGCTGTTGAATATAGTTCTGATAAGATAATATTACAGGTGTACAAAAATGTGGGGAAAAAAGTTGACTTGAGAGTATATATGTAATTCTGACAAGTGTTTAATGCCTATAGTCACAGCTGAAATTATATTTTAGGCAGTTATACTTTTTTTCTAAAAATGTGCACATATTTTCAAGTGTTCAGGTCTCTGCTCATGTGAAGTCCTTGTTTTCCAGGATTCTTTGACAGCATTTGTAGTTTCTCACATAGTTGCATTTATGTTTTGTTTCCCTTATTGCAGTTTTTCCCTTTTTTTAATGATTGCAAAGTATAAAACATTTGTAAATTGTTTATATAACATTTATATGTTTGTATATTCAATCCTTATAGTGTGTTTTCCATCTGTATGTACAGCTATTTTGTAAATTTTAATCATACTGTTTGAGTTGTCACTGAATATTGGCATGAAATGGTTAATTTTTACTAAGCACAATGTATTTTTGAATGGACCTTGTAAAACATGTCTTTATAAAAATGCAAATTTTTGCACTAAAATGTTGAGTTCCTGATTTTGTCATTAATATTTTGTTTAATCATGTATCAAGTGGAGAAAGCTACTTAAACTTGATTGCATGACATAAAAATTAATGGGAGATTATGGAGATATTGCCCTTAGGCAGGGCATGTGATGGATATAGATCCTAATTTCTTTTTAAGAAGTATTAAATCTTAACATGTAAGTGGTCAGGGATAAATTTGGAAAGTACTTATTGCATCTTTCAAAAACATTCTGCTTCCTGAAAGTTGCAAATATTCCATGAGCATAGATTGTATCTTGAAGGAAAGTTCATTCTTGTTTTCTGCCTAACGTGAATCTTCTGTATCTCCTTAATTGCAGCCCTCTAAATATAAGTAAAGCAAAGATTCTGGTGCATTCTTCATCCTCTACATTAGCTACGATAAACAGTTTTGGGGCCAGTTAGAGTCTATTACTATAAAGATAAGAAAAACTGCAAATGCTCAGCTATTGAGACAGTGTTTGTGGATGTTGAAAGGTTGTTTTGACCTGAAACATTATCTCTGTCCACAGCTGATCCCTGACTTAAGTATTTCCAGCTTTTTAAACTTTCATTTTAGATTTATGACATCCTTAGAGCTATGACTTTGGAGTCCATTATTCTTGTGAGAAGTGAATATAGGTTGGTGAAAGATAGAAGCCTGAGTTTAAAGACTGTACAAAAATCAACCATCTGCAATCTTTGCAAATGCATCCTGAACTTTTGAGTATTTCTGGCATTTGGAATCTTTTGACATTGAAATGTGGTTGGGGTAGTTGATGGAACACTTGGTATGGTTGTATAATCTGAGTTCAAGTCCAACCCAGACATGGGTTGACAGTCTCATTTGCTGGCTGGAAGCTTCCATCCATATTTTGTGGGCAATGTTGGATTACATAAGGGTTTCAGATGCTAGGCAGACAAATAATTAGGAAAGAGGAGCATTGATGCAATTGTAAGGATAAATGTTTAACCTGTAAAGTCATGAAGAGATGAAAAACTTGAGGTTTGGTCTGGAAGATATTGGCAGAAGCCCAGAAACTAGAGCCAAAAAAGCTGAATCCTGTGAAATAGAGGAGGATGCAAGATGGGAAAGAAAAATGAAGACTCAGAGCTTACACTGGAGCTTGGATGAATGGTTGAAGATTTTAGGAAGTAGACAATCCGAGCTGTGAAGTTGCAGAGATACTGAGAATTGAGGCCATAAGGGAATTATAGGAAAGATTTTGAATTCAGTGTTTTGGAAGATGGAGCTAATTCAGGCCAGTGTGGACTGGGATAAATGAACATCCAGTTGTTTCTGGATTGCATCCAAAGTGATTCTATAGGGCTGGAAAAAATATGATTGCTCACTACGTGCAGAAGTTGTTTAATTGTACTACAGGCAGCTTTTCACTGCAATCAAAAGGACTAATAAACTCTTACCCCTATATTACTGGATATAAATTGCCAAACCTGTTATTACTTCAGGATTACGAGTGAATTTTATTTTAGAAGTTTAAAGAAACAATGAGATGTAAATTACATAACTTTTTCAGATATGTCATTACTTTTGACAATAGCCTGCACTTTTTCAATGGCCATGCTATCCTTTAATTGATATCAGCATGTTTATGACTGGCATTTATTCATGCATTCAAGCAGCTCCATTCTGATAGCGATCCGGACATGCCAGCCTAAGGGCTTAATCCTGATATATTGAGCAACAATTGGAGGGCGCAGAAAATTCTGCACAGATGATGTCCTGTCCGAGTTTCCATAAAATACCTGTGAGAAGGGGAAATAAATCCTGAGAAATTGTGTTCACCATAAGAGACCAAAACTGAATTGTTAAATTTATGTATTCAAGTTAAGTTGTCATGCACCTGCAAAGACCTTTTCTTGCCACTGGGGTTTCTGGCCCCTCTAGTTCTAATTCTGCTGATCTTTTAAAAGTTGGACTTTATTTTTGAAAATAGCTGTGTCTTTAAGACTCCATTAAATGGAATGATCTAACTGGAAGCTGTCTCACCAGTATGACTTACAGGGGTTTAAATTGCTGTATAAACATACAATAAATTAGAGGGGATCTTGTGGGGCAAGGTCAGGGTTCAAGTCCTGTCTGCCCTGATCATAAGTCATAAGCTGATTGAACAAGTTGTTTTAAAATACATTTTTTTCAACAAGCCAGGTTCAAAAAGGGTTTTGTGGCATAGTGGTATTGTCCCTACTTCTGAACCACATGGTCCAGGTTCAAGCCCCACCTGCCACAGAGGTGTGTCATAACATGTCTGAACAGATTGATTTGGAAAAAAAATACAACCAGTCAGAACGAGAGTTATTAAAGTCACAAAAGACAAAGAGGACCTAACTGATAAACTAAACCTATTCCTTAGCTTACTTCTGGGTGATAGTCATACTTACCCGATTGTTTCCAGTCTGGTCTTTATAGTAAACCCAATTAAAGGTTTCGTCAGATCTGTACTGAACACTGTACTTTGTCATCCATTCATCAGCATCACATCGTCCTTGAGTGATGATTCCAGAAATAACTCTGATCATCTTCAGGTCAATCTGAAGCCATTGCTGATTATCTTGATACCTTGACAGCCATGCACACCTGTAATAATATATGTAGAAATTGGCATTGGTGATAACACTGATATAAAAATTGCTGTTGAAATATAAATATTGAATTTAAAAACAATTTATTCATATTTGTGGGAGTTCTTCACCAGGCCAGGATTTATTACCCAACCCTAATTTCCCTGGAAAAGGTAGAGATGATTTAACTTCTTGAAGTACTGCAGTCCTTGGGGTGAAGGGACACCATGCTATTTGAGAGGGTGTTCCAGAATGTTAACCCAGCAACGGTGAAGGAATGGCAATTTGGTTGCAAGACAGGCTGGTTTGCATCTTGGAGGGGAACTATATCAGCATCTGCTGCCATTGTCCTTCTAAGTCCTAGAGGTTGTAAGTTGGGGAGGTTGTGTGGGAGGAGCCTTGGTGATTTACTGTAATGTGTCTTGTGAATCGTATACACTGCTGGTGAAAAGTGTGAATGTTGAAGTGGCACATGGGGTGCCAGTCCAGTAGATGGAGCTGCATCCATCCAAGTAAGTATACAGCGTTCAATCACAATCCTGGCCTGTACCTTGCTGAAGTTGGGTAGGCACTGGGGGGACAGAGCTAAGTTACTCAATCCAGAATTCCTAGATTCTGATTTTTAAAAAAAACCAAAAGAACTGCAGATACTGTAAATCAGGAGGACGAACAGAAGTTGCTGGAAAGCTCAGCAGGTCTGGCAACATCTGTGAAGTAAAAAAACAAGAGTTAATGCTTCCGGCTTTGTTGAGCTTTTCCAGCAACTTCTGTTTTGTTCCTAGACTCTGACTTGTTCTTACGGCCACTGTATGATCTAGTTAAATTTCTGGAGTAGAAACTATATTAACCATATTTTAGTTCATGAATGTTTAATATGTTATTTTCAAATTTATTTGCTGTTTTGAGATGATAATCCAATTAGGTCACTAAAATAGTAATTTTAATCTTTAGTGTTAAATCAGATGATTCTAAACAAATAAAAGTGTCGATGAGCCGTGTGTTGTTTTACTAAATTCCTTTCATTCCATGGTGAAATTAGCCTCTGGAGATCTAATTGTAGTGGCAATTCAGATAGTTTGTTAGTTTGAATAAGGGCAGTTGTGTGAACATTTAGTTTAATGCTCAATCAAACAAATAGTATTTTGGCAAGTAAAATCGGTTTGGATGTGTGCATGTATGGTTTCTTGGCCTTGGCATTATAAAGGATATTCTAACATTGTTCTCAGCATCCGCCCTTGTCTTTCTAAGTGATAGAGATCAAAGATTGGGCAAGTTCGGTTGGAGAAGCCCCAGTGATTTATTGTAATATATCTTGTCAGTCATTGACAGCAGCGTACATGTGTTTCCATGCTGAAAAGTGTGAATGTTGAAGGTGGCACATGGGATGGGAACAATTGAGCACATATGGTCACTTGGTCTCCAAACCAGCTGAATAACTGAGGCGCCGCATATTCTGTAAGTTTCAAGTTGTGGCTGTGAGGAAATAACAAAACGTGTTCCTTTTATTAAAGATCCTCTAATTCTCATAAGTTCTAATCAGCATGTCACTACATTGGTGGGCCAATAAGATTTTATAAGCAATAGTGATGTGTTTACTATGGGAAGCTGTCTTTTTGCCGAGGGCAGTGAAAGAACAAGGGTCTCAGTCATCTCGATTGCAAGTATTATAAACAACTAACTGTTCTATAGTGCTTTGCTTATATTATGACTTCTCAGAGTCACTTTATTTGTAAATTCAAATCTGTACAGTGATTTAGTTTTGACCATGTTCTATGCCTTTTGAATTGACCAGGCATGGTCGATATCCATCATGCTCTCCAGTAAGTAACTCTGTGAGATTGGAATTAATTAGCATTATTAGACTTCAGAATGACGGAGACAAGCAGATGAAGCTGTTTAAACCATTTAAGTTTTGAACTTTGACCACTCACTGATGTCACAGGTTGACAGGGTGATCAAGAAAGCATTTAGCACACTTGTCTTCATTGCTCAGACCTTTGAGTATAGGAGTCAGGACATCATGTTGAGTTTGTACAGGACGTTATGAGGCTACTATTAGAGTAGTGTGTACAGTTCAGAAAACATTTACCAAGATGTTGCCAGGATTGAAATGTTTGAGTTATAAGGAGAGGCTGGGACATTTTCACTGGTGCATATAGGAGGTTGAGGTGTGACCGAATAGAGTTTTATAAAATCATGAGGGCCATAGATAAGGTGAGTAGCAACGGTCTTTTTCTTAGGGTGGGGGAGCTCAAAACCACGGGGCATATTTTTAAGGTGAGAGGAGAAAGATTTAAAAGGGTCCTGGGGGCACCTTTTCCAAACAGGATGATTCATATGTACAATGAACTGCGAGAGGAAGTGGCAGATGCAGATACATTTACAACTTTTCAAGGACAAGTACATGAATAAGAAGGGTTTGGAGGGATATGGGACCAGTTTAAGTTCGGGAAACTTGGTCGACATGTACGAGTTGGACTGAAGGTTCTGTTTCCATGCTGTATAACTCTGACTCTAATGGCCAACCTTCCATTAATGTTGGTAGCAAAGGAATATTTTACAATTGTGATATGGCTTCATAAACCTAGAACTGCACAGCGTAATTTCAAAGATTAGCAGTTTTGTAATATCAAAACTTTCTATTAATATCAAAAGTTTCTAATTATCTGTTCACTACATTTGGCAAGGGTTTCATTCTGATGCTTAATTCTGTGGTCATTTATTGATACATATAGTAGTCGGCAGAAAGTGTGAATTTGATAAGCAAAATTACCTTTGCCATGTTTTTATTATCTTTTACACAGCTCTACCTCTTCTTGGTTAAATTACAAACTAGAATTGCAATAAACCGAAGAAACTATTCTGCATTTCTTGAATTCCTGGTTATCCAAGGTGTTTAACCAATTGTTGCATGAGTTAATGTCGGATTCTGCTGTGGGATTACTCACCCAAAACCTTGACTGTTGATTCTTGCTTTGTTTGGCATCCATGAGGAATACCATCCTGTATATTGATCTTCATTGGAACAACTTATTTGGTCTTCCGTTACAGCTCCAGATTCAAACCCAAGAGCTCGGTGATAAGGACACTCTTAAAAATAATAATGAGCAACTTCTTTGAAACTAATGCAAAAGCCTTTTTCAACATTCATGTAATATAATGAAATAGTTCAGTTTCAAACATGCAAATTTCAACAAAATGTTCCATTTATGCAGCATCTTCAGCAAAGCAAAGGACCCACGATGCTTCTCTGCAGTATTATCAAAGTGTGATCCAGATCCACATATGGAGCTATTAGAACACGTAACAGATCAATAATCTTGTCAAAGAGGTAGTCTTTAATGAGTGTCTTAAAGGTTGGAGGGTTTTAAGGGAAGGAATTCCGCCCCCCCCCCCCAACTTAAGATGTAGACAGGTGAAGGCACGATTGTCAATGCTAGAGCAGTGAAAATTGAGAACGAACAAGTGTTTAGAATTGGAGTAGCACAGAGATCGATTGCATAAAACAATTCATTCTACAGGAGAGGAGAGGAAGCAGAAGATTTGTTGGGAGTGACCTGACCAGGTAGCCAAGATTTCCTACCAAAGCCAAGTCTTTAAGAAGCTATTTTTTTATTTTGCTGTTGAGAGAGAGAGAGTGCAAGTGATTAATTTAAACTAAAGAACAAATGAAAGAGTTTTCAAGAAAAAAGGGACACAATTGAAAGAGGAAAATGAGCAAGTGTTTTTGAGGTTCAATTCAACTTGAGAACCAGAATTACATGGTAGACTGTTTTCTATGCAACGTATCTTTGCTGTCACTTCAGCCTTGCCTTTCTCTGTGTGACGTTTCTTCACTCCCCACATTCTTATCCTCGCTATACAGATTCTGCCTATGCTACAGGAGCAGTTTGTGTTCTATTACCAAAGAAATGTGTTCTCAGACCTGAGCCTGTACACTGAATTGAGATCTATTTTTGAGGCTTTTTTTTTAATTCTTTACTTTCAGATGTGGTTATCACTGGCTAGGCCAGCATTTATTGTCCATCCTTAATTACACTTGAGAAGGTGGTAGTGAGCTGTATTCTTGAATGGCTGGAATGCTTTTGCTGTAGGTAGGCTCAATTTGATTAGACAGGGAATTCCAGGATTTTGACCTTGTGGTCGAGATCCTGATATAGGATCAGCAATATATTTCTAGGTCAGGGTGGTGAGTTGCTTGAAATCAACTTTGTGGTGTTCCCATGTATCTGCTGCTCTTGTCCTTCCAGATGGTGTGGGTTTAGGCAACTTTCATCTCCAACCTGTGACATATAGAGATCTGTATACTCAGTGGTACCTGTAAAAGAACCGTTGGTCAAGCTAATAACTAAATTGCAATCATCCTTAAAGTTACTGGTAATTGTTCAGATTGACATATATATTTTCTAGCATATGTTCTAGGAGCATTCCATTCAATTGGTAAGTGGGCTCCTATCAAAGAACAATGCAACACAGGAACAGGCCCTTCGGCTCTCCAAGCCTGCGCCGACACATTTTGCTCTTCTATACTAAAACTGTCTTCACTTGCACAATCCATATCCCTCCATTCCCTTCCTATTCATGTATTTGTCCAGGTGTTTCTTGAATTCCTGGTCATCCAAGGCTCACGTAACTCACCATACCTATCTTTCATTCTCGCAGGCATGTATCGCTTCTGAACTCTTATCAACTGCTGTTTGAAAGACTCCCACGTGTCCGTGGAGTGTGTCCTTGACACCCTTAAATAAAATTCACCTTCCTTTGAGCACTGTAGCATCACAAAACTGAGGTCATGGTTTAAACCAAGATACATTGATGTGAGGTTGAGTCTCAAGTGTTTTTTACCTAAACAACCCTAGCTAACTTTTTGTCAACTGGACCAAATTAGTCTTTCAAATCCCTTTGTGGTCATATCCTTCCATATCTTTAGTCTAATTGAGCTCCAGAACCCTCTGTGATAGCTACATTTGTCTGATTTTGGCTTCATGAACAAATCTGATTTTAATTTCAGCAACATTCACAGCCATGCCTTCCCTTGCCTAGCACGTAAGCTCTGGAATTTCCTCCCGAAACACCTCTGCCTGTTTACCTTGCTTTCCTCTGTTAAGATATCCTTATAAAATACCTTAGTGAAAAAGCTGGTGCAGATCTTCGCTAATGAGAGGCCTGGGATCAAGTTTTGTTTTATGAAGGCCTGGTGAAGTGCCTAAGATAAATTCAGCTGCAATGAGTGCAAGTTGTTGCACATTTGTTAGTTCTCAGCTTATTTATCATGATTGGCTATTGGTTTCCCATTTTGAGGCACTATGGTAACACTTAATCCATTTAATCTTCAGGGATATTGTTCAACTGAACATCTCTATGCTAAGAAGATTAATGAATGACCATGCATGCTCCTCTTAACACTATTACAGTGCCAACAAGTCAGAATGCCCCACAGGTTTTATGGGGAGGAAATTTTCTGGTACTTGCCAGTAACCAGTACTGTTAAAGGTCTTTCTGTCAATTAGATGATCCACAAAGATATAAGATTTATTCCCCAGCATCAACATCAAAATGAATGCTTGATATATGGAAGCTTTTTATGAAATAATTGATTTTATTTCTGCAATAAATGGCTAGATGTCAAATAATATTTTCTAAACTTAAGGAAAGTACTTTCTAATACCATATTAAAAACTTATAATAGTCTGTCTTACCAGGTATGCATTCCAGCATTGAGGACCCTGGTGTCATTCCCCAAACTGTGCTGGGTCCATTCTTGCAATCACATTTGCAAGTCTTGTTACATGACTGCAGATTTTCATCCTATCATAAGTAAAGGAATGGTAGAGAAATTTATAAAGAAAGCCTATGGACTTTGTTGGAGCACTTGCATGGATACTTGAATTTTTTCTGTGAAAGTTTTACATTTCACGATTGACAAAACTGATTAATTACTGTAATTAAAATGAAGTGTGTTCATGAGAATTTAAAAGTGTAACTATTCATCTCTTTAATTCATTTCTCGAAAGGTAACATGGGGAATGTTAGAGGGAGAGAGATCTTTAAGTCACCCTTTTAAAATGTTCATCTCACTCTCACAGCCCATGCAATAGATACACATTTTATTCTATGAATTTAATGGTGGAGCAGGGGTATAATTGTTTAAACTTAGCTTTGTAGTTACCAATTGATTGAAGTGTATTTGTATAACTTTTAGATCTAATTGTTTGTAAAGTAATGAGCAACAGTTTAACAATATCTTCTAAGCCTTTAAGAAAATGTTAACAAGCACGTCAGAGCAAAAACAATTGCACAATTTAAACAATATATTGAACTCCATACCTGAGCAGCAGATGTAGATGAAAAAGCTTTTCCAAATGGTTTGAGAAGAGTTTGGAAAACATAGAAGAAAGATGCGCAGTATTTTTTTGAATGCCACAAATAATTACTTTAATTTCAGTTTTTCTAAAATAATATAATAAATTAGAGGACATTTAACTGTTCTATTTCGCAAGGATCTCTCAATATTGGAATTTATAAATATCTTCAACAGTTTTTTGATACTCTACAACTGCTGAGATATTACATTTGAAGAAACTCAAAAAAGATTGTAAGAATTTTTAATTTTAAATAAAAACAAAACTAAATAGCAAATACAATTTACTCGTTATTTTTAAAAACAATTTTGGTATCCCTATCTTAGAGAATGCACAACATACCTTCAAATAAGAGTAGAGCGGAAAATAGAATGTTTTCTCCCTTCATCTTTTCAAGATTATGCACTCAGCAAATTGAATAACTACTGTACGTCCAAGAAGATTATCTTAATTCTCCACGTCAGCATATTTCATGATCTTAACTGTTATCACTACTTAAATACTTGTCATCTTATAGCCTTTTATTTGTTTATTATTTTTATGAAACAGATAAGTTTAATGGAAAATAAAATTAGATTTGAGTGTAAAAGAAAAAGAAAATTTTATAGCTCCTTTCAGGACTTCATGACATCAGAAATCACTTTATAGTGATTATATCTTCCTGAGCATATTAACTGTTGGAAGTGAAGAAAATGCAGCTCTTTGTTTGCACAAAGTGAGGTACTTTGATCAATTGAGTGATTATGTTGGGATTATTTTATAATTATATTGGGTGGGGGATAAATGTGGGCTAGGACACCAGAAAAAACTCCTGTGTTTTTGATAAAATGTCATAGGATCTTTGTCATACCTGACAGAAGATGGAGCCTTCACTTAACATTTGTCTGAAACCAATGTCATCAAAGCTATAGCATTCCACCAGTATTGCACTCCAATGTTGACCTCAGTTCTATGCTCAAATCTTGAGTGGAAATGGAACAAACATTGAGCAAAGGATGAACTCTATATGCTGGTGCAATATGATTGGAGTCAGTTATGCCATGGTATGAAAAGACTTGATGTCAGCCAGTGAATCTCCATTGGACTATTTTGATGTTGTCCAGAAAGGTATTTTAAAAATATGTAGGTGCTGAGTAATCTGGATAAAATTCTGCTCATCTTTCTTATTGCATGTACTTGCTTTAAGTTAGCTTCATTAATATATTATAGGCAAGTGTGTTGGAAGAAACATAGAAAAGAGGAGCAGGAGTAGGCCTGCTCCACCATTCATTGTGATCATGGCTGATGAACCAACTCAATCGCCTATGCTCACTTTCCCCCATTTCCTTTGTTCACTTTAGCCCCAACTGCTATATCCAACTCCTTGCAATCATAGAATGGTTTGGCCTCAGCTACTTTCTGTGATCATGAATTCCACAGGCTCACTGGTCTCTAGGTGAAGATATTTTCGAGGGTCACAGTCAGTTGGAGACAGTGAGAAGGGGGTGGAGAAAACCAAGGTGAATGCAGGGAAGTGATGCTGTAAGCTATACTGCAAGCTGCATTGCTAAAAAGAGGACAGGTTCTGTACTGCTAGACCTTGGGGAGAAGTCAGAATAGCATTTGGATAAGCCTGTGTGGTCAGGACTCGAAGGATGTCCTAGGAGCTACTTGATGCAGGTACCAATTGGAGTTAGGGCTCAGAAAAGTTCTTGAAACTGCAAGAGGGTAGGAAGAAGCCTGCAAGAGATTAATATTTCAGTACATCGGAGTGTGACAGGTGAAAAGCCCATTTGCTTGGTAAACTGAGCAAGATTAAAGCTCAGAAGATATCCAGAGGTAGATGTGATGAATATACCAACATTCAAGACCGGTTGTTACAAAGATGACAAAATGAAAGGTTTGGTATCTGAATGGATGGAATGTTCGTAAGCAAATTAATTGGGAGCACACATTGAAGAATATAAAGAAAATCTGAGAGCCATTATAGAGAAGGGATTACAGATGACAAAGATTGAGTCCTGAACATTGAGGGGTATATGACATTCAAGAAGAATAGGGAACTAAGTGTAATAAGTGTAACACTGTTAATCAAGATGGCAAGGTAGAGATCACCTTGGTTTAGGAGATCAGGATGAAGAATTGGTTTGGGTGGAGATGAGACTTGGTAGGGGAATAAGGTCACTAATGGCAGTGCCTCTAGACCTCCTTACTATAAGCACAATGTGGGAGAAAGCACATATAAAATATTGGATGCCTGTGATAAAGTGAAGGCAATAATCGTGGGATACTTTAATCTACATATGAACAGGAAAAATGTCCTCTTGCTGCACGCTACTTCTTCAAAAAGCTCCAATAAATTGTTTAAACATGATTTCCTTTTCCCAAAACTATGCTGACTCTTCCCAACTATCTTGAACTTTTCCAAGTGCACACTTAGCTTCTTGTTTGTAGAAAGGAAGATGCTAGAATAGATACTTAAAGAGGTGATAGCTGTGTCTTCAGACAATATCCGGGTTTGCGCTAAGAGGTGGCAAGTAACATTCACATCATACAAATGCCAGGCAATGACCATCTCCAATAAGAGACAGTTTAAATATTGTCCCTTGACATTCAATGGTATTACGATCTCTGAATCACCCACAATAGCGTTACCATTGACCAGAAACTCAACTGGACTTGCTGTGTAAAGACAGTGGCTATGGGCGTAGACCAGAGCCTAGGAACTCTGCAGTGAGTAACTCACCTCCTGACTCCCCAAAGTCTATTCATTGTCTACAAGGCACAATTCAGAACTGTGATCGAATACTCCCCACTTGCCTGGATAAGTGCAACGCCAATAACACTCAAGAAGCTGAACACCAACCAGGACAAAACTGTCCACTTTATTGGCACCACATGCACAAGTATTCACAATGGCCAAGGGACTGTTGCCATTGGAAAAATTTTGCTCGGCAAGGTATGTGTAAAAATCCATACCGAACCCATCCAAAATATCACCAGCTACCATTGCGATTTTGGTATAAAACTGATATATGAGAAGTTCAGGATGGGTGTCAACAAAAACTTTACCTTAAGAATTCTTCGTATCTGGAAGAGTCTTATTAAGAATAATGTGGGCAAAAGTTCTAACAAGATGTACCACACGGTCTTCCACATCCATTCCCACTTTGTGAGCGTGAATTACAGCTTTTCCTAAGCCATAGGTACCAAATCCTCATTGCGCACAGGAATGCTTCCACAACAGCTGCAGAATGGTTACAGCAAAAAAAAAAGTTTGCCTGTGCACCGGAGAATTTTGCAAACTTTGATACAATTTTTATCTTTAGCGAAGCCTGCAGGAACAGGAGCACTGAAGTGTCCCTGACCAGGAGGAAACATTCCTGTCTGGCGATTATTGTGCAGTGTCCATTCATTTGTTGTCAATGCTACGAGGACATTCAGCTTCCAATATTCCAGTAAGTGAACTCCAAGGTAGCCTTTGAGATACACAATGATGCAGAATCATCGAACGGAAACTGATAGCCAAGTTCCATACCCACAGAGATAGCCTCAACTGTGATCTTCGGTTCATGTCATGCTACATGTGACGCCACCACACTGTTTTGTATCTGTAAAATCTTCCTTACTGTTCTGTTTTGTCACCATCACCTGGATAAATTGTTATGATCTCTCTACCTTAATTAGTTTGTACAGTTTTGGATTACTTATTAGTTTGGTTAGACCCTCGGCATGCAACTGTTGTAGTTATCATGTTATTCCAGTCATTTGGTTTGTTTCCAGCACCACCTTATTTTAGTTTTTTGTAATTATATCTCTGCCTCATTTAATTGGATTATAGGTCATCTCTTCACTTGTTATTCAGCTGTTGACAAGGTTATAGACTTACTCACCGAGCTGTTGGTTTTGTTGCAGATGTTTTGTCACCCTGCTAGGTAACATTGCTAGTGCACCTCCGGTGAAGCTTCGGTGCTCTGTCTTGCTTGTTATTTATATGCGTCAGTTTGCTGGGGTGGTTGGCATCACTTCTGGTTCTGTTTCTCAGAGGTATGTACCATCGGTTTGCAATTTTGGGTATGGGTGTAATGAGTGTAAAAACCCAGTGTAATATAAAAATACCATGCAACGACTGTGAGAAACATGACATCCGCCAAACCGGAAGAAAAATGACAACACGGATACACGAACACCAACTAGCCACCAAGAGACATGACCAATTTTCATCTGTTTCACTACACA
Source organism: Rhincodon typus (assembly GCF_021869965.1). Lineage (NCBI taxonomy): Eukaryota > Metazoa > Chordata > Chondrichthyes > Orectolobiformes > Rhincodontidae > Rhincodon > Rhincodon typus. The sequence continues at coordinate 64,590,247 of NC_063342.1, read as the reverse complement.
CGGACAATGAGTGACACAAATTCAACTGGTACAACACATCCATAATCGCATAGCCAAACAGAGATGTGACAGGGAATTCCTGGATGCCTGGTATTCCAACCGGAACTCCATTGATGAACACATTGAATTAGACCCTGCATACGAACCATTGAAAAACAGAACCAGAAGTAATACCAACCACCCCAGCAAACCGAGGCATAAAAATAACAAGCAGGACAGAACACCAACACCTCACAGGAGGTGCACTGATGTTGTTACTTAGCAGGGTGATGAAACATTTGTAACCAAACCCATCGGCTCAGCGTGCATGTCTGCAACCTCAACCACAAGCCAAGCTACAAATCTTCTCAAACTTTATTCAGCTGTTGACACTTTACTCACTAACACTTCAGATCACCTGCAGGGACTTACTATTCGACACTGTACTAACACCATTTATATGAGCTTTTGATCTATCTGCCCGTAAATTCTGTGTGTGTGTGCTGCCCTCTCACTTCAGGTGAAGAAGGGTCCAGACCCGAAATGTCAGCTTTCCTGCTGCTCTGATGCTGCTTGGCCTGCTGTGTTCCTCCAGCTCCACACCTTGTTATCTCAGACTCCAGCATTGGCAGTTCCTACTATCTCTGAATGAATTATACTCCCCATGAGTAATGAAGTCCCAGTCACTTTCGCAGCATTCTGCAACCATGAACCTCATGGCCTATGTTGGAACTTCCGCTGCAGAACTGGACCATCAGGAGGTCTTTGTGTTGCAGTAAAAGCTAAAGCAGCAGCCAGCCAACACTACATCACTGGGCAGGGTGGCAGCACTGCTATGAAGATGCCCACCATTTCTATGGTGTGAAGCTCTGTCTGATGTCTACTGCCAGCTATAGTTGGAATCTCCAATAGTCATTATGTGAAGGCTGCCTGCACACACAAACAGTTCTATCTCCTTGGCCTGCCTTTAGCCCATTCATGCATCTTGACACACCATAAGTTGATCCTGACTCCGAACAAGTAACTAGAATTTGCACATTGTCAGCGTCTTTGATGGTCATTATGAGTGCAAAATGGAGTGACTGTACTTTTCTCATCTTTCTCATTGATTGCTCTCTCTGATTGTCATGGATCTTTGCTGAGCAGGCACTGGGCTTTTGATGATTTGAAAGTACAGAAGTGAAAGGGGTGAGACAAGGCTGGATGGGGAGAGAAGTAGGCATTCCATAGTCACACCATCCACACTTTTCATTTCATGGCACCAAGTAGATAAGTTAGTGAAGGTACAAAAGGCATTAACTTACCATCATCTCGGCTGACCCTCAGCAGCACTAGGTGCAACTCTGTGCATTGGTCCTGACGACATGTTGACAAGATCTCGCTTTCCTACTTTCTTCTGCCACTTCCTCATGCAAAATAACATGCAGGTCCTCAATGGCTATGTGCCACTCTTGGGTGATATTTCTGCCACAGTTTCAGTTATAGTTTAGTGAGATCACATCCTGAACACTGTGCAGGTTTACTTTCCTTGTTTGAAAAAGCATGTAAATACATTGGAGATGGTTTAGAGAAGGCTTACTAGATTGATACCTAGAATAAATGGTTTGCCTTATGAAAATAGATTGGACAGGTTGAGCTTGTTTCAGCTGGAGTATGAAGAGTGAATGGTGATTTTATTGAAGCATATAACATCCTTAGTGATCTTGGCAATATAGATTTTGAAATGATATTTCCTCTTATGGGGCAGAGCAGAATTAGGGGATACCATTTTAAAATTAGGGGTCATGAGGAGAACTTTTTCTGTCCAAGGATGACCGGACTTTGTAACAGTGCTGGGAAAAACATTGAAGGTGATGTGATTTAATATTTTTTAAAGCAGAGATAGATAGATAGATTGTTAGGAGGGCCAAGGGTTATTGGGGTCAAGATGGGAATGTAGAATTTTAAACACAAACAGATCAGACATTATCTTATTGAATGTTGAAGCAGGGCCAAAGGGTCGTCTTCTCCTATTTTATATGTTTGTATGCTTGAATAGCTGTAAGTTCAGAGAGGTGTGCTGAGGAGTGCCTGGTGTGTGTGGGTAAAATATGTGTCCAGATGTTAGGGTGAATCCTGAGTGCCAGAGTGTACTGCTGAGCAAGGGATGGTAGTGCATTGCACAAAGCAATGTGGTGTGTGTGGGATGTGACATGCACATACAATTACTCACCTTGATCATCCAAGAGGTCATTAAACTGTTGCTGTGTGTCCTCCAGGCAACATTTAGAGGATTAACCACACATATCTCCAATTCCCTTACAAGATTCTGTCTCAAAGATTTCTTGGCCTCTGCCGAAATCAATGGCATCCATCCTGACATTTCACAGTACCTCCAAGACAGTGTTGATAAAACAAGGAACCCTCTCATTTACTTATTGAGACATTCTCCTTGAGCACTGCATTTATAGGGGTTGCACCTTTACAGAGGAAAGGCTGCCTGGAGCTTTCTCAGTCACTGCATTTTGCTGACATCTTGCAAAATGTTTAAATGAGAAGCATAAAATTGGAAATCTATTCTTACGCAATATGATCATGTTGCCACCAAATTCCATAGAGTCATCCAATCATAGAGTTACACAGCATGGAAACAGACCCTTCAGTCCAACCAGTCCATGCCGACCAGAATCCCGAACTAAACCAAGTCCAGAGCTGCCTGCACTTGGCCCACGTCCCTCCAACATTTCCTACTAATGTAATTATCTAAATATCCACATCCACCACTTTCACCTTAAAAATATGCCCTCTAGTCTTGAAATCCACCAATCTAGACACCTGCCATTCATCTTATTTTATAAACTTCTGTAAGATCACCTCTCAACCTCCCACACCCCAGTGGAAAAAGTCCCAGTCCATCCAGCCTCTCCTTAGAACTCATTTCTATTGCCAACAACATCCTGGCAAATCTCTTCTGAACCCTCTCCAACTTATTAATATCCTCCTCAAAGAACGTTATCTATTAGAAGAGCTGATAGCAGTCATCTTCCACATTTAGCGGACCTTAGCAAATGTTGCAATATAATGCTTGAAGCTAAGTGCTGAATTATATCACATTACATTGAACTGATTGCTGTGTTGCAATTTTGAAGTTAATGTACTGTCAGAGCTGATTTGTCAATAATTTTAGATATCATTGTCCTGAAGTAGGAAAATATAAGAATTAGGCCTTCAAATTATCAGCCCTGAAGCATCTAAAAATGAACTAATTTGGATACAAGTGTAAATTACAAGTAATTTTTCCATAGGCCACACAAAGTTACTGTGATGAATACAATAAGCAATTTTATTATAAGGCTCCCTCCCAAAGCATAAATTATCATCCTTTAAAGGAGGTCATTGATAGGTTCTCTTACAACTTCTGATAGGCAATTTTATGGAGTTTGGCGACTTCCAAAATAATCCCCCCAACTCTGAGTTTGAATCAAAGACTTTGGAGGGTTCTCATTTACTTTGTTTAATAGTCAGCCTGAGAACATTAGAGGAATTAAAACCACATTTACTCCTGGCTGACTGTTAAAACTGACATCCCACCACCACCACCACCCCCCCCCCCCCGCAACAGACTTATCACTGACTCACCTCAGGTTAACCCTCTGATTCCTCATGGACAAGGACCAATACTTCCAAATGCAACCTCCCTCTACCTGCTCCTGCTTGCATCCTCACAGATACCAGAACTCCAACTCACCACTGACCCTGTAGGATCGCCACCCTGCCACCTGCTCCCATCAATGCACCACAGTTCCCTTCCCAACCACTCTCCCCAGCCTGACCTGACATAACTCTAATCTCCCCCAAACCTAAGCAGGCAACTTCCAACAATCCCTCAACTCCCCTCCAATGTATTGTTAGCTCCGTACCACCTTACCTCTCTACCACCCTGCCACGCTACAAATCCAGTATTTACCACTCCACCTGCCACTCACCATCCAATCCACCTGCCATGGTACTCATATACAACCTATTAAGTCCAACAGCGCGTTGGGTCAGGAGGTGTGACAAGTCTGGTAGGGAAGGGGATGTTGGGGTCAAGTCCTTTGTGGGGCTGAGAGGGCTATGTCCAGCAGATGGGGGTGTCAGGTTGGGCGGGAGTCAGATGAGGTGTAGTTGGGGAGTGGCCAGTCAAGAATCAGGGCTTCAGATTAGTAGTTACGTTGGACTTACAGGAGGATATTTATCATCCACTTTTTCCTGGGTAACTACTAAGCTTAAGTCAGTTGGAACCCTCTGAATTATCCAGCTTTTAGGGACTTTTTCTGAGGGGAATTGCCCATTGAAAGTTTCAATTTCCCTTAGAGCCAGCTGTATCTGGAATTCTACATGATGCGGCATCCAACAGTCTCTGCTGCTATGTCAATTATCTAGCCAATCTGAGCCATAGCCATTAACTATTTGAACAAGACTTTTAAAACCATGACACTTACAATTAATCAATTAAAATAATGTTGAATGTTGAAAAGAAACAGAAAAAAGTAATTTTAAAATCTGTGTAACAGCTAAAATAATGCTACAAAAGTTTCATTTCACTCATTTTTCAGTGTCAAACTCTATGTTGATTTTAACTGTCTTTAAGGACTATTCCCACATCTTCTAGGATCACGGAGAGTATGGCTTTGATGCTCTTGCACTGTATTGCGACTGAGAAAACAGGTTGCAATGGAATTTCTGAAGAAGGATCCAGGGGAGCTTTCCTGCTCCTCTGATGCTGCTTGGCCTGCTGTGTTCATCCAGCTCTACACCTTATTATCTGCAATGGAAGTGTCTGGGACAGGCCAGACTCAAACATCTATCTGTTTTAAAAAAAGCGTGGAAAGTAAGCATTTTTAATATGATTACCATTGATAGGAAATTGGTTTCAATGGTCACCAATGGGTCTGGGCTTATATAACTTACACAGGGTTGTCAACTTTGGCTGAAGGTTCTAGCTTTCCCTTAAATACCTCAATATGATTCACTTCAATCGTTCCTTTGTGGTAATGAGTTTTACATTCCCACCACTTTGAGGATGGAGACGTTCCTTCTGAGTTCCCTGGTATTTTTGGTCACTCTCTAGCATTGATAGCAATATTAATATTTTTATTTTTATTCATTGTAAACTAAAATCAATATCCTTGACTTTCATCAGTGGAAGTGAGAACTATTTATTTAAGAACCAGACGTCTATTGTGAGTGATGGTTATTTTTGTAACAATGTCAAGTCAAAAGCTTGCAGAAGCTTCCAGCTCTGTATAGTGTTTCATCTGAAACCATACTCCAAGTTTCCAAAACATTGACTGCAACATGTCTTAACTTTTAACTGAGGAAATCATAGAAATCTTAAAAAATTACTTTGTCTTGAATGAGCTGACATTGCATGGAAAAAAATAAAGCTCTGTCCTGATGATAGTCAATGCCCCATTTACAGATCTGTATATCCGTCTGAACAGAAATTGAACAGCAGAAAATGACACTGCTGATTGTTTATATTTACTGATGTCCAAAGTTATTGTCTGGTTGATCTTCAATTAGTTTTCCAAATATCAACAACCAATAACTCCAAGACTTCTTTATAGACAGCCAGTGCTGTGAACCAGGATGTGATTTTGCCTCCATCAGAATATTTTACCTGATGTAGCAATGATTATATTATGTCTCAAAATATAAGAAACTTGATGTAGATATTATGGTAGTGAATACTCAGATCTTCATTACAGATAGCTATTATATGCATATATTACATTCACAGGCATGTAGTGTCTAGGCTAACCTCAAGCTATTAAGTTACAACAGAAGGGCATGCTTCTAATAGTGTGTCATGCTTCAAGTGAACTAAGATTGTGTGAGAGACATTTTTATCCTCACTGAGCTGACTGGTTTTCATGCAAATATTTCATCTCCCTTCTGGGTGACGTCGTCAATGCTGTCTAGCCTCCGTTGAAAGATTGTTGTTTTGTTCTCTTCTGAGTTTATATGGTCTGATCTGTCATGGTGGGTAGTTCCGTTTCTGCTTTTGCTCTGTAGTAGTATGTAGATGGGTTTATTGTGAATAGAAACAAGGGAGAGTTGATCGTGCCATTTTGCTGCGAGTTGGTGCTCATGTATCCTGTTCAAGACCAAACTCTCAAACAGACTATCAGTATCAAGCAAAACAGGACAAGAACAAACTAGACACATGGATAAGAAATCTATCAGACAAACAACTAACGGACTGTGAGAAAGCTGTTCTTAATGGATGCCAACAAAACTGACTTCCTGCCTGTGTTTGAGGCTGAAATCTAATGGACTCACAGATGAAATACAACAGGCCATCCGACAAACCAAAGTCCCTACGCTGAACAGGAGAAACCAGTCAAACACACTCAACACGTCAGAAAGAAAAGCCCTCGAAGGACTAAAGAAGGATAGGAACATCATAATCTTACCAGCAGACTAAGGCCGCTTGACAGTTGAAATTAATAAATTGGACTACATTGAAAAAGCACAGAAACTACTTGCAGATGCCAACACTTACCAACAGAGGGAGTTGGACCCCATGCTATAATACTCCAAAAAAATTACAGCAGACAGGCTAAATACTAAGAAGAGACTTCCTAAAAATGAAACCCGATGGTTCAAACACCCCTTGATTCTATGCACTACCCAAGGTGCATGAACCAGACATCCCCCTCAGACCCATAGTTTTCTCATTTCCACTCACTTCGACATAGAAGGACATCAGTTTAACTGGGACAATGTAATAGTACTAGGACAAGCAAGACAAAGACAAGCACGAGAATTCCGGGAAGCCTGGTTTTCAACCACTGGTGCCATAAACAAACATGTTGAAATAAACCCATCTACATACTAATACAGAGCAAAAGCGGAAACAGAATTACCCACTCTGACAGGTCGGACCATATAAGTTCGGAATGGAACAGAACAACAGCGTTACAACAGAGGCTAGACAGCACTGAGGATGTCACCTAGAAGGGGGACAAAATGTTTGCATGAAAACCAGTCAACTCGGCAAACCAACCAACAACTCCAGCCACAACCCAAGCTACAAATTTTCGCTAAAACATTTTTACCCTCAGGTCATATGCTGTGATATAGTGATGAAATTATGAACATGTTGCATGTCTCTTAAGGTGTATTGATGTAGTGACCATGAAATATAATACAAGGTCCAATAGTGATATGGAATGAGTGATATCAGATCAGCTGATGTATGTTTTAATATAAAAGACAATATGAGGAACCATTTTTGTAAACTATGAAAAAAATTTGAAAAGAGAAATTCAATAATTTAATTTTGGAACAGAAAGTAGGACACCATGAGAGACTGTTAGTATAAAAGAAATGTTTAAATGCTAGATGTGCAGGGATAAAAAGAGGAAGTTAGAAACTGTGACAATGCTCTGGCTTTAAGAGGTGTATTTTGAGAGATGATGGGCAGTTTGCTCCAAAGGCAATGGAGTAAACAGCTTGTGCGGCTGTGGGGTTTTTTTTAAAGTTGGAACAATAGAAGCAGCCTGAACGGGTGTGGTCAAGCTCCCACAGAACCAGGAGTTTTAGTTTTAGCTTTCTGCAGTTTCTGGGGTCTTGAAGCTGGATATGGAAGCTGTTTTCCTCTCTCTCTTATAACTAAAAGCTGGCATTCTCTTCCCGCTGCTAGAATTGCACAAGAGACAATCTATTTTACTGAATTTGTTATTGGTTATTACTGGTTATCCACTAGCCCAACATTCAAACCACATTGAAGTTTTGGTTCAAAGAAAACACAGCTGCTACTCTGAAAGCATGGCATTTTGAAGAATTAAAATGTATTGATTTGATTTTGACTGTGCCATTAGCCAGTCACTATAAATTTTCAACATCAGCTCATCAGAGCAGATTTTACAAATGTATTGAATCAGACAACACATATAAATTCATTGCTGTGGTCACCTTCACATCCCTGGCAATGTGGCTCGTCCTGCTCAGAGGCTGTAGTTGTGGCTGCAGCAGCCGACATCTTTCATTGAGGACACCACTTAGATGTCTTCCACATTGTATTTTGCTCAGATACAGGTAAGAAAATGGTTCCTTCAACAGTCTGGTCATATATGGCCTCCTGTTAAGAAGATCTTTCCCTACTCCTCCTCCCACTTACCGTAGCTTGTCCTGTTCTGCATGATCACTGTTAATTTTCCAAGTCAGCTGTATTCAAGGGAATGTCTAATTGTGTTTCCATGATTTGGAACTGATTTGTGCAGAAGCCTTGAAATCAACAAAATCTCCTCCAGTGCTTGCCACATCACACCACTTCCTGCAGACTTCTTCAATTTGAAGTAACTATAGAAAGCACAAAACATGTGATTTTACAGTAACAGCCAGAAGAAATCAACCAGTAACTAACCTATAAGCAGTTATTTAATGATCCTTGTAAATAACATTGGTATTGCTCTTTCTTTTATTGCAAAGTTAAAACATGCTGATGGAGCATTGAGCACAAAAATGACATCAGTTGCTGTGAATCCACATTGCATGCTGATTGAATTCACATTATACTACCTTCTATACGTTCAGCAAGGAATCAAATCATTACATATGCCTCTGCCAATATGGAGGGGTTGGAGTGGAATGATTCACCTGACTAATGTGTGTCCATGCAGCTGAAACTGCTCAAAGCATGGGTGCTAACTAGCCTAATTTAAGATCTAATTTTTAATCAAGTTATTAGTGCCATATATTAAAGTCTTGTCTTCCCTCATCTTATGGTATGAATCTGCAAGGATAAAATATTTTCTCTCAAATGTGAGAATATTATTCCCGATTCATATTTTCATATGTAACTTGGAGGGTGAGTGTACCACAGAGCAAATAATCATTTGATGAAATACATTCTCCAGAACTGGATGGATTTCTCTGTGGTATATATAAGAAAAAGATTGAAGGCCTTTTTTTCAATCATTGCCTGGATTGATTCTAGGTTTATACAGTACTTCATTTCCATGTTGGGATGTGAACTCATATGCTCTGGAGTTACTAATCTGGTAACTTAACAGCTGTAGAATTAGTGATTGTGTTGTTAGAAGACACTACACGTTCAAAGAGATTTCAACCATTTTGGTTGCAAGCTCATACCAATGAACCAATATTATTTTTCTCTGTCTTTTGGGCTCGATCTATACCTATTATTTACTCCTTCCCCCTTCCCCCTTCCCCTGCATAAAAACCATCCTATTCATAGTTACCATCAGTTCTGAAGAAGGGTCATTGGATCCAAAACCTTAACTCTGATTTCTTTCCACAGATGCTGCCACACCTGCTGAGATTTTTTAGCAATTTCTGTTTTTGAGCTAATTTTTATGATGACTGGCAGGTGAATTAATTTACATTCAGTACAGACATAAGCCATAATAACATTAGAACTATATTTCAGCAGACAATTGTTTGAATGGTACAAGCTCATTTTCTATCAGGATGAGGGCGACATTGAGTGCGTTCTTCCCCACCTCATCCAGAGCTTTGCACATGGTGTCCTCGTGGACATGGTCCATCTTAGACCTCCAGATGAAATGGAAGATGGCTCAGGTGACTGCAACATCGCAGGTTCAGGGAATGGGTCAGACCTGTGCTACGTACAACAGCAGAAAGTACCTCACACCTGATGGCCAGGTTTTTACTCACAATAGAGAGTGTGTGGTACTCCCAAAAGCCCAGTTTCTGCCTTACCTTGGCAATATACTCCTCCCAAGATTTTGCACATACACCAGCCCCTCCCAACCATTTCCCAACACCTTCAGGTAATCAGCCCTGATTGCGAAGGGGATAAAGGATTGGTCAGCCCAGTTCCCAAGTAACATGGTGTCACACTTGCCTCTATTTATCTTGATTCCAGAGGCCAGTTTGAACTGGTTGCAGATGCTCATGACGGTGGTTTTCTTGAGGTTAGTCCCGAGCAGCTCTGTGATGCAGGACTCTGTGCTCTATGGTCTGTTCCTTAGGATGCATACTGAGATGCAGTGAAAAATCCTCCTTGGTTTGTCCAAAACTTGTTGGTCTTCCAGAGCAAGGAGTTGACCTTGCCCATGTGTTGCAGACTGACACATTCCAAGGTCCAGGATTACACGCTGAGGGATGCACTAAAGCTTGGGGCAGCTGCCACCAAGGCGCAGTAGGGAAAGACCACTGTCTAAGGTATTTTGACCAAAGTACAATGGGGGTCCGTTCAATTATCAGATCCTTCTGGTGTCTCAAATGTATATAAATATATTTTTGTACATGTAAAAAATGCCTTGGGTTTGTTTGTTCTCCATATATAAAGACTGTACAGAACTGAACTGCTTTAGTGACTGTGTATATAAAGATATTTTCATGAATAAAGTATATCTTCAAAATAAAAAAAGGGTGGTACGGTGGCTCAGTGGTTAACACTGCTGCCTCACACCTGCAGGGACCCAGGTTCAATTCCACCCTTGAGCAACTGTCCATGTGGAGTTTGTACATTCTCCCCGTGTCTGCGTGGGTTTCCTCCAGGTGTTCCGGTTTCCTCCTACAGTCCAAAGATGTGCACATTAGGTGGATTAACCATGGGAAATGCATAGTTACTGGGATAGGATAGGGGTGTGAGTCTGGATGGGATGCTCTTCAGTGGGTTGGTGTGGACTCAATGGGCTTAGTGACCTGATTCCACACTGTAGGGACTCTGAGTTCAGCTTTTGCGTCTTATGGGCACAGTGAAAGGCAAAACAGTTGAAAATTTACTGAAGTCGGCATGGACTTTATTTCGTTTATAAATTGCAGGTAATCAAAACACCTTTTATTCACTGAGTATTTTGTAGCAACATCTAAAGTTATATTTGTCCCCATAGAACATATATTTAAATACGAGCTTAACCTACTTAATTTCAATTTAAAATTAACCATGCATTTTGAATTGAAATAATGATTGCATTTTTCACCAAAGTTTGACATTTATTTTGAGAGAAATTTGTCAGTGTAATTTCCTTGCGGAATTTAAAAAAAACAGGCTAAGTAATGTCTATTTTAACATGCATTTGAAATTGAAGTTTCTAGATGCAGTTGAATTTAAACACAAATTATTTCTTACCCAGTTAATTCCATGTAGCAAAATGGTGGTATTCATTTGCAAGCAAATTTGTTTGATGCAACTCTGGTGGTTGCAAACCACATTAGTTCATTTCAAAAAGTGCTATTAACAAGATGTGGGATCATGTGATTTTCTGAATAATGCAGCTTTGACTGTGCATAGCTGCAAAAATAAAGAAAAGGGAAGTAATATCATAGTTCAACTTTCCTATTTATTTCTTTGCTCTTGGATGGGATGTTGGCATCACTGGCAAGGCTAGAATTTGTTGCATATCCCTAGTAACACATGAGCTAAGAGGCTTACTAGACAATGAGGCAGCCACGTTGCTGTGGGGCAAGAGTCACGTGGGCTAGGACAGAACAGAACAGATTTCCTTCCTAAAAGCGAACCAGATGGGTTTTTTTCGACAATGGTCACCATTAGGATAGCTTTTAATTTCAGATATTAATGAATTAAAATTTCACCATTTATCTGGATTCAAAACCACATTACCAGAATGTTAACTTGGGGCTCTGGATCAATAGGCAGGTGCCATTACAACAATACCACCGCCTCCAACTGATTGAGAATGAATGGATATTTCAAACAAACAAAAATAGTTCCAATTACATATGTAGTGGCAACCTGCCAGATTTCCTCATAAAATGGAGGGAGATTATTATGCATGAATGTACAATTTAGGAGCAGGAGTATGCCCTTCCACCCCTTGAGCCTGCATCATACTTCAATAAAATCATGGCTGACCTGATTACTCTATAATCCTGGCTATATCCAATAACCTTCCACTCATTACTTACTAAGAATCTATCTCCGTCTGCCTTAAAAACTATTCAAAGATTCTGCTTGTACCACCTTTTGAAAAAGAGAGCTCCAATTACTTACTAGACAACATCACAACTGATGAGATGCTGCAGATTGGAAGCACAAAGTTTAGAGGGGATACGTTTTGGTTAAAAAAGCCTCTATTTTTACAGAATAAGACTAATTATAAATTTATTTATTTTCTAAGCCAGTTGAACAAAGTATTGGCGTAGTTGCATAATCCAAGGTGGCTCCTTATATGTTGTATTTTCTTGGTAATTGGTTGGATCCCAGATGGGTTTGAAGTCATAAACCCTCTCTATGAGGACCACACAACAATGAAGCAGCCAAACAAAGAGAAAGATCCAACATGAGGCTCCCTGTGCTGTGCAAAAAGAAATCAACAGTCAGTATATTCACTTCCATAAATAGAGAGTGGGGACACTGCTGAACAAAATATTCTTTTGTTTCCATTTACTCTTTCTTTTGACTATTTTTCATTTGGTATAAGAATTTATATTATGTGAATTTGGATCTTAGTTATCAGAACAGTTAATCAGGAACATTTTAGTTTTCTACTTACAAAGTTGATTTTCTGTACCTACATCTTTTGGCAGTGTGAAAAATGAATAGCAGGAACAACTTCTGTAATGAAAAGCTGCACGTTAAAAGAAGCAAATTTCATCTTAAAGTTGTGAATGATATTAAATTGCTTAAAGACTTAAGCGCTCTGTTATATTGTTTACATCTCTGTGGAGTCCTTTGGAGTCTGTGCTCCATGACTTCTTTATAGTACAACTGAAACATATAACCTGTTGTCTTTGAATGTTACAAGTATAACTTGCCTCATGTTTTATCATTTACAGAATGAGAAAGGATGTTAATCCAGTTATTCCAACAAATCGTATAAAATTAATATGCACTCTTTCCCTTTCCAGCTTGGAGAGGCACACAAAACCTGTATGATGACAACAAAACTCCAACATTATACCTTTGTGGGAAAACTCACTGTTTTGAAAATAATTAACCAAATGCATTTGCAGATGATTTACCCAAAGCGATTAGAGTTCTGGTATTCCAGCGTATAACTGTTAGTCCTGTTCTTAAACTCAACCCAGTTTCTTTTTAAGACAACAAGGTGCAGAACTGGATGAACACAGCAGGCCAAGCAGCATCATAGGAGCAGAAAGGCTGACGTTTCGGGCCTAGACCCTTCATCAGAAATGGGGGAGGGGAAGGGGGTTCTGAAATAAATAGGGAGGGGGGGGCAGATAGGAGATGGACAGAGGACCCCCTTCCCCTCCCCCATTTCTGATGAAGGGTCTAGGCCCGAAACGTCAGCCTTTCTGCTCCTATGATGCTGCTTGGCCTGCTGTGTTCATCCAGCTCTGCACCTTGTTGTCTTGGATTCTCCAGCATCTGCAGTTCCTACTATCTCTGATCCAGTTTCTTTTTAAACTCTGTTAATTGTCATAGCATGAATTATTTTAATTGACATAGCATGAATTATTCATGGTGTTTTTAAAACACAACTGTTGCTGTGTGAAGAAGTAAAATGTTTTGTATTCTTTAAGGTTACTGTTTCACAATTGTTCTCTGGCTCTGTAATTAGTTCGTTAAATCATCTGACACGTTTAAAGGTACGGGTAGAGAGGAAGTCTTGTGGTGCACAGGATAGCATCCTTACTTCTAAACCAGTAGCTCCAGCTTCAAACTTCACTACATAACTTGACGTTCAAGGATGGTGCACTTCTAATGAGGCCATACAGGTTGAATATCAACTTGAAAATCCTTCCAATATGTATTGATGGTGGGTGGTAAGAGTGCAAGAGATCCTCATTAATAATATAGTAGGAGGAAATTAGAGTCTCTACTATCACTAACCATGGTTCCAGGCTGCCATGTGTACGTGAAGTGCTTTTTAGCACAGCAACTTGGACTTTCTGAGATGCTGGTTAGTTCAATTATCTGGACAGCTGGTGCAGATCAGATTGGCACCTATAGCCTGGATTCAATCCCTGTTCTGGCCAGTGGATTTAGGACTTACTTCCATGACCTACCTGAGATAGAAATTGTGACGTTGGATTGGAAATACCTTCAGCAGAGAATAGAAGAAAAAGATGGCCAAAGACCAGAATTATATTCCTTCCAATGAAATGCTTTTCAGTTTCTGGAAAATTAGAATTCTAATCAACTGATTTGAATCAACTGATTTCCTTAACATAACCACAGTGCTTCAAACATTGGTGGCATAAAACTAAAATCAGATATCTGAAATAAACATTTGCTGACTTAAACAATTTTCTTTAGTTTTGCTTTTACCTTCTCTTGGGATGCCTAGCACTGAAAAAATAAAGAATGCAATGAAAACAGTTGACAATCAGAGTTTAGGAGCAAATTACTGTAGATGCTGGAATCTGTACTGAAACAACAAATGCTAGAGATCACAGTATGTCAGGCAGCATCAATGGAGAGAGAGAGCAAGCCAATGTTTCAAATCTAGATGACTCTGATGATGAGTCATCAGGACTTGAAACATTAGCTTGCTCTCTCTCCATGGATGCTGCCTAACCTGCAATGATCTCCAGCATTTGTTGTTTTCAGCGATAATCACAGTTGTTTCCTCCTTTGGATATCCATCTGTTTTGTACTTAACAGTTTTAAAATTCACTCCTGAAGTATGAGTGTTGATGTCATATCGAGCATTTATTGCCCATCCCAACTTGAGGAGATGGTGCTAAGTCACCTTCTTGAACCACTGCAATCCATGGCATGTAGGGTTTTTGACCTAGCAATGTTGAAGCAAAGACAATATATTTCCAAGTCATAATGATGGTATTTGACTTTGATGAAACAGCTGGTGTGATGACCTCATGTGACTGCTGCTCTTCTAGATGCCAGAGAGCACTGTCATGAATGTGTTGTTATAATATTATAGATTTTATACTAAATTGTGGCCTTTAAAAAATAGACACAACAGGGCTTTTAAACATGACTCCTAAAGAAAGACCTCTCATGTGGTTTTAGCTATGATTGAAACCAAACTATACTTGTTTCAAGGATCACAAGAGACATGTAAAATTTAACATCTGCAAAGGTAAACAGAAACTCATTGACAATGGCTTCTTGGAGGTGTGAACAGCTACTTCCTATCTCTCCAACCTGGAAGAATGAGAGCCAGTCAAGATAATGGCTAACACAGTTATTTACCTCAGCCAAAGACCACAAAATAGACTATGCTCCTAATTGGGCTAACACAATGCCTATTATGGAAGCATGATTCTACAATTTGGATAGCAGCAATTTTGATTTTTAAAACTGTACACAAAGTCTGTCTGGGAATAGTCATTTGTGCATCTCAGGAGAACCTGAGAAGATAGCTCTCAGCTGAACTAACTTAAACGGCATATAAAAGTTGGGTTTTCTCTTTACCACTAGGAGTTATACAGGAAGATGCTCAGAAATCTTCTCTGTTCTGCTGAAAAAGAATCTAAGAAGTTTTCAAATGCCAAGCTGGCAGAAACAGTAAAGCGTTCATTGCTCACTACCAGAGGCTGCTCCATCATTAGTCCACTTACATAGGCAAATTTCAATTATTTGATTACAAAAGCCATCCCAGCTGCTGAACAAAACTCTTCAACTTTTGACCCTTCACTCCAGACAGTTAAACTGCAAGTCATGGCCCTGCAATGACATCCTAAAGGATTGAACTGAATTCATCTTTGCTAATACCTTGTATCTTTATCTGTATTTTATCATTTTATGTATTTAGTTTGTAATTTTCATCACTTTTACTAAAGTAACTTATAGCAGTGTTTTCCACGATACTAATTTTACCTTGGTTAAGATGAAACCTTTACTGTTGATTATTTTTCAAAAGGGATCCACACACACCCCTATCCTTAGCTCATGGACTGCTTCAAAGAAGTACCATGGACCAGTGAGGAAAGGCCACTGTCTAAGATCTCTTACGTTTTAAGATATTCGCGCAGCCTTAATGGGAATGTAAGTAGTTTCCTTTTATGTTTCGGAAATACCTTTTTTGTTACAACTGGACTGGAGCTCTGATGACTGCTGCCAAAATAGCACCGTATTTTCTGCAAAGTCTGCACTGAACTGTTTTGTACTTGTTATATTTACTTGTAGATAATTTATAAGTAAAGTGTATTTTTGAAATTAAAAAGCTACATTTAAAAGGAATCTTTTGAACTGTGACAATGGTACTACAAAATATCTGTCAGAAAGTCAAACTATTTCACCACATTAAGGCCTATTTGATATTCCCCAAGATAAGACGATAATGCTTTGAACGACATCTATCTCAAAATTTATATATTCTTAAATGTACATTTGATTTAATTTGTGAATAATACAACCTTGTTATTCAGTACTTAACAAACGGATTCCCAATTCATATGTAATCCTATTTGATATGGTCCTATAATTTAGAAAAGACTTCCAAAATAAAATGTACATCAGTAATTGTTTGATGGTAATAGCTAATTTTGTTATTTTCAAAATAATACGGCCTATCAACAATAGGTGGTGCTGTGATTGGAGGCAATACTAAGTAGCAATGTGATAAAGGCACTTTTTTCATTGCGAATGTACCATCTATGTTCCTTCCTGTAAGAATAGTGCAATTTTCGCAGTTCATAGTTTCAGAGAATGCACATGCATTGGATCTCCAAAACAGTTGACAACTTAAACCTTTACAGTGAGCAAATGAATTCCTCTTGCAGAAATCACCAGGACAGGACAAATGGCCTGCCTTGGTTTTGTAACTATTTGGTGATTTTAAGTAAATTGGAATAAGATATTAGTATGCGTTGAATCAGATTGAGTACACTAGCCAGTACCACCACTGAACCAATGACATTGGCATTATTAATATAAATGACCTAACCATCTACATATGGTGACCTTAAAGAAGTTTATAAAACCATGAGGGGTATAGATAGGGTTAGTGGTTGGTGTCTTTTCCCTAGGAAGGGGATTTCAAGACTGGGGGACACATTTTTAAGGTAAGAGGAGAAAGATTTAGAAAAGATACGAGGGGCAAATTTTTTACAGAAGTTGGTCCGCGTGTGGAAGTGAGCAAGTGGTGAATGTGGGCACAATCACTACTTTTAAAAGACATTTAGATAAGCACATGAATTGGAAAGGTTTGGAGGGATATGGGCCAGGAGCAGGCAGGTGGAACTAGTTTAATTTGGGATTGTGATCAGCATGGACTGGTTGCACCAAAGGGTTTGTTTCCGTGCTGTATGACTCTATGATGATGACTGAGATTTAATCTGCTTCATTCACTTTATTTCGAAATCCTCAAATACCCATTACAGCCCACATGTGCCATATGACCTCTAATACTTGGTTTGTGGGATGCTTTTTTGGTACAGAATGCACTTTATAGTATTGAATCCAAATACTGTATGATATCTAATATCATGACATCTCTCCATTAGTAAGTCAAAAATATGTCCTTGAATATTTTTCTTGCATTTCCCTTCTTAAAAATTTTCTGTTTCATTCTTACAAACTAAACAGTAAAATATTACCAGTTACTTTCAAATGCAATAGCAAGAGAAACTACTTTGTATATCACTAAAGTCATGTGAATTCAATTTTGTATGTTTCAATACCCTTTCAAATCATTACTGGCTTTCCTCAAATAAAGACTTACACTTGAAAAAAAATGTTTGTATCTTTTCAGTGGTATCATCTGGTACTTCAGTCTACCTGCAATCTCAGAAACCTTGGTTAGCATGCTAAGATTCTTCCCTAGACTTGAGGGTATCAGCTTCCTTCCTGAAAGCCATAATTCATGGCTCTGGACAGAAAGCTGTCATAACTCTGGAGTGTCCAGTTATTGGCTCAGACGTTTGTCTGATCTGTGTCACAAATTGAGCCTCACCTTGATGTCAAACTGCTTTTTACTGCTCTATTTTATGCTCATCCATGATCTTGATCCAACAAATATTCATTACAGCTGGCTATCATGTACAATGATCACATTCACAGACACGAAATTTCTCGACTAGTGTTAAGCCATTCAATTAGAACAGAAAACGCATGCTTCAAGTGATTCTAAGTACAATGGTGTCTGAGATCTTGTACCCTCAGGTCACATGCCATGATCCAGTGACGATAATATGAGCATGTCTATTAAACCTATACTGACTGAAAGACATAATGCAACTTTTAAATTGTTTTTATTCAGTCAGTTAATGTGTGCTTCATTGGCTGGGCCAGCATTTATTGCTGATCCCTACTTTCCCTTGAAAAGGTGTTGGTGAGCTGTCTGCTTGAACAACTGCCATCCATTTGGTGCAGGTAGACTTATAATGTTGTTAGGGACTTCCAGGACTTTGACTGACTGACAGTGAAGGAACTGTGTTACAGTTCCAAATCAGGATGATGAGTACCTTGGTGAGGAACTTTTAAGTGGTTGTGTTACCATTTATCTGCTGACCTTGTCCTTCAAAATGGTTTTGGTCATGTGTTTGGAAAGTGCTATCTGAGGAACCTTGGTGAACGTTTGCAGTGATTCTTGTAGATGGTACACACTACGGCTATTGTGCGTCGGCGGTGGATAGAGTGAATGTTTGTTGATGTGATGCTGATCAAGCAAGTTAATTTGTCCTGGATTCTTCTTTTAAGTTGCTGGAGCTGCACTCATCCATACAAATTGGAATTACATTCCCGAATTGAGCCTCATAGACAGTGGACAAGCACTGGGGGTATCAGAGTGTGAGCTACTTGTGCCAGCATGGAGAAAACAGATACAGCAAACAAAACTACTATCTAGTACAGAAAACACAGTTACAGAAAAAAAACAAGCTGCTAGTGCCGTCTTCAGCCCGTAAAGGAATGTTCACAGGACTCATCCAAGGTCATGCAGCTTGTCAAGTATCATCAACAATTTTAGCCCTTCAGCCCATCCTATACAATCTATCTGGTCATGCAGCTGACGGATATCATCATTAACATTTAGCCCTTCGGTTCATCCTATACATTCCACCCCGATGACATTTGACAGCGCATGTTACAATTGCAGATGCAGACGCAAATCAGCGATAGCCGCGCAAGAATGTATAATAAGAGTATGTAACCTACACTAGAAGATTAAAACAACAATGAAAATAACTAGCATCGATACAAAGAATACAACAATAGGGTGTATCATCAAATTAATCACTGCAGTGGCCTTTGGGGACTGACATTTAAATATACATAACCTACCCCTGATGTACGGTCAAGGCTGTGACGGAACCAGCAAATCGTGCCACCTGACTGAGACGACTAGAATATCACCTACAGTCTTTTTCAGCTAATCTATTTACATGTTTTGCTGTAAAATTGCAGATGTCCCAGACTCAGGTTCCTTAATTTTTTTTTTAATTCTCCAGTTCCCTATCCACAAACGCCTACACCACCTGAGTCTTAGCCTTTTTTTCGCATACACTAACTGTCCTAACACATTACAATTTAACATACTGATTTAGTAATTCAAATGCTCAAGATGGGGTATCTGTATGTCATCTCTTGGGCCCTTTCACTCAGTCCACCATTACTCCTCCCAGAATCCATATTATTTCATTTCTGTAACTTTTGACATAATAGCCAATCACACTGTTTATTTTGATTGTAATTCGTTTTACATCCCTTTCACTAATACTACTTTCATTGTTTTAAAGTCAGTTTCTCTATGGATTTTGTGTCAGTGTCTTATTGTTTAAACTATGTTTTTGCGCTCTTCCAAGCCACATTAATCCTTTTGTCAAGTTGGTGTACATGTCTGATACCCGTTCTTCAGTGCATGTTTTTTACCGTCTCATGTTTGTTGCTCTGAGGTCACATTCACTTTTGCACACTTACATCGGTATCCCAAGACTATGTCACGCAGTCTTGACTCCCACATGATCTTATCAAATGATCTATGAGGTTATACTGATCTCTCAACGTATGGTCCCGATGCCTCGGGTAGTGGCTTGATCACCAATTCAATTCTCTTAAAAGGAAAGACAAGGACACAAACATCACCTAGAGAAAGCTATCAGTTTCGTGCTCTCATTCAAACCTCCATTTCACTACTGTAACATTTTAACTTGAATTGTCGCTTCAACCCACCATTTTATGTTTTTACTTTGTCTCATTCAATTTTGCAACTTAACTATTACCACCATATCTAATTCCAAGGATCTTTGGAGATTTGAAGTCCATGGAACATAATCTTATAGTATTTTAGAACAGTGGCTCAGTGGTTAGTACTGCTGCCTCACAGTGCCAGGCACGAGGGTTCAATTCCACCCTCAGGTGACTGTATTGCGCAGTTTGCACATTCTCCTCGTGTCTGCATGGGGTTCCGCTGGGTGCTCTGGTTTCCTCCCACAGTCCAAAGATGTGCAGGTTAGGTGGATTGGCCACGCTAAATTGCCCGTAGTGTCCAGGAATGTGTAAGTTAGGTGGATCAGCCGTAGAAAATGCAGGATTATAGGGACAGGGTAGGGGGATGGGTCTAGATGAGGTGCTCTTCGGATGCTCTTTGGAGGATTGCTGTGGACTTGTTGGGCTGAATGGCTTGTTTCTCCACTGTGGGGATTCTATTCTATTTTTGTTTGATTCAGGCACATTCTTTGTTTTTTTTTAAGATGACCAACTTCTTTTAAAAAGTTACTCGATAACTCATTCGAGATATTTGATATATCTTTATGTAAATTTGTCCAAATTCAACATTCTGTTTACTCTCTTAAAGTTACTAACCATTTTTGTATGCATTGAAACCATTGAGACTGTGTGCATGCACTTGATCATTTCCCAGAATCACTTCAAATTATCAGGTAACTATTCCATTTATATGTTTTAGAATACCAGGGTATGTGAGTCTAAATATAGTTTTTGTCATGATACGCTTAAGTGTACCCAGATTCAGTGGCTTCAAGATTCCTGACACTCACTACAATTGATATTTCCACAGTACTTCCCCAACACTGAAATGTGTTATTGATGAATGGCTTGATGGTTTGAGGGTGCCTCATCCATCACTGTACTGTGATATTGAAATTCACCAACAGGTTCAGCCTTCAGAGTTTTCAATTTCCGAAAAAAAGCCAAACAAGCTCCATCCATTCCACATCAAGCAGAATGGGTTAATTAGTATTAATCTACTTTCGATTCAAAAAGAAGGGGGTGGGGCATAAACTTCTGCATGTAATTACGTCATCCGTCTCTCCGCCTCCTTGAATGAAGAAAAAGCCCACTCGTATGTTAAATTTGCCTTTCCGAAACTCCTCGCACACAGGGAGTTGCATTTTCAACATTCCAATGTCCTTATCACTTGGATATTAACATTGAATCAATCTTATCATCAGGAATTAAAAATTCACTCATGTTAAAACAGTATTTGGAAGTTCAATCTGACCGGAAAATGAAATTCCAAGCACGGTAATTTCCGGAATTAAAATTTACCCAAGTCCAAACACGAAATGGAGCCAATTCCAAAAGACAAATTTTTACCAAGCTTTACAAACCAAATTTTTGAATCAACATTTCACAGATTTTTGCTTTACACAACCACTGATGTTTCTTAAAAGGACATTACATTACCATAGATAACCCAGTGTGGAGCTGGAGGTACACCGCAGATGAGGCAGCATCAGAAGAACAGGAAAGCTGATGTTTCGGGTCGGCACCTTTCTTCATTTCTGAAGAAACATCAGCTTTCCTGCTCCTTTGATGCTGCCTGGCCTGCTGTGTTCCTCCAGCTCCACACTGTGTTATCTCAGACTCCAGCATCGGCAGTTCTTACTATCCCTTACATTAACCATACATGTCCCACACTAATACAGGTACACACCACACTTTCAAATCACCAGACATTCCCAAAATGCAAATTAAAACTTCAAACCATCGTCAGATCTCGAGCTCTAGGGAATAAAAAGACACAAATTGTACAGGACAGCATTTAGCAATCAACCATCAAAAGTGCATTCAAACCAGACCACAAAGAGTTAACATTTTTACAAGGTTCCGTGCACTTGCACAGCACAGAAACCAGGCCTCTAGTTATCTCTTTTTCTCCGGCTATAACCGTCCCCCATCCTATTGGGGGTCCTAATTGTGCTGACATGTTAGCTACAGACCCAAATCCAGAGTCTGCCGCATTCCAACCTAGAATGTGGAAGGTGTCCAAAGCATCAGATTTCTTTCCCCTTCTCTTACACATTTTCCTGAATCCCATCCTCGTTGCCAAAAATGTCTTGGATCACAGAGTGCATCCAAGCGGTTCTTTTCGGATTCAGCTAAGTGTAGTTAAGAGAAGGCTCAA
>NC_063342.1:64539695-64568038 GCF_021869965.1 Rhincodon typus | reverse complement strand
AGCGGTTCTTTTCGGATTCAGCTAAGTGTAGTTAAGAGAAGGCTCAACAGCAGCGATTTGCTTAAATATGAATGTTTATTAAGTAATAATAGAAGATGAAAAAGAGAGGAATATTTATTAAGTAAATAAAAAGAATGAAAAAAAAAGGAAAGAACAGTAAGCCTCATGCCCTTCTGGCCATCTTGAGACCCCATGATTGACGGCTGGTGTGGAGGCTGAGCTTGTTCCGGGCATTGTTCATGATCCCGGTCCGAGGTGGAGTCCAACTCTTGGAATAAAACTCTCTCTCTCTTATACAGTGTAACAAATGGCCAGCGTGGAGAAATCAGATACAGCAGACAAAACTACTTCTACTATAGAAAAAACAGCTACAGAAAAAAAACAAGCTGCTGGTGCTGTCTTCGGCCTGTAAAGGAATGTTCACAGGACTCATCCAAGGTCATGCAGCTGGTCAAGTATCATCAACAATTTTAGCCCTTCAGCCCATTCTATACAATCCAATTGGTCATGCAGCTGTCGAATATCATCATTAACATTTAGACCTTTGGCCCATCCTCTACACTCACCAAAACAAATAATTTTTCCCTGGCTACCTTATCAATGACTTAAAAGACCCCAATGAGAAGTGCTCACAAAAATCTACCAGAAAAGCAAAGAAAATCACAATATTGAACTTATTTGCAAAAGGTTTTGCTGTTGTATATGGGTTTGAAAGGGTTAGAACAGCAGTCAGCTCCACCAGTTGGGAACATTGGTTGAGGCTTATTATTCCACAAGCAGTGACAAATGCAAATTAATCTAATTAAACCTTGAAAATCAGTTTACCCGACTGACTAACTGCAATTTGCAACCCAAAAGTAATACACACCAATTTTGTCATGAACAGGAAAAATAATTTTGTTTATCATGAACACATACTTTAAAAGATGATAAAGAAAATGGATAATTATTAAACTTAAGCTTTACATACTCATTCATGAATAATGCAATAAAACAGGCAGTTTAACAAAAATACTAAGGTGGGAAAAAGTAGTCAGGGGAACACAGTTCTGCATGAAAGGTCGAGACCACAGGAAAATAAGTGTTTTACTGCATGAGTCACGAAATGTTAGTATGCAGTCACAATACATAATCAGGAAGTGTTACCTTTTATTGAATGGAATTGGACATAAAAGTAAGGAAGTTATGCTTCAGTTATACAAGGTGTTGGTGAGGCCGCATCTCAAAAATGTGCACGGTTTTGGTTTCCTAACAAATGCACTGGAGGCAGTTCACAGAAGGTTTACTTGATTGGTACCTGGAATGAGTGGGTTGTCTTATGGAGTTAGACTGGACAGGCTGGGCTTGTTTCCACTGAAGTTTAAAAGAATGAAAGGTGACTTGATTGAACTATGTAAGATCCTGAATGACCTTGACAAGATGGAGGTAAAATCAATGTTTCCTTTTGTGGATGAGTCCAGAACTAGGACACACTGTTTTAAAATTAGGGGTTTCCTTAGATTTGTTTTTCCCTGGACGTTTGTGAGACTTTGAATATTTTTAAGGTATTTTCTTTTTAGACAAGGGAATCAAAGTTTATCAGGAGTAGGCGGGAATGTGAAATTTGAAACAGAAAACAGATCTGTTATGATGTTAACCAAATGGTGGAGAAGGCTCTATGGGCTGAATGATCTACTTCTGCTCCAATTTCTTATGTTGTCCTGTATCTTGGCATTCATAGAGTCATACAGTACAGAAACAGACTCTCTGGTCCAAACAACCCATGCTAAAATAAAATAGTCCCACCTGCCTGCTCCTGGCCCATATCGTTCCAAACCTTTCCTATTCATATACTTATCCAAGTGTCTTTTAAATGTTGTAAATGTGCCTACATACACCACTTCCTCAGGAGGTTCATCTACATATAAACCACTGCCTGTGCAAAAAATTTGCCCCTCATGTCTTTTTAAAATCTCTCTCCTCTCACCTTAAAATATGGCCCCTAGTCTTGATATATCCCATCCTAGGGAAAGGACATCTACCATTAACACTATCTATGTTCCTCATAATTTTATAAGTTTCTATAAGGTCACCTCTCAATATCCTACCCTCCAGTGAAAATAGTCCCTGCTTATTCGGCCTTTCTTTATAACGGAAACCTTCCATACCCGGGCAATATCCTGGTAAATCTCTTCTGAACCCTCTCTAACTTAATAATACCCTTCCTATAACAGGGCGACTAGAACTGGACACAGTACTCCAGAACAGGCCTAGACAACACACTTATTCCTGGGATTTGCTGAAACTTAATCAAACTGAGTTGCACCAAACAAAAGCTCCTTGTTGGATTCTTTCACCCCCATTCTCAGCTACAATGAATTGTTAATGATTTTTCCAAGCCCTATAGCTCCCAGGCATTTTTCCTGAGCCCTGACCCCAACATGTCGCTGTATCTGAGTTCTTCTGAGTTCTTATTTTTTGGAGCTGCCAGATTCGTAATTTTCTTAGAAGGAAGCCTCCACTTCCAGCCCTTAAGAACCTGATGACTAAGTAGCCTAAAGGTAGCAACCCTTCAGCTTCCACCATACTTGCAGAAGGATGTTAATGTGTTGGAAGCAGTTCAGATGAGGTTTATTAGACTAATACCTGGAATGAGCAGATTGCCTTTTGAGGAAGGGCTAGACAGGCTAGGCCTGTGTCTTATGCAACAGAAAGCAGACAGGAAATCAAAAATTTGTAATTTTGCTAGTGGAGATAAAGTGTTAGTGTTACTCCCAGCATTAGGTAAACCTTTAAATGCAAAGTTTAGTGGGCCTCATCAAATTGAAAGGAAATTGAGTGAAGTGAATTCTTTGATAAATTCCAGATGGAAAGAAATCTCAGAGTGTGTCATGTTAATATGTTCAAAAGATATTTTGATACGGACGGAAATCAAAAGGAGAACGTGTTACTGGTTACAACACAGAGTGAAGAACAAAGTTCAGATGATTCTGAATTGGACATTCCTCAAATTAAATTGGACTTTCAGTAAGTTGTCAAAAATTGAGAAAAATTATTTAGTTATCGTCCAGAAGAAAATTGAAATGACCTGAAAGAGTTATTATAATCACAGGGGGAGATATGTTGGAATTAGCTGGGAAGTACTAATCTGATTATGCATGATAATACTGTTCCAATTAAGCAACGTCCTTATAGACTTAACGATCTAAAGTTTGCACAGGTTCAAAAAAAGATTAAAAGCATGCTCAAAGACAATACAATCAAAGTGAGTTGCAGCGAATGGAGCTCATTCATAGTTATGGTGTCAAAACCAGATGGTATCCAATGATTACGTGTAGACCATCACAAAGTCCTTGCAGTTGCAAATCTGATTCATATACTAATTCACATTTGGAAGACAGTATTGAGAAGGTTGGACAAGTAACATATATTTCCAAATTGGACTTACTCAGAGGATACTGGCAGGAACGTTTATGCGGAAAGCAAAGGTAATTTTGCCTTTTGTGGCACCAAATGGACTTTACCAGTTAAAAGTCATGCCATTTGGTATGAAAAATGCACCAGCCATATTTCAAAGACTAACCAATAAAGTCATTTAGAGATTACATGATGGTGTGGTATACATTGATGATCTGGTGATTTTTAGCAATACATGAAAGGAACATTTGGACCATCTATCAGAATTGTTCAATTGACTTCAGGAGGTGGTGATAAACTGGCTAACAGTGAGTTCACAAAAGCCCAAGTCACATTCCTGGGCCATGTCATTGGACATGGACAAATGGCCCCATGGGATGTGAAAACAAAGGTTATTGGGGAGGTTCCTATACCATTGACAAAGAGGGAAGTACTACAATTCCTGTGATAATTGGTTTTTATCGAAGGGTTGTACCAAATCTTTGGAGTGTGGTCATCTCATTGACTGAATTGTTGAAAAAGTGCAGAAAATTTCAATGGACGGAGGGATGCCAAAAGTCTTTTGATAGTGAAAGTTGTGTTAACCACTGCCCCAGTGTTAGTCACACATAATTATGCAAAACCCTTCAAAGTGGTTATTGATGCGAGTGATGTGGGTGTCGGTGCTGTACTCGTGCAAGATGATGATGAGACGATACGAAGACCTTTGATCTGGTCCATAACAGGGAGACAGCCAAATTCCACAAATACAAAATGAAGATTGGTGTATGCAACTCCATGGGAAATACTACTGAGAAGAGACACAATGTACAAAGATGCAAGATATTGCAAAGAAAAAAATAGTCTGCTAAAGCAGGGACCACACTGATGGATAAGAATAATAGATGTTCTTCAGTAAAGCTGTCCACAAAAGAATTACAAGAGATTAAAGATCTTCCATTCATGCGTGAACTACAGACTTCAAACTGCCAATAACACAATCCAAGTCGGTTACCTACTCCCCAAAAAAATCTACAATTTTCCCCAAATCGAAGAGAACAGGGAAAACTTTAAATCATCTGAATTTGTAAAGTTGAAGTCTTGAGGGGAGTAGTAGTAAATGTAAATAAATAAATATATTAACAGTAATATGGGGAAAAATGTTGCCGAAATGTTACCAGATTTGAAAGCATGACTGCAGTAAATATAACCTAATATAATATGATGACTTGGAGGAGAGTGAAATAAGAGCTAGTAGCAGAGGGATCTAAGGTTCCTCTGTTCCTAACAGTCTTTGCAGTAATGAAGATCATATTCATGTAATCTGTAAATAGTTGCAGTAATGCAATAAGTTTCCTATTGTGTTCTTAACAACTCTTCTAGTTAGATCAGAAAGGTGGCCATTCTCATTCACACGATACTACTTGGGGCTTGATTGAACTCACACACACACACAAGTTCACAATACCACCTTTGAAATGGATCAGATATTGTAAATATAATATTTAGTTTCTTTCATCATAAATAATTTACCATTTCATACTGGAAAATGACCTAATTTTGTGGGGAACCAGTAAATGTGTTGTATTTGTACTTCCAAAAGGTGTTTGACACGATACCCCTCAAAAGGTTGTTATAAGATAGGAATCCATGGATGGAGAACTAGCTAATGGGTGGGAAACAGCGCATGGAGATAAAGGGTAGAGCTGGATGACACGGCAGGCCAAGCAGCATCTGAGGAGCAGGAAAGCTGACGTTTTGGGTCTGGACCTTTCTTCAGAAATGGGGGAGGGGAAGGGCATACTGAAATAAAGAGAGAGAGAGGGAGAGGCAGATGGAAGATGGATAAAGGAGCAGATAGGTGGAGAGGAGACAGACAGGTCAAAGAGACAGGGTTGGAGCCGGTAAAGGTGAGTGTAGGTGGGGAGTTAGGGTGGGGATAGGTCAGTCCAGGGAGGACGGACAGGTCAAGGAGGCTGGATGAGGCTGGTAGGTAGGAGGTGGGGGTGGGGCTTGAGGTGGGAGGAGTGGATAGGTGGGAGGAAGGAGGGACAGGTTAGGGAGGCGGGGACGAGCTGGGCTGGTTTAGGGATGTGGTCGGGGGAAAGGAGATTTTGAAGCTTGTGAAGTCCACATTGATACCATTGGACTGCAGGGTTCCCAAGCGAAATATGAGGTGCTGTTCCTGCAACCTTCAGGTGGCATTATTGTGGTACTGAAGGAGGCCCAGGATGGACATGTCGTCCAAGGAGTGGGAGGGGGAGTTGAAATTGTTCGCGACTGGGAGGTGCAGTCGTTTGTTGCGAACCGAGCGTAGGTGCTCCACAAAGTGGTCTCCAAGCCTCCGTTTGGTTTCCCCGATGTAGAGGAGGCCACATTGGGAACAGCGGATACAGTATACCACATTAGCAGATGTGCAGGTGAACATCTGTTTGATGTGGAAGGTCTTCTTGGGGCCTGGGATAGGAGTGAGGGGGGAAGTGTAGGGGCAGGTGTTGCACTTCCTGCGGTTGCAGGGAAAATTGCCGGGGGTGGTGGGGAGTGTGGAGCGGACAAGGGAGTCACGGAGAGAGTGGTCCCTCCGGAAGACAGATAAGGGTGGGGAGGGAAAAATGTCTTTGGTAGTGGGGTCAGATTGCAGATGACGGAAGTGCCGGAGGATGATGCGGTGGATCCGAAGTGTGGTGTGGTTGTATGTGAGGACGAGGGGGATTCTCTTTTGGTTATTATTGTGGGGACAGGGTGTGAGGGATGAGTTGCAGGAAATGTGAGAGACACAGTCGAGGGCGTTTTCGACCACTGTGGAGGGGAAGTTGCGGTCCTTGAAAAACGAGGACATCTGGGATGTCCGGGAGTGGAATGCCTCATCTCGGGAGCAGATGCGGCGGAGGCGAAGGAATTGGGAATAGGGGATGGCATTTTTGCAGGAAGGTGGGTGAGACAATGTGTATTCTAGGTAGCTGTGGGAGTTGGTAGGCTTGAAATGGATATCGGTTTCCAGGTTGCCAGAGATGGAAAGAGAGGTCCAGGAAGGAGAGAGAGGTATCGGAGATGGTCCAGGTGAACTTATGGTTGGGGTGGAAGGTGTTAGTGAAGTGGATGAACTGTTCGAGCTCCTCGTGGGAGCACAAGGCAGTGCCGATACAGTCATCGATGTAACGGAGAAAGAGTCGGGGATAGGGCCAGTGTAGCTTCGGAAGAGGGATTGTTCCACGTATCCTGCAAAGAGGCAGGCATAGCTTGGGCCCATGCGGGTACCCATGGCCACCTCCTTTGTCTGTAGGAAGTGGGAGGAATTGAAGGAGAAGTTGTTAAGGGTGAGGACGAGTTCAGCTAAGCAGATAAGGGTGTGTCAGTGGAGGAGGACTGGTCGGGCCTGTGGGACAGGATGAAGCAGAGGACCTTTAGGCCATCTGCATGGGGAATGCAAGTGTATAGGGACTGGACATCCATGGTGAAGATGAGGTGTTGGGGACCAGGGAATCGGAAGTTCTGGAGGAGGTGGAGGGCGTGGGTGGTGTCACGGATGTAGGTGGGGAGTTCCTGGACCAAGGGGGAGAAAATGGAATCGAGATAAGTGGAGATAAGTTCGGTGGGGCAGGAGCAGGCGGAGACAATGGGTCGAACAGGGCAACAAGGTGCAGGGCTGGATGAACACAGCAGGCCAAGCAGCATCATAGGAGCAGAAAGGCTGACGTTTCGGGCCTAGACCCTTCATCGAACAGGGCAGTCAGGTTTGTGGATTTTGGGAAGGAGATAGAAACGGGCGGTGCAGGGTTGGGGAATAATGAGGTTGGAGGCTGTGGATGGGAGGTCACCTGAAGTGATGAGGTTGTGGATGGTCTGGGAGACGATGTTATGGCAGTCGGGGGTGGGGTCATGATCAAGGGGGCGGTAGGAGGAGGTGTCAGAGAGCTGGCATCTGGCTTCGGTGATGTAGAGGTCAGTGCGCCATACTACAACTGCGCCTCCCTCTAGAGGTTTCCCTCTACTGACCCTTCTCCCACCTCCAACACACCTCTTCCTCCTGGACACCACACCAAGCCCTCCTATCCTCCCTTGACCTCTTCCTCTCCAACTGCTGTTGAGACATCAACCGCCTCAACCTCTCCACTTGTCTCACCCACTCCAACCTCCCCCCACAAAACGTGCAGCCCTCCGCTCCAATCCCAACCTCACCATAAAACCCGCAGACATGGGAGGCGCAGTTGTAGTATGGCGCACTGACCTCTTCATCGCTGAGGCCAGACGCCAGCTCTCTGACACCTCCTCCTATTCCCAATCCTATTCCCAATTCCTTCGCCTCCGCCGCATCTGCTCCCAAGATGAGGCATTCCACTCCCGGACATCCCAGATGTCCTCGTTTTTCAAGGACTGCAACTTCCCCTCCACAGTGGTCGAAAAAGCCCTCGACCGTGTCTCTCACATTTCCCGCAACTCATCCCTCACACCCCCTCCCCACAATAATAACCAAAAGAGAATCCACCTCGTCCTCACGTACCACCCCACCAAACTCCGGATCCAACGCATCATCCTCTGCCACTTCCGTCATCTGCAATCTGACCCCACTACCAAAGACATTTTTCCCTCCCCACCCTTATCTGTCTTCCGGGGGGACCACTCTCTCCGTGACTCCCTTGTCCGCTCCACACTCCCCACCAGCCCCACCACTTTTCCCTGCAACTGCAGGAAGTGCTACTCCTGCCCCTACACCTCCCCCCTCACCCCCATCCCAGGCCCCAAAAAAACCTCCCACTTAAACAGATGTTCACCTGCACATCTGCTAATATGGTATACTGTATCCGCTGTTCCCAATGTGGCTTCGTCTATATCGGGGAAACCAAATGGAGGCTTGGAGACCACTTTGTGGAACACCACCGCTCGGTTTGCAACAAACGACTGCACCTCCCAGTCGTGAACAATTTCAACTCCCCCTCCCACTCCTTGGACGACATATCCATCCTGGGCCTCCTTCAGTGCCAGAACAATGGCACCCGAAGGTTGCAGGAACAGCACCTCATATTTCGCTTGGGAACCCTGCAGTCCAATGGTAGCAATGTGGACTCACAAGCTTCAAAATCTCCTTTCCCCTGACCGCATCCCAAAACCAGCCCAGCTTGTCTCTGCCTCCCTAATCTGTCTGTCCTTCCTCCCACCTATCCACTCCTCCCACCTCAAGCCCCACCCTCTCTCTCTATTTATTTCAGAATCCCTTTCCCCTCCCCCATTTCTGAAGAAGGGTCCAGACTCGAAACGTCAGCTTTCGTGCTCCTCTGATGCTGCTTGGCCTGCTGTGTTCATCCAGCTCTACACCTTGTTATCTCAGATTCTCTCGCATCGGCTGTTCCCACTATCCCTGGATGGAGATAAAGAGTTCTTTTTCAGGTTGGCGACCTGTAATCAGTGGCGTTCCAACGGATCATTGCTGGGACTGCAAATATTTACAATATAT
Source organism: Rhincodon typus (assembly GCF_021869965.1). Taxonomy (NCBI): domain Eukaryota; kingdom Metazoa; phylum Chordata; class Chondrichthyes; order Orectolobiformes; family Rhincodontidae; genus Rhincodon; species Rhincodon typus. The sequence goes on along the minus strand of NC_063342.1, from coordinate 64,559,211 downwards.
ATTAATGACTTGGGTGGAAAGAAGCGAATATACTGTAGCCACATTTGCAGAGACACAAAAATAGGTGGAAAGGCAAGTTGTTGTGGCGATACAAATAGACAGGTAAGTGGGCAAAAAGTTGGCAAATGTGAAATTATTCATTTCGGAAGCGAGAACAAAAGTTCTTTTTAAATGGAGAAACACTGCAGAAAACTGCAACACAGATTTGGGGGTACTTGTATGCAAAACAGTGAAAGCTAGCACATAGGTACAGCAGATAATCCAGAAGGCTCATGGAATGTTAGTCTGGGGGACCCTCTTGTGATGCAGTGGTAGTGTCCATTCCCAAGATCAGAAAGCCTAGCTTCAAATACCATCTGCTCTAGAGGTGTATAACATCTCTGAACAGGCTGATTAGAAAAATAGATTGAATAAAAAATTAATGGATGCTGGCCCTTATTTCAGAGAGACTTCAACTATAACAGTAGTCTTACTGCAATTGTAGAAGGTGCTGGTGAATCACATCTGAAGTACTGTGAACAGTTTTGGGCCCCTTATTTAAAGAAAGATGTAGTTTCATTGGAATAATCCCCAAATTGTCTTATGAGCAAAGGTGAAACAGTTTGGGATTCTTTTCACCGGAGTTTAGAAGAATGAAAGGTGATCTTATTAAAACATTCAGGATTCTAGAGTGGTTTGACAGGGTAAATGCTGAGAAGATGTTTCCCCTTATGGGAGAGTTTCAGACCTGAGGGCATGGTCTCAGAATTAAGAGGCACCAATTTAGGAAAGAGATGAGGAGAAATTTCTTCTCTTAGAGGGTTGAGAGTCTTTGGAATTCCTTGCCACAGAGAGCTGTGGGACTACTGTGTACTTAAGACTGAGACAGATGGATTCTTGATCGAATCAAGGAATCAAAAGGGAAAATGGAGGAAAATGGATGTTGGGAACTTTCGATCAGCCACTGTATGGTGCAGCAGGCTTGAAGGGCCAAATGGCTTACTCCTGTTCCTATTTCTTATGACCTTATGCCAAAGCAATCAGTTTTTCCCTATGTACTCTGTCTCGGTTTCACAAGATTTTTCAGGGAGGCCAGAAAGAACAAGATTGAGAAAGTGCTGTTAAGATTTGGAAAGGAAAGTTTTAATGGATTTTTATTTATGAATGATAACAGATAAGGGGTCAGCATTGGCATAGATGCACTTGGAGTGAACAGAAGAATACATGTAAGTTTCATTAGCATGTGGGCTCAGACATGGGTGGAGACAGGCAATAGTGCCAAGATAAATCTAACTCAGGATTTAAGTATGTGGAATGTACAAAAGTTCTAGCACAGGATCCTTTATTCCACTGGCATCAAACACAGACAGATTTGTATGAAAACTTTAAATAAATTAGTTTTTTTAAAATTTTAAACTGGATAAGCATTGGTCAACATACAAAAGCCATAAAAGCTCAACTCCTGGACTTGAAATCAACACAGTTTGCACTTGCTTGATAAAAAATGGGGACCATTGTGTGTTCAATTTAACAGGAGTGTGAGGTCTTGATCCTGAACATTTTTACTTTATCCCCTATTCCCAATCCTTATAAACCGTACTTTGGCTGTTAATTTGGATTTAAAAGCACATTGGAGAAACAATGTTGGGAGCCATGGTCTTATAGCACATCTTGTACAGTGTTTCTCATAACACGTGAGTCAGATAACCTAGCTGTCTATATCACATGGTATCTTCAGCTTCTCAGGGCTCCTCAGATTTAGTGGGATTCTACACTGACCAGAGTTTCCTCGTGTTTTTGTTACATGGGTTCTCACTCCAGTTGTCCAGAATAACATTGGCAAAGTTTTTTTTAAGATGTTAAGTGAACTGACCAGGTAGATAGAAATTTAATATAACCACTGGTTGAGCAGTTCAAGGTTTGAAAGCATAGCCTAACATTCGAGTCAGGCCCTTCAGAAATGGTTAAGAATTTTATGTCCACGTAAAGAGCGGTGTCGGTTTGCAAATCGTGATTGTGGCTAGATTATTTGTTAATTTTAAATCTGATTGATAATACTTTTGCTTAACAAGAAACTAAGAGAGATGGCGCAAAGGTAGGTAAAGAATTGTCACAGATCAGTCATGATCTCCCTCAAGAGCCGACAAAATGGCTTAACTTGCACCTTTATCTCTAACTTGTACCTATATTCTGAGACCTATTATCACCATCTCAGCTGGGACCAGTCAATACCAGCCCTGGAACTGACGAATGTTTTAACCTGCACTTAAGGTACAGGCATCCTCTACAGCTCCCTTGCGGGGGAAAAGAAAACACTGCGAAATGCTTCTGCTGTTTTCTGAACTGTAACACCTGACCTGGTCGCACAAAGATACCCATCACTCTTTTGTCATCGGGATAACGACTGGATTCCATTCTCCCTTTCTTCCCCCAAAACCTCACCGGGAACCAAAATGGCGCGCGCACACACACCGCCGCCCGTTCGAAACCCCCAGTCGTCATGGTTACAAACGGTTTTCCCTACCCAGCGAAGAAGGGCAGGAGCTATCGCGATATCTTTCGAAGTTTCTTCCTCCCCACCCCCACAACTCCGAACCCTCCCCCTTCTTCCCGGCAACATAACTCCATCGGTCGGTAATTGAAAACAGAGGAGCTCAGGCAGCGGAAAGCCTGGGGAAGGGGTGGGGACCAAAAGCAGACTGACTGACTGACTGGCTGGCTGGCTAACTAACTAACTAACTGTCGAACAAAAGATGTCCGGGGTCGTGGCGGAACTGGAGTGAGTGAGTGTCTGACCGGCTGACTTAGGTGTCAGGAATCCGGTCCAGAGCGTAGGGAAAACGGGTGGGCAGTGAAGCGCTCGAGCACCACCCTCCCCATCCTTCAAACTCTTCATCGCGGAGTTCGGAGGGGGCGCTGGGCAGCTGGAGCCGACATCAATGGGTGAGTGCGGCATCCGGAGAGTTAAACCGGACCGGGGAGGGGGCGTCTGGCGATCTCCCATCTCCCCGGTTAAAGCGGACACGTCCCGTCGGCCAGGGTCCTGTCAGCAGCAGCAGCAGCACCACCACCATCATCCCCGCCCCTGACACGTTTGCAGCGGGCTGACAGAGAGAGAGAGAGCGCTCTCCCCATTTCCCGTACACTGCCACTCTGCCACACGTTGCTGCAGCCCCGGCAGCAGCAGCATCATCTTCCCCGCCCCGCTCCCCCAACTTACTGGCCATCCGCAAGGGAGCAGACTGAGCTGTATCTCCCTCAATCCCCTTCTCATGGAGCCTGGAGTCCTATGATCTCCGACGGTTTTGGGTATATCTGTCCCATTTCAAGGCTGCATATCGGCAGCACTATCACAGGGGCGGCTTTCGAGATTACTCCCAGGCTCTGGTGCGGGGCAACACTTATGCTAAATATAATTGAACAATAGAGAAACTGTTCCTTGTTTCAAATTTATTCTATACGCCTCATGTCAAATGATATATTTATGTACATAGTTATGGACATTATAAATCCAAACACCACTCTCCCCTCCTGCACCCGGTTCCCTTTGCTGACTTCATATTTTTGTTTGTATGATAAACATTCTCGCATTGTAGAAGAAGCCTTGTACAGTTATAACTGTCGGGTGATGCCTCTGTGCCAGGCCGTGCCTTTGGTTCTGGTACAGAGTAGCGTTGAATAACTTGGATCATAATTAGTTTAGTCTCTGGTGACCCTTAAGTATCATTATCATAGAATCATCGAATCTCTACAGTGTGGAAGCAGGCTATTCGGCCCATTGAGGCCATACCGACCCTATGAACAGCATCCCTTCCAGAAGCCCCTCCCTCATCCTATCCCTGTAACCCTTCATTTACCAAGGCTAAACCACGCAGCCTGCACATCCCTGGACACTATGGGCAATTTAGCCATTCCACTGAAATATTTAAGTTTTTCTTTAAATATAAACCCAATATCTACCAATTGCTAATTTTTGCTTGACATGTATCTGTAAAATATAGAAGGTTCAGAAGGGAATTGAAAAGCAAATAAAAGAAAGAAAGCAGAGTATGAGAAGAGGTGGTCAGCCAATATAAACAGGAATGCCAAAGTCATTGATAGAAAAATCAATAAAAATGGGCAGCACGGTGGCTCAGTGGTTAGCACAGTGCCAGGGAGCCGGGTTCGATTCCAGCCTCGGGTGACTGTGTGGAGTTTGCACATTCTCCCTGTGTGTGTGTGGGTTTCTTCTGGGTGCACCAGTTTCCTCCCACAGTCCAAAGATGTGTAATTAGTTGGATTGGGAATTCTAAATTACCCATTGTGTTCGGGGATGTGTGGGTTAGGTGCATTAGCCATGGGAAATATAGGGTAGGGTGATGGGCCTGGGTGGGATGCCCTTCGATGGGTTGGTGTGGACTTGTTGGGTTAAATGGCCTGATTCCACGCTGTAGTGATTTTATAAATTTTTTTAAAAAAGATAGTAAGAGGAGGAGTAGGGCTGCCTAGGGACTTATTAGAATTTGGGATGGGGCATATTCGACGCATTAAATGAGTAGCTGGATCTGTCTTTACCAAGGAAGGAAATCCTTTCCTGCCATGGTCAATGTAGAAGTTTAAAATTAATATGTAGGAAATACTAGATAGGCAGTCTGCACCCAGAGTTGGTAAAAGCATCAGAGTCAGATGAGTTAACATCCAAGGATGCTAATGGATTTGAGAGTGGAAATTGCAGTAGTGCATAATGATTATATAGTATTCCCACCATTCTTCAACTTGGGTGGTGCCAGACAGCTGAAGAATTGAAAATTGAAAATGTTACATTGCTGTTCAAAACAGTGTGTAAAGATAAGTTGTAACAGCAGTACTGTCTTGTGTCCAGTTCTGGCACCACTCTTTAGGAGGAATGTGAAGGCGTTGGAGTTGTTATAGAAAAGATTCACAAGAACGGTTCCAAGGATGAGGAACATTACTTATGTTAGAGGCATAGATTGGTGAAGTTGGGACTTGAAGAAAAGGTTGTGAGGAGATTTGATAAGAGGTATTTGAAATTGTGAGAAGTGTAGATGGAGGAGGTTGAGAACCGGAGAGCAAAAAAAAATTGGCAAAAGAAGCAGTGGTGAAATGAGGAAAATGTTTTTCATGCAGTAAGTGATAGGGATCTGGAATGCACAGCCTGAGAACATGGTGGAGATATGGTGAATCGACTTTAGATCAGTTGAGGTTGGTTGAGTTGTTCTGCATCCTGCTGTGGTAGATACCAAATGGTACTTGCTAAACCCACAATAAAATTTCTGCTGTTATACATGATTCTGTGATTGAGTAACACTTGCTGAATATCCCAAATGCACCGATAGGTACAATATCGACCAGTTTAAGACAATCAGTTGTTTGTAATGCAGCTCATTTACATTTGTTAGAAATTACAGTTTTGTTTGTAGTGCAATCAAAAAGGAACATGTTCAAGGCTTGTGCCTTTTCTGAACTTCCAGGGTACTTTGGATGCCATTGGTTCCCCATTGGTCTGAACATTGTCATGGAGACAGCGATCAGTCAAATTGCTAACCAATCAACATCTTCTTTCTCCTGTAGGATAAATTTTTATTATCTTTTGGGATTTGGCATGTTTTTAGTTCTGATTGCAAGATGAAAAGCTTTGGAAATATGTCTTTGCTGCAGCAAAATTCAATTTCCGTACCACCAAGTAAAGATTATGTATTATTGACTTCTCTGATCAGTTGTTGCTTGTTTGTTAAATTTATATCAGTAACTGTATTTTTGATTTAGAAAGTCAATAATGAAATGTAATGGTACGTGGTGACTAGCTTTTATTCCGTTTGCTTATTAGAGTTGGGGGTTGGTTAGCTCGGTTGACTGAATTGGTTTGTGATGAAGAGTGAAGACAACAATACAACTTCAATTTCTATACTGGCTCAGGTCCATGAAGGCCCTGTCTTCTGGACCTTGTCTCCCGTTTGTGGCAAGGTGACCGTTTGATTAAACTTATCACCGGTTGTGTGTGTCACTTTGAGAGTGCAGTCTTTGGTCATGTTGGAACTATGGTTTATCTAATTCATTTATTGGAGTTATGTATTTTCCTAAATTTGCTTGGACATTAAACTCTAAAATTGTCAACTCGACTGTTTGCTTATTAGAGGACATAGCCATTTTACTGTTTCTTAAATGCGTTCACTTTGTTCGCCTTAGCAACTCTTTTGCAACTTTCTGTTGTTGATCATTTTCTGCCTCTTCTGCACAACTATCACCCATGCTTTGTTACAGTGTGGAGCTGGAGGAACACAGCAGGTCAGGCAGCATCAGGAGCAGGAAAGTTGACGTTTCGGGTTGGGACCCTTCATCCGTTTCCCCCAGCTCCACACTGTATTGACTTTGACTTCCAGCATCTGTTGTTCTTGCTAAATAAAAACCAAAAGAACTGTGGATGCTGTAAATCAGGAACAAAAACAGAAGTTGCTGGAAAAGCTCAGCAGGCCTGGCAGCATCTGTGAAGAAAAAAAGATCAGAGTTAACGTTTCGGGTCTGGTGACCCTTCCTCTGAAGTTCTGAGGAACGGTCGCCAGACCTGAAACGTTAACTGATTTTTTTTCTTCACAGATGCTGCCAGACCTGCTGAGCTTTTCCAGCAACTTCTGTTTTTGTTTCTACAGTTCTTGCTATCTCCTGTCACCCATGCTTCCTTGTTATGAAACGTTTGAAAGTATTGTCTTTAGATTATTAAATCATAATCTAGTAAACTGATTTAAAAGGTTCAGGGGAAAGTCCATTCGGAATTTTGCCATCCAATAGAATTAGCTGGTACAGGTTTACTGTTAAAATAGTACCAGTATTGGAGCTTATATGCACAATGGAAATATCGAGCAATCTGTGTTCACACAGTGAATTGCTGGCAGTTTCTTTCCATTTTAAAATTAACTAGTAGATCTTATTGACCAAAGTTCTATGAAACTATTGTATGAAAGTTCAAACCTTAAAGTTTTGGTTATTGCTAGATGTAGGTGTAATGAGAATTAAGTAAACTGGGACTCCAGTCTCTCTGCCATGTGTATCAAATTTTTGAATCTGCAGGCAATTATTGCTATATTTTTGAATAATCTTTTGCATTCTTCTTCATTACTTTTTTGATAAAGTGAAATTTAAATGATACCAACCTGCATGGCAATCATAAAACAGTCATGTGTTCCTGGAGCAAAAATAGTTAGTGGCACAAGTGAATTGAGGGTTTTGGGAAGTTGTTAATATAGTCCAGTTCCCCAAGTGAAGTTGTGAACATTTCTATTTTATTGTCAGGAATTGATGCTTGTTTGCAATGGTAAGACTCTCAATATGCTGCCTACCAAAGTGTCATAAAGGAAGCTGTAATAGCTGTCACATTTGCAAAGTTGCTAGCTAACCTCAGAGTGCACCACCTAACAAAAATGTAAATTTTCAAGACATGAGATGCCAGGGTTGTTTTGAATGTTTTTCAGAGTTTGCGAATACTAATATTTTATCAGTGCAGTTTTTGTAAGTTGTGTGTGTGTGAGTGAACCTTTTCTTGCTTTCCTGTCCTTGGCCTACTTCTGCAGAATAAAACTCTTTACTGTGTTACAATACTGTCTCCTGGAATAGATTAGCACCATTACTAGTGGGTGATTTGTTCAACTTTATCTGATTAGTCAGCTTCATATCTGTGCGAAATTTTGAATTTGTTGTACTAAGTTGTGGGTAGTTTTTAGCTGCGTGACCAAGCTGGAGAGAATGTGAACCACCTTGGAGGAAACGTATTGTTTTGATTGATTGATTGGAACTCCTGTCACAATGTATTATCAAATTCAATCGTCAATTTTGATTGTGCGTATTTTTGAGGTTTGATCACATGCCCACCCAACTCCACCCATTCCATCCTTGTACTCCTGCTACTGGGCATCCTGTTCACCCTTGTGATACATTGACTGCCTTCTGGAATTGGAAAATAAATTGCCTGGTTGTTTGATTGACATTTAGCTGTCATCCAACTGTTTACTCCCACCTCCCCGGCACCCCCACCTTCAATATTTTTATAGTTAATGAACAAGTATTCAAAGCAAATGTGAAAAAACTGTTTTTTAGCATTCCTTTTTAACACACTCCCACCCTGCTCCCCACTTCCTGAACATTATGTTCAGCTGTGCTCTTACCCGACAACTCTGACAACCGCACACAGATCTTAGGAAGCCATCTGGAGGAACTGGACATATTTCTAACCTGTGAAATTAATTTGTATGTTTGTAGAGTGTGCGTGTTTGTGGCTAGGTTCTTAATTAAAATAAAAAATTACATTTTAATCACTGGGGGAGAAGAACTATCTTTGTACGTGCATTTGAGCCAGATGCTGTCAAACTTAAAAAATAGTAGGAATAGGCCATCCAACCCTTTGAGCCTGCTCAATTCAATGAGATTATAGCTGATTTATGGTCTAACTCCATACACCAGCTTTTGGCCTATATCCCTCAATGCTTTAGCTGAACAAAAATTAATCTATCTTAGATTTAAAATTAAAACTGATCTAGCACCAGCTGTCATTTGTTGAAGAGAGTTCCAAACATCTACCACCATTTGTGTGCAGAAGTGCTTCCTAACACCTTTTCTGAATGGTCTGGCCCTAATTCTCAGACTATGCCCCTTGGTTCTAGGTTCCCTAGCCAGTGGAATTAATTTATCTGCCCTGATTTTTCCTATTAGACTTAGAACATTATGGGTGATCTGATCAAAATTCTATAGAAAATACCCCTAATTTGTATAATCTCTCCTCATAATTTAACCTCAAATCCAGGTATCATTCTTGTAAACGTACGTTTTACTGCCTCAAAGGCCAATATATCCTTCCTAAGGTGTGGTTATAGCTGATCATCCGACTCTGTTCCCTGTTCCCACTTTCTTCCCATACCTTTTAGCTCCAAGAACTATCTAACTCCTTCTTGAAAACATCAATTTTTCTGTCCTCAACAGCTTGCTGTGGCGGAGAATTCCACAGTCTCACCACTCTGGGTGAAGAATTTTTTTCCAAATCTCAGACCTCATATCCCTAGACTCTGACCTCTGGTTCTTGACTCTCTGGTCATTGGGAATATCTTTCCTGCATTTACTCTGTGTAATCCTGTTAGAATTTTATATGTTTGTAAGAGATTTCACCCACACACAGCACATGCACATCTCATTCTTCTGCCAGTGAATATAGTCCTACCTGATTCAGTGTCTCATAATTTGTCTTGCTATTCCAGGAATCAATCTGGCAAACCTTTTATTGTGCTCCCCCCCTCAGAAAAGGAGACCAAAACTGTATACAATACTCCAGGTGTTGTCTCACCAAGGCCCTGTAAAATTGCAGCAAGACATCCTTGCTTGTGTACACAAATCCTCTCACTATGAGACCAATATGTTATTTGCCTCCTTCACCACCTGCTACACATTCATTTGTACAAGGACACCCATGTCATGTTGCACCTCACCCTTTCCTATTCTATCACCATGCAAGTAATAATCTGCTTTCCTGTTTTTACTACCAAAGTGGAAAACATCACACTTACCCACAATGTAATTCATCTGCCATGCATTTGCTAATTCTCTCAACTTGTCTAAATCGTGCTGAAGTATCTGCATCCTCCTCACCAAGTAACCCTCTTACCCAGCTTTGTGTCATCTGCAAATTTGGAGATATATCTAGTTCCCTCATCTAAATTATTCATATATATACTGTGAATAGCTGAGGTCAACGCATTGATTCCTGAGGTGCCCCATTCTCACTGGCTGCCACTCAGAAAAAGACCGATTTATTCCTACCCTTTGTTTCCTGTCTGCCAACCAGTACCCTATCCATGTTAGTACACCATCCCCAATCCCAGAATAATGGAGCAAGCTCAATGAGTGCAAAGAAGTATTCCTGCTCCTATTAAAGATGTTATTCACTACTAGCATTAAATATTTTCTAATTAACTTGTTCAGAGATGTTATTGGACCATCTGAAGCAGATGGGACTTGAACTCTGACCTCCTGGTCTAGAGATATGGACACTATCAATGCATCCCAAGATTATCTCCTCATCTGTCACTTCAGGAACAATGCTCTAGCGATGAGTCTTGGCCTAATGGTTGCAGCATGAGGCCTGCCTGTCTAAACATGATTTAGACCAAGGCCAGAGGTTTTCCAAACAAGTTTACTCATTCACTTAGGCTGTGTTTTATGCTATATTTTAAAAATACTTTTGAGGTTTGACATCGGATTGTACTGGGTTTGTGTTGAATGCTAAATTGACTGTCTCTCTTTGCTGACATGGAAACTGGAAAAGAAGCTGGAGCAATAAAACTTTACTGTTTCAAGTTCATAAATTTAAGCAAAAATCTGAAATGGAACAGTTTTCCTTCTCTAAGCTAATTCCAACATTGAACGTGAGATGGAACAATAAAGTGTGGGCCATGGGTTTGTACCAATGACCATCTGATCATCTAATGTGACAAACTAAATTGTGCCTCTTTGCAGCTGTAAATTAAGGGAAAATGGATATCATGCGTGGAAATGCAAGACACGGTCTATCTAATTGGGATGAATTCTGCTAGGAGATTGCAGGAGTTGGATATAAAGTTGCCAGATCTGAACTTTATCTTGTATAACATGAAACTGTTTGGAGTTATGTCGCACAATATGACCATTTGGTGTTCAGTCAGTGGAGTAATTTGACATTTGTTAAAATTTTCTTTTTATTTTTATTCCAGTGGAAGCGATTGTTGAGTTTTCTTATGAAGCTCAGCATGATGATGAGCTGACCATTTCTGTAGGAGATATTGTAACTAATATCAAGAAAGAAGATGGAGGCTGGTGGGAGGGTGAACTCGATGGCAGAAGAGGTTTGTTCCCTGACAACTTTGTAAGAGTGAGTATACATCAGTCACTGTCATTATGTAATATTTGGTGTTGGCAGATATTAACAGTGGAGGTCTTTTAGTAGAGAAAGCTGATGCAGTCTATTCTGTTTGTAGAAGTATTTTAGCAAAAAAAATGTTCTTGCAACCTGATCAAGATCTAGTATCAATGCACGTCTTCCATTCCCACAGTAAAGGCTGCGTTATGTTTGCTGCTTCCTTCTTACTAAGTGTGCTGCTTGTGTTGTTAACAGATGTTTCCAAATTATTTACTGAAATGTTCCATTAGCTGTTACAAGTTACTTACCCAGAAGTTGCAAGAGTCTTCCAATTTTCAAAGTAGTCTAAACTGAGCAAGATTAAGAATTTTGCATTCTAGATTTACCCTTAATTTACTTGCTGTTAAAATCAATCTTGAAGTGTAGTTTGATTTATGAAGTAGCACTGAATTGCTAATCAAAAGGGTTTTTTGTAAGCAGTGTGTTTTTAAACTGTCTTCTGGAGCATGCAATTTAAATTTGGAGTGAAATCGTACTGTCACTCAGACTTACCACTTCCTTCCTTCAAAGTTATGAAAATGAATTGTTTTCATAATCCGAACTTTTCCTGACCAAAACTGTAACCGTAAGCTACATTCATAATACTGTTTTGAGGCCATGTTTACAAAACTGTTATTTCAAGTCTCTGCACTTGTAAAACTATATATTCTTGAATATGTTGTCAACATTCATGTGACCTGTTTTTTGAGTTACCAGTTTCATCAGGAAGATGTATTGAAGTAACGCTTTCTACCTCTGAGCATCAGCTAGTTGTTAACATCTGCACTAGTGAAAAGAGCAGGAAACTGTGGTAAATAATTATTTGCTTGGTTGATTTCATCTGTGTTTAAAATGAGCTGGTAATGTAGAAATGAAGAATCCTTTTTGTAAGATTCTGGTTATATCTTGTTAACAAACATTACTTTGTGAACCTTAGCAGTAAGCTCACATATATCATGGTTCACACACAAATATTAATACAGTTGAGCATAACAGTTAACACACATCATGCACCTATGATGCAAAATGATTTATATGTAAAAGCATCATAATCTATAAAGGTCAGAAGGGAATTGTGTTCAATTATTAGCTGATGCTAAATCAGCAAATCCCAAATTGAGTTGATGAGGGGCATATTGATGTTGGTTTTAATGTTGCTGGCTCAGAGAGTTCCATGCAGCTAGAGTTTTTTGTTTGTAATTAACTGCTTCGTATCCTATGCTGAAAAACACTTTGAAGGATACAGCCCTAAACATCAGGGATGCGAAAGTTGTGCCATTTTGTGCATTCTTGAATTGGTTTTGAGATCTTGTGGCAGAGTGGCATCCTGCACCTTGATGCGAAGATTTGGGCTTGTCTCTCGCCTGCTCTAGAGATGTGTCATAACATGACCAAACAGGTTGATTAAAAATATCTGAAAGCTAAAGTGGGGGATGGGTAGGAAGCGGTAGGACAGAAGGCCCGGAACAAAATGGACCCAAGGTGCAAGATGTGGTGCGTGAGTCTAAGATGCTGGACATTGTGTCAGGGGTGTTTGCGTCTGGCATTTTAAAAGATTGATGACATTATTTTCGTGATACAAATTTGCAAATTTGATTTATTGCATTTAGTAGAAATTGTACCCTTCAATGATCAGATGTGATAGAAGAGGTTAGTGACTTGAGGGATTTGGTTAGCTGAGTAGAGCTTATTATGAAAATAACTTTGGATTGGCTGCAGTTAGGTCTGTTACTTGTATTCTTGAATTTTATGAAATACAGAAAGTGAGAACAAATAAAGTCACACTTTATTTTCTGTTTTGATACTGTATATCCTTGCAATTGATTTAATGACTAATTAAGGAGATAGAAGAACATTTTTCTAATTCCACACTTGCTTAAAGGCGATGGATGGTTAAGCTTTATCTCTACCCAGCTATCTAATTTCCTGTGTGAAGGTATTATAGCATATGTTTATGCTTCAGAGACAGTCTGGGATAGTTCCAGAATATCACTTCATGATCAGAATAGCTTGTAAACCACAATGTTCAGTCCTTTGAGAGTTGTTGCCGATTGGAATTGTGATGTTCCTGTCAAGTCCCAAAATGAACATGTCAGTGCAGCCAAAATCCACTTTCCTGAACAGTTATACAGATTTAAAAGATTTGCTTATTTCTTTGTGTCCCTTGTGATTTTGGAACAGTAATCATCTTTTCCTTTCAGAATCTTTACCTCTTTTCTCTGATTAAAATAATTCTCTTTTACTTAATATGTTTCAGCCCTTAGTATGTATTTAAGATTAGAATAGATTTAAAGATCATTTAAAAACAAAATTCAACAACACTGCTTGTGCCTTTTTGACCTTTGTGTATTTCAAAAGTGGACGTGTGTGTGTGCTTGAGCATGGGTGTGCATTTTACTGTTTCAACTTAACTTCACCTTCAAGCTAGTCAGTGAACAGTAAATACCCATTGAATTACTTTCTTTATATATCTCACCTGAAGGACTTGGCTTGCATTTATGTAGCTTTTTCAGTGTAGAAAAATATTTCCATATGCTTCAGAGGCCTAAATGAAAATGGGTCTCATGCCAAAATAGCAATATTTGAGAGGGATAATCAAAGGGGTGAATTGTAATCTGCCTCAAAGATGGAAAGGAATGCAAAAAGATGATTATAAGGAGGAATTCCAGGACTTGAGGGCTGATTTTGCAGTTCAGGATTAGGGGAATACAAGAAACTAGAGTTGTAGTCCTGGAGAGTTTTGGGCAATTCTTATTGGAGGAGAATAGAGATGGAAGGGATAGGAAATAATTTTATATGTGAAGATAGAAGGATGACCAGAAGAGTATTGGAGTATTTGGGGCAAGAATATGTGGGTTGGGTTGGGTACCTATTTAAATTTGGTGAAAATGTAATGCAACTCCAACATGCCAGCTTTTGGTGCAATAAGCTACATGCAAGTAATTTGCTTTTTTTAGCGGGCACTCAGTAGCGGTGGCAGGAAGCTGAATAAGATGCTATTTAATCCCGTAGCTACATGCAAATGAAGGGATTTCAAATTGAATTCAACCCTTTGGAATTAATTTCCCCAGTGTGGGTTTTCCAGGATATGTGCCAATGAAAAGGTAAGTTTCAGATGGAGTTTATGGAGGGGCCGTTGAAACTTCATATTATTTGATCTCAATCAATATTCAGTTATGACTTCATTGTCATTTCCTTCTGGCAGGCAAAATATCTGCATAGAGGTTTTCATCACCCTGTGTTAGCTAATTTTTGTTGGTACATGAACAAATAATGCTTTGATTTTAAAGTTCTCATCTGAATTTTAGTTCTGCCATGACCTTTTTTTTTCTTCCCCCATCTCCCTCTATATTTGTATTCTTCACCAGTTCCAGAATCTTCAATTACCTGTGCTCAGCTTTTTCTAGCCTTGAGCAATTTTAATTATTTGGTCATTGGTGGCTGTGAGTTCTGCTGCCCAGATCCTAAGCATAGATATTGAGGATCAAAATTTCAATCTCTCTTTTTACTCCTTTTGAAACATTTTAAAACCTAGCTGTTTGGCAGAGCTTTTCACCATTTACCCTATATGGCCTAATGTGGCTCGATGTCCAATTTAATTTTAAAGGTTCATATGAAGCATGGTGAGACATTATATTACAAAGTTGTTGCTGTCACATCAACACTAGGAGAATAAGAGTTCCCTCGAATGTTTTTGATAGTACATGTGAAGAAGATCACCAGTCTCAGCAGCAATGATGTATGCTGGTGGTATCAGGAAGTGCATAAGTGAGGTTTAAAGTCTACTTTTTGGACCTGGTAATATTGCATTACTAGTTCCATTTGCTTTTAATTTCTTTGCTTCTACTTATTCCCGCTGACCTCCTATAGCTGTATCTAGGGACTTGCAGTCTGTACATAAACACATTAGGTATCTGACTTGGATTGTTTGATGGGGCTAGGAAATAGATCAACTTGGAATGTGATGGTGATAAGTTGACTAAGTGCATATTCACACTTACTACTGATTATTTTAATCAACGAAATTCAGACATGTTATGACCCACCACGTGAAGCAGGTAAGACTTGAACCTAGGCCTTCTGACGCAAAGTTAGGGACACTGTCATTGTACAACAAGGGCCCTTCACTTTTATTTCATTGTTTGGTTTCCCACTAATACAGGGTACCATTGATTGCAAGCTAAGCAACATCATGGAAACTACAAGTTTCTATCAGTTGCAAAGGTTTTTATTATATCAGTGTGCAGTTGGTGTACAACGACAGGGGTCATGCAGCTATGTGCCAGGTTTCCTTAGAGCCACCGAAATGCTTTCACAGAAGAGTCAATCAAGTATTGCAGGCAACTTGTTTCACAGAGCAGATTTCAGAGATAGCTGATGTGAAGTTCCTCCTTCCAATTTAGCTTATGACACCTATGAGGACCCCTATGACTGAAGCAGTGTAAGTGTGAACACCAGAAATACATCACTACCAAGTGTTGTTGAGCAAATGATTTGACCTGTTGAAGATTCACTTCAATTGGATAGGCTTGAAGGTGATATTTACTTCTTGCCATGTGGTATGGCTAGAATTATAGCGACACCTGCTGTCTACCCTGCCCAGTATTGTACAACAGAGTAAGTTCAAGGTGGCAAAGAATGAATGTGCTTATAGGACCTCCTTGGACGGGAAGAGATGATGTATCGAAATGCGGCTCCCATTGCCAGAGCAGCTGAGGGAATCACTGGCTGGGGTTCCGTCACATCTGGCAAATTCAGTTTGATTATTGTAATTGGAGCTAGTACTAAATGAAACTCACATTCACTAATGCTGAGCCCCCTTATTTCACTACCATTTGCATTAAATAGTGCTTAAACCACTCATTCAGCCATTGGGATCTGTCATGTACTGATATAATGAATCAACTGAGAGTTATTTGGTGCTCGGTCCTTGATAATGGGAAATATGAGGAAATAGTGCTAATCAAATATTACATGACCTTTTTTAAAACAAAAATTAATGGTATGAGGTTGTAGACATGCTCGCCAAGCTGGTGGGTTTGATTGCAAATGTTTCGCCCCCCTGCGAGGTAACATTGTCAGTACACTTCCGGTGAAGCATTGGTGTTCTGTCCCGCTTGTTATTTATATGCCGTGTTTGTCAGTGCCTCAAAGTTGCTGATCTTTCGCATCCCCTTTTGTTGATGAAAACTTTGTGGTTCAGCTGAGAAAGTTTTGCGCACCTGCCTATTCTTTGGATTCTGCAGATTTCTGTCAAGTGTCTGCTTATGTGCACTTGTGAATTGCAACTCACCAGGAGAAAACTCACCAAACTGTTGCAGTGGATCTCACAAAGTGAGAGTATTTGTGTTAGTGGATGGCTATTAAGCCCTGTGACAGCACTCCGAAGCAAAAAGGGCCACTGAGAAATCATTCTTGTGCCTTTCTAGTGACGTTGCGTGCAGGTGTTAGACGACAAAGAAAGAAGTGTGAATTAAATTTGACAAAGTACTGCTTTTGACCATCACCAGAATGTAACCCTTTCCTTGTTCTGCTCTTGGTTAAGTGGAGTCAGAGATATCTTTAATTTGCTCAATCATTGGAGTTCCTAATCTCTCTCTTTCCATTGGAGATTTGAGTTTGGCATGCCCTATATTCATGGCGTTTCCTTAGTGTTTAGCACCGTCTTCTGTAAGTAGCAAAAATTTGCCTCTGTTGTACATGCCATGTTTGTCATGTAGTTGCCTGCGGAGGAAGTGTATTAAGTGGGCAGGTGAATGTCATATAAAGAATGAAGTGAGTTGCAGTGGTGGTTGGATATGTGAGGAGCTGAGGAAGAATAGATGCTGCATCAACTTAATATTTTGAGAGGAGTGATTTCATGGAGAATGCTGTCACTGTCGTGATGATTCCCTCACAAGCAGTGTTGAAAGAATTGTAAAAATGGTAACATGAGACACAGATTGGGTTGTAGGCAAGATAGTGACTGGAATTGGTTTAAAACTGGAATGTAGCACAAGCGCAATTTGGAAGGCAATACAGTGTGTGACAGATTTGGAAACTTCAAATAGGCATATAGTGAAAGAATGACTTGGAACTGGAATTTAGCATGTTGGAAAGGGGGAGCTAAAACTAGAATATGGTGCATTAGAGTGGCATGGAATTGGAGGTGGAAGGTGACATGCATGAGAGGGGTGAGGAGTTGAAACTGGAACAAGAATTTTGTTCGATGAGACTATGAATGAGAATTGGAACTAGAACATGGCCCACAAGAATAGCAGCAAATTAGACCTGGACATGTAACAGGAACATGGACCATAACGGTGGTGAGGAATTGAAAACTTGAGATGGGATGTGAGGGAGTACGTGAGTGTGACGGAGAGCTGGAATATGGCACAGGAGAGTGGTGGCGAATTGTAACTTGAATGTAGCCCGTCCGAATTGCTGTGAATTGGTTGTGGCCAGTGAGTGGTGGCAAATTGGAATCTGAGCTGGAACATTGTGTGCGCATGAGCAACAGATAGGGAGTTGAAATCGGTCACTGAGCTGGAATGTGGTGCATGTGCATGAGAGAGAGAGAAAACCAAGCTGCAGTGTGGCGTGTATGGACATGAGAGATGGGGTAGTTGGAATCGGAGTTGGAAGGTGGTGCGTATGAAAGATAGCGAGTTGAAATATGAACCAGAGCTGGAATCTGGAATGCAAAAGAAGTGACCAATTGGAATCTGTACGGGAACGCAGCATGTGATAGGCGGGAAATTGAATTTGGGATGGGACTGGGACACGATGTGGGAGCTAGACCATGGTGTGTGTGAGAGATTATGAATTCAAGCCAGATTATTTTGTGTAAGAGAGGTGTGAAATTGGAATGAGAATAAGGTATTAGAGAATGGTAGTGAATTGGAACTGAAACATGACCTGCAAGAATGCTGGTGAATTGAAGCTGGGCCATGGCCTACGAGACTGCTGGGGAATTGGAATTGGAGCTTGAATTTGGCATGTGAGAGAGAGGTGGGGAATTGGAAATGAAACTGGAACGACATTCACTACTCGCAATCATTAGTAGTTAGGAATTGGACCTGGATCGGGATCATGGCTGAGTGCTCAAGTGGCGAGGAATTAGACCCAGAACCGGAACACAGTAGACTGTGGAAGGACCGGGGAATCGAAACTGAAGCTGGAATGTGCTCTGCAAGAATGGTGGGGAATTGGACCTGGAATGGCAACGCTGTCTGTGAAAGTGGCGATGAATTGGACCAGGGTGTACAAGAGTGCCAGGGAATTGGATTTGGAGCTGGAACTTGCCATTGCAAGAATACCAGGATATTGGAATTTGAGCATGGTGTATGAGAGGCAAGAATAGGAATTGAAACGGTGTACAGGGGATGTGGAGAATTGGAACTGGACAGGGTTGTAATGGATTGTGCAAAAGTGGAGGGCAATTGTAACTGGAACATGGCCCATGGCCTGCAAGGGTGATGGCGAATTGGAATTGGTCTATGGTGTGCAATAGTGGTAAGGAATTGGAACTGGAATGGGACTGCATGTGTAAGAGAGAGCATGGTAGGAACTGAATATGGAGTGGGAGAGAGACGGAGAATTGGAGTGTGTGTGTGTGTGTATATACACATGTTAGAGAACTGGAGTTTGAATGGGCTGTGTGTGCATGCGAGCAGTGGGGAACGTGGCGGTGTGTGCAAGAGCATCCTGGACCATATGCCAGAACAGTGGGGAATGGGGCTGGACCGTGTCATTGGTAGAGAGACCGGGAATTGCTTGTGCATCGTGGCTCGAATAGTGACAGGGAACCTGACCTGGATGATGGAGTGAGGGCAGCGGGCAACTGGAACTGGACTACAGAGCGTGAGAGTGTCATTGAACTGGAACTGGATGGTGGTGTACAAGATGTGCGGTGATTTGAATTTTCACCTGGAGCCGGAATGTAGCGCATGGGAGAGGAAACTGGAAACATGGCACAGTGCACAAGTGACAGGGAATTAGCATCTGGATCTGGAATGGGACTGTAGCATGATGCATGAATGTGTTGGGAAATTGGAATTGGCATGCGTTTGTGGTGGGAAGTTGGAGCGTGGTGTAGGATTGGTCCAGAATTGGAATTGG
The DNA here is from genome assembly GCF_021869965.1 of Rhincodon typus. Classification (NCBI taxonomy): domain Eukaryota; kingdom Metazoa; phylum Chordata; class Chondrichthyes; order Orectolobiformes; family Rhincodontidae; genus Rhincodon; species Rhincodon typus. Next base: position 64,540,220 of record NC_063342.1, on the reverse strand, counting down.
AACTGTAGCTGGACGTGGTGTGCAAGAGAGTGGTGCTGAATTGGAACGTGAACGTGGCAGCAATTGGAATTGGAATGGGAACGGGAATGTAATACGCAAGAGTGGCGACGAATTGGAACGGAATACTCGAGAAAGAAGGGAATCAGAATGGGAATGTGTCACACGAGAATGATGGGTACTTGAAATGGGAACGTGGTGGGGAATTGCAATTGGAATGGATTCAGTCACGGTTTGCTGCTTTTAAACTGTTGCCGCTCTGTTGCTCCCCATCGGCTATGTGCTGTTTCTGATGAACAAACCACTAGCTGTGTCAGGTCTTGATCTGACATTTGGTTCAACCTTGCTGCCTTCACATCCTCTTTCTCTTCTCTTCTCCTCCCCCTGCCCCCTCCCCCATACCAGCCAAACAACCTGAACTTTCTGCGATGGCACTCTTGTTTGTTTCAACAAGAACTGACTGCAGACCACTCATCCCAGTCTACTTCCATGTTGGTGACTGCAGGCCACTCTTCCCAGGAACCTCAA
>NC_063342.1:64489373-64539195 GCF_021869965.1 Rhincodon typus | reverse complement strand
AGCAGGCGAGACCTGGGGGCTAATCCCAGAGCAGAGGTCAGTGTGGGAAATCAGTCTTGGAGCAGAGGCTGGTGCAGAGCACGAATCCCAGGCAAAAGCCAATGCAGGGAAGCGAGTCCTGGAGAAAACTTACCTTGGAGCAGCTGAGAGCCAGTACGGAGCGGAGTGGAGGCTTGAAGCACAGCAGGAACTGTTGTTGGACTGGGGTCTGGAACAGGCAGTCAGACCACGTGTGGAGCCCCTGCACTGAGCTACTGCAATGTAATGCTTATTTGTAATAGTTTATCTGACTGTAGTGTCTATCCTTTTAACTATTTCTCATTTCTAACTTATACTATGAATCACTGTAAAGTAATGCATCTACTTCTCTTTTTCATTCCTCTGTTTGTATCTAAGATTTATACCTAGGTACTTGTACCAAAGATGGTGCCATAAGAGGCCACATTGTAAAACTTTTCACGGTATTTCTGTACTGAGGACACGTGACAATGAAGGACACTGTTCATTCTTCTTCACCGAGATGATCCTTTGATTTGCCAGAGCTTCTGTTCTTCAATCTCTTTTCGCCATCTTCCCTCACTTCTTCGCAGGAGGCACTGATTAAGCCAACAGCCGACTGAAGCTGGTGGGAGAAAATACTGGCTTGCTTCATGTCTCTCATATTTTTACTTCAGATAGGGAGGCGCATGAACTGCTATTCCAGAAATCTGAAGGTTACTCATTACTCAGGCTGATGAACTTTGGCATCCATGAATGGTCACAAATGTACAAACCGATCAGTAACTTACTGCTGGTCAAATCTCACTCTCCAGGATCAGTAAGCTCTGCACAATCAGGAAGGAGAGATCACACAGTATAGTCAGGGAAACCGACACTATTGTCTGTGGCCAGGATAGAGAGCCCAAATAGCTATGTTGTCTGCCTCTTGTCTGGGTTCAGGATATCTCATCTGGGCTACAGAGGAACTTGGGATGGAATGGAAAGATCCAGTTGCCATGATCCACATAGGCAGCGACAATGTAAGCAGGACAAAGAAATAGGTTCTGCAGAAGGAACATCAGCAGACAGGGGCCGAATCAGTAAGTAGAACTAAAAAGATGATAATCTCGGCATCACTAAAAGAGCCACGAGCTAAATGGCACGGGGTCAACAAGATTAAAAAGGAAAACACATGGCTCAAAGATTGAGAGAAATGGGTTTGAGTTCATTGGGTACCAACACCAGGACTGGGGAAGGAAGGGGCTGTTCTGATGGGAAGGGCTCCATTTGAGTCATGCTGGAACCAGAGTCCTGGCGAAATACATAGCTAGGACTGGAGATAGGGTTTTAACCTAAACAGTGTGCGTATGCATGGGGGTTTGGTTACATAGAAAATCAGAAAATCAAAAGGTAAAGGAGGCAGTAGGATTGCAGGTTAGTGATGTGGATGATTGTTACCAGAAAATAAAAGGGACAACATGTCATATTGTGGCAAAGTACCATAAAAGTGCAGTGAAATTCAATAATAGAAGAAACTTAAAGGCTTTGTATCTTAATGCATGTGTCATTCGGAATAAAGTTGATGAACTGACAGGGCAAATCAAGGTAAATGACTATGATCTCATATCCATTATGGATACATGGTTACAAGGGGATCAAGGATTTGGAGATTCTATGATTGTAAGATACTTCAAACATCCCATTAATACTAAAGAATAAAGGGTAGGAATTAAGTACTATCACTGCAGTAGTATTAGACCAGCTAATACGGTTAAAAGCAGATGAGGCCCCTGGCTTTGATGGCTCGTATCCTACGATCCTCAACAAGGTAGCTCCATAGAATAATTGATGCATTGGCTGTAATGAGATAAAAATCCTTAGAGTGTGGCGAAGTACTGGAGGATTGGAAAACTGCCAAGGTGACACCCCTATTCAAAAAGGGAGGAAAACAAAAAGCTGGTAACTATAGGCCAACTATGTCTTCATGAAAGGGAAATCATGTCTGGCAAATTTGAGGGGTTTTTGACCAAGTCTCAGCCAGAGTGGATAGAGGAGAAGCAGTAAATGTGTTGCATTTGGCCTTCCAGAAGGCATTCGGCAAAGTACATCACAAAAGAATACGCCATGAGATAAGAGCCCAATATGTTGGAGGTAGCATACTGGCATGGATAGAGAATTGGCAAATCGGCAGAAACAACAAATGGGCTAAGGGGTTCTTTTTCAGTATGGCAACCTGTGACAAGAGGTTCCAAAAGGATCAGTGCTGGGACCTCAACTGTTTATAATATATATTAATTACTTGGAGGATGGAAATGAATGTACTGCAGTGAAATTTGCAGATAGATGGAACGGTAGGTTGTAAGAGGGATACAAACAGCTTCCAGAGAAATATTGACAGTTATGGGCAAATAGTTGGTTTAATGTGGGGAAGTACAAAGTTTTGGAAGGGAGAACAAAAGAACAGAATATTATTTAAATTGAGAGAAACTGCAGAAAGGTGAAACACAAAGGGAATTGGGGGCACTAGTACCCAAAACAAAGGAAGCTAGCACACAGGTGCAGTAAGTAATCAGGAAGGCCAACAGATGTTGGCCCTTATTTCAAGGGAGTTAGAGTGTAAGAATGGGGAAATCTTAGTGCAACTGTACAAGGTGCTGGTGAGACCATATTTGGAGTACTATGTGCAGTTTTGATCCCCTTATTTAAAAGATATCATTCCATTGGAGGCAGTTAAGATAATATTCACTAGAATGATCCCAAGTATAAAGGGGCTGCCTTATGAGCAAGGGCTGCATTATGAGCAAAGGCTGAACAGGTTTGGACTCTACTTACTGGAGTTCAAAAGTATGAGATGTGATTTTACTGAAACTTACATGATTCTTCAAGGCTTGACAGGGCAAATTCTGAGAGGATGTTTCCTGTCATAGGACAGTCTCGGACCAGAGATACAGTCTCAGAATAAAGGGGTGGCAATCGCTCACAATGTAGTCTCCTCTACATTAAGGAGACAAAGCACAGGTTGGGTGACGGCCTTGTGGAACAGCTACATTCTGTCTGTTAAAAATAACCCTCAGCTTCCAGTTGCTACAGAGGCACAATAGAGTTTCTATAGCCATATACTAGTTTTACCTGTTTTCTGCATGATGAGGTTTTCTTTTACTTAACCGTGTTGGGGAAGTGCCATTAGATCTGTCCAACAGCCTCTGGGTCTGGAATACAGTGTGATTTAAGCATTGTTCTGTGAGGTATCTTTCAGATGGATTCAGCTTCAGCAAGTTCTTCAAACAGAAAAAAATGAAATTACAATTAATCCACACAGCTGCACCTTAGAAGTAGTTTGTTTCTGTCTATGCTCTATACCTCAGGGTATCACTCGTTTAATTTTAATTGAAAAACGGAAGCCGCTTACAAGAGACCTTCGGAACAGGCAATGTTATTTCCAGAACCATTAATAAAGAAGCAAAACATGAAAAATAAAACTGAAATAGTCACATTCCTCAGAATCATTCTGCTAATGCTTCAAAGCTTTCATACCTTCATAAGGTCTAACATAACTCCACTAATAACGCCCAAATATCTTCTGTCCAGAGTCTGAGGGTGGTTTACAGCAGGGAACTGTAAGCAAAGGGTTTACTGATATTATATGTGCAAGGAATACTCAAAGTCAAAAATGCACTTCAAATTGCATTTAAATCTCTTAATGCATTTCGTTGCTTTTTAAAAATGAGAAAAGTACCTTATGTAAGACATTATCTAACATCTATTAGGGTTGCAATTAATGAATCAATAAAAATCTTATTTTGAAAATTGGTTTTTAACACATTTATGCAAAATTTGTGCAGAGTAAACTTTAGTCTCAAACTAATACAATTGGCAAGCCAGTGTGATTTTTCAAAGGACTTAATTGCTTTGCTAAAGAATTATAGGTGTTCCAGTGTTTAAATTCTAGTTCACACAAAATCATTTTATGGAAACACCTTGCACAGTTGTTTAATTCAGATGATCACTGGACGATTTCAGGGAAGTTGTTCCGATCAACGATGGAACAGTACCAACAGTACATCACTATTTATCAAAATATTTTATTAATAGACCATCTGTAAACAAATCTCATTATGCAGTACTCTTCCAAGTTGACAGTGATATTAGTGTTTGCAAATGGGAGGCTGATGCAGATGGAGTCTACAGCTGCTGAAAAAACACAGACTTGTATGTGGAACATGTTTTTGCAATCAAGATAGGACAGGCCATTAGACTATCATGGCAGGGTCAGCTCTTTGAAAGAGCTATTTGTTGTGTATTATATAGACGTTATGCATTATAGTTGGTTTGTGTTATGCTGGAACATTGTACTTTTAAGAAGTGAATCATGTGACCACCGGTGAGTCACCAGCAAGGTTCATGGGCTGGTGCAGATTTGCCTTGTTTTATTTTAGCGTGTACTGCCACTGAATAAACCTCTGTTCGAATTGCAATAGAACAACTTTATGCAGTTCTTTTGGATTGCCGGATCCTAGAGTAAAATCCAGTTCAACCCAACGCCCAGGTTTTTCTCCGCAGTCCTGCAAATTGTTCCTGGTCAAATACATATCTACTTTTAAAATTACTACTGAAACTATTTCTTCCAGCCTTTCATGGGAATGAATTCTGCATCACAGCAACTCACTGAATAAGTTCCTAAGAAATAGGGGCAGAATCAAGTCTGCTCTGCCTTCAATCTTGGCTGATATGCTCCTCACCCCGGTTTTCCTGCCTTCTCCCCATAACCTTTCAACCCATTATCAATTAAAAATCTAACTCCTCCTTAAATTTACTCACTGTCTCAGCATCCACCAAACTTTGGGGTAGTGAATTCCACAGATTCACAACCCTTTGAGATAAGTAGTTTCTTCTCAATTCTGTTTTAGATTTGCTATCATAAAACTATGACCTCTCATCATCCACTCTATGTCTATTTTATTTATTCCTATTATCATCTTGAATACCTCAATCTGATCTCCCCTCATTCTCCTGAATTCCAGAGAGTATAAGCCTAAATTGTTCAATCTCTCTTCATACGACAAACCCCTCATCTCTGGGATCATTCTAGTGAACCTCTGGACCATTTCCAATGCCACCACAATGCCATCCTTCCTCAAATAAGGGGACAAAACAGGTGCAGTCTCACCAATGTCTTGCATAGTTGCAACAATACTTCCTTACCTTTATATTCTATTCCTTTAGCTATAAAAGCCAACATTTCGTTCAATTTCTTTTATTACCTGCCGTACCTGCATGCAAGTTTTCTATGACTCATGAACGAGGACACCCAGATCCCTCTGCACCAGAGTACTCCGATATCTCTCCCCATTTAAATAGTAGTCGCCTTCCCATTTTTCTGACCAAAACATACTATGTCACACTTATCCATGTTAAACTCCCTCTGTCACATTTTGACCCACTCTCCTAACCTATCTATATCCATTTGTAAGGTTCTTATTTCCTCATCGCTATTTACTGTCCCACCTATTTTTGTGTAGTCTGCAAATGTGGGTACAGAGCCTTCTATCCCTGCATCCAAGTCATGAATACAGATTGTAAATAGCTGGGGTCCAAGGGCCAAACCCTGTGGCACCCCACATGTTACTTCTTGCCTTCCAGAAAAACCCCATTTATCCCAACGCTGTCTTCTGTCCAGCAGCCAGTCACCTATCCAAGCTAATAGATTACCTCTAATCCCATATGATCCAACCTTGTGAATTAACCTTTAGTGTGGCACCTTATCAAATGCCTTCTGGAAGTCCAGATATATTCAATCCATAGGATCCCCATTATCCACTTTGTTTGTTGCATCTTCGAAGAACTCTAGCAAATTAGTCAATAGTAATTTGCCCTTCATAAAACCATGCTGACTCTGACAGATAGCATTTTGACATTCCAAATGTCCTGATATTACTTCCTTGATAATTGATTCTAACACTTTCCCAACAGCAGATGTTACGCTAAATGGGTTGTAATTTCCCACATATTCCCAATGGGCGTTGCATTAGCATTTTTCCAATCCACTGGAACCTTGCCTGTGTCCAGGGAAATTTGGAATATTGTAACTAATAGACCCACTACCTCTGCTGCCACTTTCTTTATTACCCTAGGATGTCGGCCATCAGGCCTGGGAGACTTATCTGCCCTCAATCTTTATAGTTTGCCGAGTACCTTTTCCCTATCAACATTGATTGTTCCAAGTTCTACCTTTTCTATTGCCTCTGACTTGCCCGTTCCAGTAGGAATGGTAGTATTGTCCTCCACTGCGAAAATTGAGGCAAAGCATTGATTTAGGATCTCTGCCATTTCACTGTTTCCCACTGTTAACTCTTTGGTTTCATCTTCTAAGGGACCAACATTCACCTTAGCAACTCTCTTCCCTTTTATATATCTACAGAAGCTTTTGCTATCCTTTTTGATATTTTATGCGAGTTTTCTTTCATAATTTACCTTGGGTCTTATTAATTTTTTAGTATCCCTTTGTTTATGTTTGAAAGTTTCCCAATCTTCCAGCCTGCCAATGGCCTTTGCAATATGGTATGCCTTAGTTTTTAAACTTTATATTGTCCTTGACCTCCTTGTTTAGCCATGGAAGTTTTTTTTCACCCCTCTTACCATCTTTTTCCCTCACTGGGATATATTTCAGTTGCAAGGAACTGACCAGCTCTGTAAACAACTGCCACTGCTCATTGGCTGTCTTATCTTTTAGTCTTCCTGCCCAATCTACTCAGGCCAAACCTGACCTCATGCCTATGTAATTCCCTTTGTTTAATTCCAGAATACGACTGTGAGACTCCACTTTTTCATCCCTAAACTGAATTTTGCATTAGGTTGTAGACATGCTCGCCGAGCCAGTGGGTTTGGTTGCAAACGTTCTGTCACCCTGCTAGGTAACATTGTCAGTGCACCTCTGGTGAAGCGTTGGTGTTCTGTCCCACTTGTTATTTATGTGCCTCAGTTTGCTGGGGTGTTTGGTATTATTTCCGGTTTTGTTTCTCAAACCTTTGCAAAAACTTTGAATTTTGAATTATATCACACTACAGTCAGTACTCCCTACAGGATCCTTAACTATGATGTAATCAATTAATTGCTCTTCATTACACAAAACTAAATCCAGAGTAGCCTGCTCCCTGGTTGATTCCAAAATAAAGTATATTTTTTTCTCATTACCCTTTTGAAAGGGAAAAACAGTTTACACAATCTATTCTCTTAAAACAACTTACAATTTTGAAAACTTCTATCACATGTCCCCTTAATCATCTTTTCTCTCAGGAAGCATATCACAGCTTCCCTATTGTTTCTGCAAAAACTGAAGACCTTCATCTCTGATACTGTTCTAATAAATCTCCTCTACAAGTTCTCAAATTTATAAACATTTAACACAACTTCCTTGTTTTTGTATTCTTTATTTCTAAATACTGAAGCTACAACCTTGTGTTTTTTTTAAAACTGCCTCATTCTTCTTTCCTAAGAGGCAGATGGACTTTGTTCAGATGTGTGAATTTTTTTATATTAACAAAGCAGGTCAGAAAGTCACTTGGATGGTGACCTCAGTGCATCAATTGCTAGAAGACATGTCAAGTAGTCAAATATCTGGGAGAATTCTTACGGCTTTAATGGATAAAATTTTACATTGTTCAGTTTATGACAGAAGTAAATAGAATATAGTTGTGAGCTTTGTCTTGACCTCAAAGCAGAACAATCTGGTTTTCACAGTTCCATTCAGTATAAACAAGCATAGTTCAGTTGAGGGGACACAGTCACCTCAGCAGAAATGTCTTTCCTGTATGTGGCATTTCCAAGCTTGTATACAGTCTTCAGGTTGTTATGACTAGGAACATTGAGCTCCTTACAATTGTGAAAGGTTCATGCTCACAAACTCAGAAAATGCAAGTAAAACTGCCTCTATAGTTTACAAAGATAAAAGAAACTAGAAGGAGTCAGTTAAGTAGAAATCGCAGCATGGTGGCTCACGGGGCAGGACAGTGGCTCAGTGGTTAGCACTGCGCCAGGGACTTGGGTTCGATTCCACCCTTGGATGACTGTCTGTGTGGAGTTAGCACATTCTCCCTATATCTGCTTGGGTTTCCTACGGGTGACCCCGTTTCCTCCCACAGTCCAAAGATTTGCAAGTTAGGTGGATTGGTCATGCTAAATTACCCTGTAGTGTCCAGGAACGCGTAAGTGAAGTGCATTAGCCATGGGAAATGCAAGGCTACAGGGATAGGGTCGGGGGGATAGGCCTGGATTGGATGCTCTTCAGAGACTTGGTATGGACTTGTTAGGCCGAATGGCTCCACACTGTAGGGATTCTAAAGAAAATTCAGAGTTGGGAGCAGAGGATATTTTCTCTGTACTCAAGGGTCTGTAAATGATAGTGTTGTGGAATTGGTTGAAACTTCAATATTGTATCTGTGCTAAATTCTTTCTGAATCTTCTGTCTTCTATATCTATGCTGTTTGTCTTTTTTGTTTTGTGTAATAAATCAAAGTTTTGATTTTAAACAAGTACTGTAGCCTTATGTGAACATGTTTCAGTGACTAACCACCATGTTAACTTAAAGAAAATTCGACTCATGATCTATCAAGTCTGATTTCATTTCGGGATCTGACTTGTCCACTGATACCATTGGCCAGAATCATAAAATTTGGTGCTTGGAGACAATGAATTACATAAATTAACCCATAATTTTGCACTGGGCTCACAGATCAAGTGTCCTTCCTGTTCTTTTATAAAACTTCTTATAAAATCTGTTAGCACGTAATTTGCAATGCATTGTAACAGCCACATAGCTGCACACAAAGTTTATTTTCAAAATGGAGTTTTGTGATAAAATATTTCAAAAAAGTTCTGCTACTCTTCACCACCATAATTGATTCAAGTTTGTGTGGCAGGACTTTTTTTAGGATGATGACAAAAACAGAACAAGTCACAATACAAACTTGACAGAAATAGGTGCAATCATATCAAATAACGTGCAAATAAAACTAACACTGTAAATTTTAAAAAATGATTAATTGCATGTCATTTTTAAAAACTCTCATTACTGTCATGGTGCAGAAGGCAGCTATTTGCTCTATTGTTTCTGCACCTGCTTTACAAATGAAGATTGTGAATTGGTGCCATTCTCTTGGTTTTTCCTCACATGCCTATAAAATAATGTTTATATTAAGAAAAAAAAATCATCTAACAGCCTCTTCAATGCTTTAATTGAAACAGCCTCAACCTCACTTCCTTGTAGTTCACTACAGATTGACAAAAACAAAACATTTTTAAACTCATTTCCGTCTTTTGCAGATTACTTTAAATTTTTGCCCTCTCATTCTCAATCCTTTTACAAACTGGAACATTTTCTCCCAATCTACTCTGTTCAGATCCCTCAAAGTTGAAAGCATCTGTCAAATTTTTTCTTAGCCTTTTCTCAGACGGAAAACCGTGTCAACTGCTTCCATCTATCCTCATATCCTGAAGTCTTTCACCCCTAACACCGTTCTTGTAAACCTCTTCTGCATTTTTTGCAATGCATTTACATCTTTCCTGAAGTGTGCCTCACAAAACAGTGCATACCACTCCAGCTGAGGACTAGCTACTGTTTGATACCAGTCCAGCACAACAGCCTCTAGGATCATAGAATCCCTCCAGTGTGGAAGCAGACCATTCAGCCCACCGAGTCCACATCAATCCTCCAGACAGCATCTCACCCAGACTCTCACCGCCACACTATCCCGGTAACTCTGCATTTCCCATGGCTAATCCACCTAGCTTGCACATCCCAGGATACTATGGGCAATCTAGCATGTCTAATCCACCTCACCAGCACGTCTTTGGGCTGTGGGAGGAAACCCACACAGACACAGGGAGACTCGTGCAAACTTCACACAGACAGTTGCCCAAGGCTGGAATTGAACCTGTATCCCTGCTGCTGCAAGGCAACAGCGTTAGTCACTGCCCCTCTTGTGTACTTTATGATCTTTTATTAGTTAAAACCCTGATGCTATTTATTTGATTAACTGTTTTCTCCGGCCACCTTTAATGGCAAATGCATAATTACACAAAGTTTCTGTCTACACCTGCACACCCTTAAGAGTCATACTCTTTATTTTAGACTGTTTTTCCAATTTCCTTCTATTTCATACTTCTCCCCACTGATCTTCATCTGCCACTTTTGTCAACATCTTTATCAAGTTCTGCATGGTCCTCCTCTCAGTTTACAACGTTTACAACTTGGAAATTTTCCCTTGTATAGCAAGGTCTGGATTACTCACATATCAGGAAAAGCAAAGGTCCAGATACCAAACCTTGGAGAACTCAATTGCAAATGTTCCTCAAGCCCAAATAAAAATACCCATAACTGTGTCCTATCACTAAGCCAATTCTGTATCCATGTTCCTTTTATTCCACGAGTTAGACCTGTGGGACTTTTTTTTGTGCGGCACTGTACTGAACATCTTGTGCTCAGTACAGTGCCATGCCAACTACTGAAAATCCATGTACACCACATCAGAAGCATTACACTCATCAAACCCTCTGTTACACTTCAGAAGTTCCACCAAGTTAGTTAAACATGATGTTCATTGAAGAAAGCTATGCTGATTCTTCTTAAGTAAACTACATTTGTCACTGTGACTGTTACTTCTACATTGACCTATTGTTTCCAGAGATTTCTCCACCACCAGAGTGAAACTAGTTATCTCTAATTGCCAGGCTTATATTTAGAACCTTTTTTTTTTGAAAAGGGCACAACAAAGGGCGGCACAGTGGTTAGCACTGTTGCCTCACAGCGCCAGGGACCTGGGTTCGATTCCACCCTCAGGCGACTGTCTGTGTGGAGTTTGCACATTCTCCCTGTGTCTGTGTGGGTTTCCTCAGGGTGCTCCGGTTTCTTCCCACAGTCCAAAGACGTGCGGGCTAGGTGGATTGGTCATGTTCAGGGATGTGCATATTAGGTGGGTTTATTGGGGGATAAGAATGGGTGGGATGCTCTGAGGGTCGGTGTGGACTTGTTGGGCCGAAGGGCCTAATTCCACACCATAGGGATTCTATGATCTATGATTTGCAATTCTCCAATCCACTGGCATCACGCCAGAATCCCCAATTTTCACTCACTTCCTTCAGCACCCTAGGATACATCTTATCCGGCCCCAGGTGCCTTGTCAACTTGAAGTACAGACAATCTATTCAATACCTCTTTCATATCAATTTAGAACCCCTCTCGTGACTGAATTTCCTGCTTGGTATTCATTGTCTGGGTAGCATCTGGGCCCTTGGTAAACACAGATTACAGTATTCATTTAATATCTCAACTGTTGGTCTTTAATCAACTCTACTCCCATTTAGCATTCTTTTCGCCATTGAGCTGCCTGTAGATAATTTTAGGACTTGTCTTTTTGTTAGCTACCAATCTCTACACAAAATCCCTCTTTGCTTATCTTAATTGCCCCTTCATCTCCTTTCCCAACATTTTATAGCACACAAAAAAAGACCCAAGACAGGCAGTCAGCATCACCAAGAGGGTGAGGCGAGGCGAGGCGAGCTGAGACAAGGCAACAACCTGAAACAGGCAGTCAGATGCAGAGCTAACTTCATTGAAGCTGATTGGAATAGATCTTACCCTAGTACACAGAAAGAAGCAAGCAGTTCATTGAGTCTCTGGTAAGTTGTTACCCCATTCCCTCTCTGGCTGAATGTCTGTAATCTGCAATGTCATCAACTCCTTAAGCACCTTATCCATCATCCATAGCTCCTGACGCTGCAGATGCACCACATTAAACCCAACTACTGCTCAAGCTCCAAAACCCAGAGCTCAAATTTCTGCAGCCATTGACACTTCCTTCAAATTTCTACGTCCAGGACAGATAAAGTGTCCATGACTTCAAACATACCACATAATGGATTTTCCATGTGGCTGAGGTGCCGTGCCACACCTTAAGCTTATTTTTTGACTACTTACTATAAATTTAAAAACTAGACAGTACAACATATAATTACTCCCCTTACTCACCAACCAGCTCCTTTTCTTGTACACGTAATTTGAATACCTAAGGATAAAACCAATTCCTATACCATGAACAATTTCTTAAAAAAAAGACCAATTCCAATTCATCAAACTCCCAGCTTTCCAATTAAGTAACATTCCATGGTAAGTCAGATATCTATGTTCTAAAATGAGTTATCCGAGCCCGTGACAGAATGAAGAAAGAGTTCAAACCAGATTCCTTAAGTAATCAACTCATTGTTTCACAGTGGATAATTTCTATACTCTTGCTTAGGCCTCTGAAGTTAAACTGTGAATGTTTAACTGTTAAATATAACCAGTTTTGACTTTTAGGAAGAGATTTCCTCAACTCACCAAACTCCCAGCACTCCATTCATGTCATACTTAATTAATGTTACTCGCTAAAATTTCTGACAACCCATAAAGGACTTTCTGACTGGAAGAACTTCCGAGAGGCCGGTATCCTGTCACTGGGTCCTCCTTTATTTACATGCGGAGAGTCCTTAACACTGATCCAACCCTCTCAGAGCCAGGTGAATGAACAGAATCATCTGATTCCCCTGGTTATATCTGTCAGCCAGGGCTCCATGACTGGACCAGATTAACAGCCCCAATCAGGGAACTCATTCTACGATATCAACCTGGCTGACCTCATTACAACAACAACATCCCTCCCTCTCAATCATAGGATATAGTCTGGTTCTTTATCTTGCAGCGTTTCCTGGGGCGTTTTTGCACGGGGTTAAGTTCCTCCACCTCTGCGACAGATGCGGGTGGCGTCTAACACACAGTAGCTTGCTTCTTGTGCCCGGAAAGTCTTAGAAGAAATTCATTTTCTTCTTCAGGTCACAAAGGCATAAAGGCAGCAACATCTGCCGTGTCTACCTCAGATTTCAAGGTCTCTTCAATGCTTGACAGAGAAGGCGAACTCATGGGTTCCACCGGAATTTCTACAAGTTCTGAGGAGCTAGCACGTTTTGCTCCTGTTTACGAGTTTGCAGCTTTCATATGATCCATGTGTTCAGGACTGTCGCATCTACTTGAACTTTACAAGTCACAGGACCTGACCTTGCATCGACCATGGCTCTTACCCATGCAGGGCCATTTCTGTGGTTCCTACAGCAAACTCCCTGAGGCAAACTGTTTCTCTCACTTAGCAGAGTTTTATGTCTGGCCTTGGCCTTCCTGGTGCCATTGCACCCCCACAAAACAGATCCCCTCCCACAAATATAGAAAGATCAGATTTAACTTGGTATGGAGTTTTCTCCCCATTAGCAAATCTGCTGGAGCTATCCTTGTAGTTGCATGAGGGGTGGTTCTATAATCAAATAGGAACCAGGACAGTTTGTTATTGTAGTGAAGCTGTAGGCTTTCTTTAAGTCTGCCTTCAAAGCGTGGACTGCTGTTTCTGCCAGACCATTGGATGATGGATAGTATGGAGCTGTCCTTATATGTCAAATGCCTTTCGACTTTAGGAAATACCCAGCCATTGCTATCAATGTGTTTTTTTTAATTCATTTGTGGGATGTGGGCGTCGCTGGCTGGCCAGCATTTCTTGCCCATCCCTACTTGCCCTTGAGAAGGTGGTGGTGAGCTGCCTTTTTGAACCGCTGCAGTCCTCCAGCTGTGCTATTAGGGAGGGAATTCCAGGTTTTTGACCCAGCGACAGTATGGGGAGGGGTGGAGGGGTTGGGGGGGAAAGAGTGGGGACTGGGGGTTGCTGGCAGTGATTTTTGTTGTAGTTGGCACTCCAGAACCCTGGTGGAGTTCAGCCAGTATCTGGGGTGGTGGTGACCTTTGCACAGGACAATCACTCTTGTTCCCCATAATAATATGCCATTCTGTACTGTGATCTGGTCTCTCCAGGTCCAAAAAGGTTTTGATTCTGTTTGTGACAGTTCTTTGGCCTTGCCATCATCACCAGCTTTCGCTAGGACTGGATCTTTCTGCATCCAAGAACTGTGTCAGCTGTGACTGGAAATATGTCCAGAAAATTTAAAACCATTAGTGGCAGTACCACTGGTGGCGCATCTAACAGTGGGATGCGGCTCAACAGATCCGAATTGCTAGTTGGCCTCCTGGGCAATGTCCAACTTTTAATTTTCACACTTAGTATTACAGCCCACCACCGAATTTGGTGTGAAGCTATGTTTGGTACTGCCTTGTCCTCTACGGTCTACGATCTATTATTATAATAAATTTATACTAGTAAAGATATTGGTGGAACTTCCTGACTCCGAATATTACTACCAAACCTTCATTGTCTATTCAGGCGTATTTATGCTCTGCAATAGCAGAAGTCCTAGATGCATATGCCATTGGGCCACTTATGAGCTAATACTAGCCAGATGCCATACAGGAAGGCATCGCATGTCAATACCAGATCTTGCTCGGGATCATAGTGTACCAAAACCTTGAAGATGATAGCTGTTTTGTCACCTCTCTGAAAGCTATGGCTTGGCTACATGACCATTTCCAAGGCTGACCGTTTTTTATTTAAAAAGAATTGATGCAAGGGTGCCAGGACGGAGGCCAAGTTATGGATGAACTTTGTGCAATAATTCACCAGCCCAAGGAAAAACCAAAGTTCCGGGACACATGTGGGAAATGGGGAACCTCTGATTACCCTAACTATTTTCAAGTGTATTCCGGTCTTTCAACTCTGTAGCCCAATTAAGTCACTTGGGGTTCGTGGAACACATTTTTCCCTTCTAAGGCAAACACCTACCTGGGAGAAATGGCTAAGAACTACCTCCAACTTCTCTAAGTGCTCCATGTTGGTCTTTCCTGTTATTTGCATGTCATCTAGATAAATGGTGACCTGGGGTTGGCCTTGTTCACTGAAAAATTACACAGGCTGACGATACCACAAATGGCAATTTCATATGTTGGTACAAACCCTTATAGGTATTAACTATAGCATACTTCTGGGAATCCTCATCTAACTGCAACAATAAGTACTCATGGCTCACATCCAGCTTTGTGAAGGATAGCCCCCCCAGGCCAACTTTGTGAATGAATCCTCTACAGGAGGGATTGGGTATTTATCTAGCTGCAAAGTGGTTTACAGCTTAAATTTTCCACAAAAGCAAACCGACGCATCGGGCTTCACCGTCGCTGTCCACTCAGCAAACTGGACCTGTTTGACGATTCCTTTACTTTCCAGTATTCTGATTTCTGCCTGTACTTTTGCCCATAAGGGAAAAGGTGCTGGGCAGGCCTTGCATAATCATGGAATTGCTTCCTGGTCAACATGCAAGGAGGCCTTGGCTCCTTTAAAAGACCCCAGACCTTCCTGAAAAGCTTCTGGGTATTAAATTTGGACTTCGTTCAGGCAGCCATTTTCTAATGAAAAAATGTTGAGCCTAAGTAGGTGAATCTTTCTCAACCAATTTCGCCCCAGCAGGCTTGGGCCCGAGCCTTTGACAACAATCAGTGGTAACTGAACCAGCTGCTTCTCATAATAGACCAGACTCAAGTTATACCCTTAATCTGTAAAGGCTCTCCAGTATCGGTTCTCAGTCTAGTCGAGGTCTTACACAAACTTAAAGGTTGGAGGCCACAGCAAATTTTGTTGAAGACAGGTTCTGCAATCACTGAAATGGCTGCACCGGCAACCTCCATTGGAACCAAGTGACCATTTAACCAGACATTTATTTTGATTGGTTCTGATTTGGATGTTGCTGAGCAATTTAACTGTTCCAAACCAGATATAGGTGGACTTTACAAGGTGTGCACTCGCATGGATACTGGCATGTGAGTTGTTACTCAATTTAGGAGTAGTGGGACTCTTTTGCTGTCTTGAGTTCGCATCCCAGCAGCAACTACAATGGCTTGTCAGCCCAGATCCTGAAGAAAACGTTAACCGTTTGGCCAAGGCTCAGCTTTGTTTTGGGTTTTTGCTGTGGGCTGACCTACAGTCCCTCCGTTCAGGGTATATCCTGAGCGAGGCTATGCAATTGCCTTCACTCAAGTGGTGTTGCCCAACCTCAATTGGACTGGTGAAGGCATCTGAATACACTGCAACTTATAGGCTCCACTTGTCGCACTTTCCAACGATAAAGCCAGTTGTAGTGCCTGCCTGAAGTCCAACTGGGCTTTCGCTAGCAGGCGCTTTTGCATGATCACATCATTAATCCCACATACCAAATGGTCCCTCAGCATCTCATTGGTTTAACGCTGAAAGTCACATTCCTCTGCCAGTCACTATAACCTTGTTAACCCAATGCAGATTACCCTGGCTCTTGAACTGCTGAGTAAAACTGACAGCACTCAGAATTAGAGGGGGACTTGGGGTCATAATAATCCTTAACTAAATCCATCAATTCTCGAAAGGTTTAGTATCTAGTAGCTCAGGGAAAGTTAGACTTCTGATAACTGAAAAAGCCACGTGTCCACAAGCTGTCAAGAGGAATGCTTGTTGCTTTTTATCTGCCCCAATGTCATTTGCCCAGAAAAATTAACGCATTCTTTGCACATACTGGGCCCAGCATTTGGTGTCAGGATCAAATAAGTCAAGCTTCCCAAATAATGGCATGATGTCAGAAATGCTTACCCCAAATCAAAGATGACTGTTATGAGCGAAATTCTTCGGGAGCATGTTTTCCTCTCGCTGCCTTTGAAATAATTCCACACAGACCAGGATCCCATCACCAAGTCATCCTTTATTTCCATGTGGAAAGACCTGGACACTGGTCCAGCTTCCTCAGAGCGAGCTCTCAGAGTGAACAGCATGTCTGACACTCCTGTCAATCAGGGCTCCCTGATTGGACCAGATTAACAGCCCCAATCAGGGAACTCATATTCTATAAGGTCCATCTGGTTGACCTAGTTACAATTACTACATTAGCGAATCTATTTTTATAAAATATGTATTAACGTGAAACGTATTCAAGTTTCAATTACATTTCTGTAAGGTTACAAGCTCAATAAATATTATCCAATTATATTCAATTTTTAATTTAACTTGAATTTGAAATATTTGATCAGAATAACATAGATTATTGGTTTTGTTAGATATATTTATTTCAATCTTTGAATAGGAGAACTGAGTGCATTGTGATCCTTAACTCGACTTAAATTTTTATAAACACCATACCCGTAGGCCGTGAAAGCGAGGATTACTATAAAAGAGCTTCATCTGCTCAGGTGGTAGTGGTCCCAATACTCTCTGAATTGTGTAAAGCTGATCTATTTCACTTTCTCCTGGAAAAAGTGGCTGTCCGTCACTTAGCTCTCCAAGAATGCAACCCACAGACCACATATCAACAGCCTTTCCATACGGAGCTCTGCAAAAAAAAAAGAAGGAAAACAAAACATACACAGAATTATGTTAAGTTTTAACATTTTACCAGATAGTGTGATTCAGCCCCTCTTTTTTGTGTGGGGGGTGGGGGGTGGGGGAAGAGCTGAGAGAGAACAGGAGTGTGGCTATAAAGAAGACAAACATGATAAAATATTGACAATACAAAACTTTAAAACCTAGTGCACTTGCATGTAAATACTTCAATTCATAACTAAGTAGCAATATTAATTATTATATTTTATACTAATTCGTGCCATATGAAGGTGAGCAATTAACTATGTCTGATAGTAACAAGAAGTGACAATGCAAGACTGAAATAACCTCTCCACCACCATCCCATTATGTATTACAATAAACTTTACAACAGTATGAAAATATTAGTCAGCTAAGCCATACTGAATACTCATGTCCACAATCTTAAATTCACTGAATTTGAACAACTCCTGGCAAGCAACTGTGCCTGTGCTTAAATAGGTAAATATGAATACACTTTCTTTAGTCAATCGTGAAAGGTGGGCATTACTGGCTGAGCCAGCACTTTTTGCCCATCTCTAGTTGCCTCTTGAGAATAATGTTATACATCTTTTATTCAAGTCAAAACACTTGTGTGCAATCAAAAAATGCAAGATGAAGTCAAATCACCCAAACGGCAGCAGCATGACATAACTTTTATTTGAAATAAACAGTATCCTTGTAGATTATCATCATGCTTCCATACATCATACATACTTGTGCACAAGTTTATCCCCTAATTTTTGACCTGAAAAACTTTTTGTGATACATCTCGAAAACGTCCACCCCACATTTTCAGGGATTAAACAATGAAAGGGTATAATTTAATATTCCTTCAAAAAAAGAAAATTTCACAGCACCTGAACTTGATGATGAAAACAATCAATTCTATTGTTTTGACATACTACATCAAAAACAATTGCAACAAGTGTTCTGCACTAGAAATATAGGCAAGACATGGATGAACTTCAAAAGGCTAGCAAACCACAGTGTCACCTAACTTTTGAAAAATAGGTCCTTGTAAGGTCAACTGGCCACAAAAGTACAAGGCTCACAGTTGGTCAATCTTGTTTGGGTAATGGCAAAATTTAAGATGATGGTGATATTTAAGCACAAAGCTCTCATCAAAGAGAAATTTAAAAAAAAAGCATTGCTATCCATTTTCACGATGGATGAAGGCAGATGCAAGAATTGGCCTCAGGGTCCAAGCTAAGGAAGTGTAGCAACTGCATTATTTTGAAACTGACAACATTTCAACAGTCACACTAGAGCTACTTTAATAATTACAGTGAGAGAATGTTACAGTCAGTTGACATTACGTGAGGACATATTGGACGACCAACGATGACAAAATATAACCAGGAACAGCCAAGTATTGGAACAAATTGCTCAGCAATTCAAATAATCAGTGTGATTTCAAAAAATATGAACACGAATCGTTGCAGTTAATTTGTTACAGTATATATTTATATGGCATTGGATGAAACAAAGTTGGCAATGTTATTATATATAACAGTAGGTAATACTGCTTCAATGGATATTGTTTATAATGCTGTAACAGTTAGAGAACTAAAAGGGATTTTTAAGTGTTGATTTACACTACACTGCATTGAGATGGTCTTTGTTGATTTAATTTGGGCTCATATCAAGAACACGCATCAATACATAAAAAATATTTCAGGGTAAAGGACAACGTTGACACTTTGAATTTCATCCCAAAAAACTTTCCTCAAGTATTTGACTTTTACAGGGTCTGTAAGGTATTTGATGAATTCACAAATTTAAAAGAACTAATTGCATGACTCCAGCGCACTGCTGGGAAGAAATATCGTTTTAGTTTAATGCACTATTTGGAAAATCTGACAAAGTAGTTTGCCGTATTAGATATCTGACACGTCAATAAATGGTGGTCCAAACATGCCATTGAACCCATACAAAAGTAAACTCCCTGCTGCTGTAAAACAAAGCACAGAATTGCAGGCCTGAGAGCAAAACAAAAGGCCATGGTGAAAAATAATACGGAAATTGACAGAGATTACTGACCTATAAATGACAACCCATTTCAGTTTGAGTTTTTTTTCTAATAAACTGATATTACCCTTTCTAAGCAACTGATGTTACCCCTTCTAAGCAACCTTATTGTCCCTTTGTCTTCTACTAAAATTGATTAAAAACTGAGATTGTGGATAAATGCTTTGTGACCCTGACAAAGAGCATTAAGTAGTACACTCAAGACTGGGGCACAGAAAGACCAGCTGCACCTCATGATTGAGAAGTCTTGGTGAATATGGAAAACTTGAATACTTATTTATAATGGCACAGCTTTGCTTATTGGTCAACACTCTTCATATGTCAAACCAGGCAGCAGAAACCTCTGTTACTGCATCATCTCAGTCTCGAGAGTGATGGGTATCACTGGATACAAAAAATCCTGAATCAGGATTGGTGAACAATGAAATGGTGTTATACCAAGAGTGCAAAAATTTAAATTTAATATCAGTTAAGACTCAAAAGAATTTATGTCACTCTCAATTCCTATGTGTTTACAGTCCTTACCTCAATGAACTTCAAATACAAAACTGCACTTGTCACCAATCACACAACTAGAGAAAGATTCCAATGGATTTCAAATTGTAAAACGCAAGATATTGCATATCAATTTTCAAAAAGCATTAAATAAATTCCTTATTATTCAATTTTTTTGTGTTTTATTTTTACAAGTTATCCACTGGCAGTGCAAAACAGGAGAAGATGTCCTGCAATAATTCACTTTCCACTCAAGTTCATGCATTTGTAAAGAACACTATTCTCATATTAACTGGGGACAGAATAAATTACTGTTGTCCTCAAAATATTCAATTTGTCATGAATAATTCAGTTCCCCAATGTTATGCCATTTCAATGTGTGCTTAATTCATTTTTAACAGGTCCACTAAAGTAATTTATTATTTTACAATATTCTTCCAATCAACAACTGTCGAGTAGCTCAATGACTTACCCAAGCAGCAGCTCGGGTGAACGATACCACCTAGTGGCCACATATTCTGTGTAATTCGCACTGCTGCCCTCTGATAAGTTCCGAGCAAATCCTATATTATAAGAAGCCAAAAATGTGAGCACGTTATACAATCCCAAAACCTCAAAATGCTGTAGATAAATATTTAATGTATAAAAATTCTAAGACTTCATATCACGACTGTTTCTTTTAAAAAAATTAGGGTTATCACCTGGGTTTCAATAAAATTATGGGCAGATAGGGGATGAACAGAACAGGAATGGAAAATTGTGAGAAATCAGTTGCAATAAAAGTTATCTTCTTTACTTACTTTTGGCAATCACATTTTGTTGGGCATCTTATTTTTAAGCAGGCATAGGTGTCAACATCAAAAAGTTACATTTAAAAAACATTTGAAACAGAGGAGGTGCTTGACGAGAGTACCATCAAATGTATGTTTTTGACACCATATCACAGGAGGTACCAGATCACCATGAGTTGGTCAAAAAGTAGATTTTACATCTTGAAGGTGAACAGTTACAGTAAAGTAGATATTTAGCCAAGGAATTTTAAAATGGTAACCAGGGCAGTTGATAGCAATGCCACTAAAGGCAGAAGAAATAAAATCAGGCCAGAATTGCAGTAGTACTGACATCATGGTGGTACTGATATTCATGGTGGAAAATTATAGAAATTGTCAGGACAAAGGCCAGGAGGGGAACTGGAAACCATATGAGAACTCTGAAATTGAAATGTTGTTGGATTGGGAGCCAGAGTTGATCAACAAGCATGGATTTGATGAATGAATGAAACTTGCAGCAAATTAAGAGACTTGGATGACCACAAGTTTATGTATCGTCATTTGGTAGTACAGAACCTGAACAAGTATGACTGAAAAAATAAAACACATTTTGTCATGGCTTTTTGTCTTGCATTCATCAGAACAATTTCCAACAACACCATTCAAGGGAAAAACCAACATTTTTACTGCATGAGAGCAGAGTGCTGATTGGTTATTACTTTGATGGAGAATGAACAAATTAATCATGACTGACAGTTAACTGCCAAGCTGTGTTTAAGTATTAAACCAGGCAGATTGACTCTGATTGATCACAGCCTTTCCCTGAGAAATGAACCTGTGAATTGCTGTCACCTATTTTGTTGACTTGAAGCTTTCATGCACTGGAAGCTACACACAAATTAATACTTAGAGCTCTGTTCTTTGAAGCCTTGAAGAGCGAAGTGAACATGATGGTTTTTCCTTAAATTGGTATTCTTGTGAATTGTTCTCTTAAGTGCTACACAAAAAGATGCAACAACACAATGCATCTTTTTTCAGCAATATGCAAGTTTATGTGAGGTGAAAGACGGAAGACCAAGAACAGGTCCAAAAGATTTAAGGTTTCCACCCCAACTGAAAAAGTTTAAATAGGCTCCAACAACACATTAACCACACAGTTACCATCCTTCAGTCTGAAATTAAACAGAAGGTTACCAATGGCGCTGATATTATGTTGAAGGCACCAAAATGATCAAATCGAAGTTAGCTAAAACTGAAAGGCACTTGTAGAAGAAACATGTGGCAAAGTATTCGCATACTTTCACTCCACCAGATCACTAAGGATTACTGTGGAGAAGTTTGCAGAATGGGTTGACCAAATGCACCTAATACCACAGGCAGCACAGAGAGACAAAAGAAAACAGGACGGAAGTTAAAAAATGAAAAATAACTGACGAAAAGTATATAATTTCTATATATTAATATCACTTTTGAATTCAGGATTTCAAAATAGAGGCAGATAGGCATTGATTATTTATATGAAGCATTTTTTCCTTAAAAGAATGAGAGTTCTTCCGCAACTAAGACCTAAATAGTGCATCTGTTAGCAAAATAAAAAGTAATTGTAAAGTTGTCACAGTCCCAGAAGACCATAAGGCATCTTTCTCATTAGTTCAACTTGAGGATCACCATGCCTCAGGCGAGGAGGGCCATTGAGAAAAAGGGACATTCATGTACACTTCAGTCAGTACAGGAATTGAACATGCTACTGGTGTCTTTCCGCATCACAAACCAGCAGTCCAGCAAACTAATCTAATCAACCTTCGTTAGAAAGCAGGTGAGTACAGATACCTGTGACACTCATGGAAAGAGGTCTATACTGTTGGGCTTATGACAGATAGGGTAAACATGCAGAGCTATTTGATTTGTTTTCAGTTCAGAATAGTCTTTTAAAGTTCTTTTAAATTCAGATCAGTATACAGCAGGATGAGGCTATAACCAAATTTAATTTCTCTCCTCAGAGTCAGGGCACTTTAGGCAACAAGTCACCTGAGCAGAAGGGTTTAGTTTGTGAACCTTCCAAACCAGGAGAGCTTGGTTAGAAACCTCCGGTTTATTAGAACAAAGTTTAGGCTCTAAACTTGTGAAAAGTCCACAACAGCAGATTTGGAAAGGTCTCATCAAATAGTCTCCACAGTGAAAAAAAACAAACTGGCAGGAGTCATTTAAGAAGAAGCCTAAAGAGTTGAGCTGGGGGTGTAATATCTTTGTGCTCGAGTCTCCATAACAGATAATATTAGGAAACAAAACTAAAATTTTGTTCTCCTCTATGTTTTTGAGATCTTTCCATCTTTCAGATTTCAATAGGTTGTTTTTTAAAAAAATATTGTGTAATAAGCCTATGTTCTATTGTCAAAGAAAATCTGCCGCCACTTGTGAATATGCCTCAGTAACTAAGCACCATGTTAAATAACTGAACAAATGAAAAAAATCTAACAATCTGGGATCTGACTTTTCGAATTGTATCATCAGGTGTGATGAGAGAAATATTTATGCTGGATGGGATGTGTTAATTCAAGTAGTGTCATGGTTAATTACTTTAATTACTTTGATTTGAACTACAAAGGAGTTTCCCTCATGTCTGTGGAAGGTTAATCAGCAAATGTACCAATCCAACAGCTTTCCAGGTTCAAGTCCTGGTCATTTGTGTGTGGAAACAAAGGGATTCTGGTTTCAATGGAGTCAGAACCTCCAAACACGCAATTTCTCAAGAGAATGCAAGAAAGGAAATTGATGAAGAACACTAAAACATCAGAGTGCAAATCATGCAATAAAATTCAACATTTGTTTTAGACTGCGGTCAGTGAAAAAGTGTGCTTTAAATAGAAGCACGCTAAATTAACTTTAATTACTACTCTGTTCCAGCACTGCATGAATTTCCAGGGATGACTGCAGCTGTGAAATTTTCTCAATAAGTTTAATGACTATTTGTTGCACTCCTCCTCTCCCTTCCCTTAGTTACATGGGTATCCAACAGTGAGGATGTTGGAAACTTACCAATTCTTCAACTGGATGGTGACAAGAATCTATTCCCTCTCTATCCAACTTTCTATACAATTTCCAAGTTGCTATTATTGGTGCAAAATGGCAAAGTATTTCTGAATTGGAAGGCAGGAAGCTACAATTTGAGAGTAAAAACGTTTGTGGGTAAGAGAGTGCATAGCGCCTTTAAGGGAGGAGTTTATTTGTGCTTAGAGATTTTTAATAAATGCATGTCTGAGAGCAGCATTTGGAGGTTGCCAGTACAGAGAGCCTCAAAAAAAAAGGGAAACAAGTGTATTAAAAAAAAGCCTTACAGGTGGCAGCAAAACAGCAGTCTTGTTTTGATGTTGTGACAATTAATTTGAATTTGGCCAATTTAAAACAAACACCTAGATACAGAAAGCCAATTGAATTTAAACCTGATGGTGTTGAACCAATCCTGCCTAAGACATATTATGTCGTCACAGGTATAAAGATGAGGGCATTTGGAAAATTGGAGAGTCATCTGCCAAAAGTTCGCACCATTTAGCTCTTAGAGAAAGCCCATCTAATTAATCAAAAGAGTACAGTATTTTAGCTCAAAGTCCTCATTGAAGAAATTAGAGAAAAAAAACATCCCTGACAGCAGAATTAACGGAAGAAAAGCATTAGTGAAGAGAGCAGAGAAGATAGAATATTCCAGAAGACAATCTCTCCAGGTTCGCACAGACTAAGTTTTAATTTATTGTTTTCTTATTAATTGGGTTTATTAAGTGGGACTTGTGTTCCTTTAACAGCATTTCAGTAGAATTTAGACCAGTTGGGAAGCAGTTAGCAGTTTCAGGGGAAATTGGTGGTTTGTTAGTAACTCTGTTAATTTGTTCATTGTTTAGGTTGAATAATGAAGTTATTTCTTGTAACTTGAAGTGGAGATCAGGGATTTTCTTTCTTTCTTTTAATAGTTTACGAAGGGAAAGGTGAGCTTCTCAGCGTGTTTCAGCAGTAATTAATAGAAGGGAACCTCTAATCCCATCATAGCAGATTGGGGCTTGTGTTTTGGTTTAACTATCAGAGGCATTTGGCCATCACGCCACGCCATAATATTGTTTGCATTATGAATGAATGCCAAGAGAAAAGGCTGGGCAGATTGACAGAAATGCAAATCCACAACATACCATTATTTCAGCACAAGATTAATTATGAAACAATGCCATGCCACAAAGTCAACTTATTCTGCCATCTAGCATCTTAGTGTATGAGTCTTCAAACACTGGAGGTCAAGACTCAAATTGAAGCCATCTGTTTCAAATTTATCAGCTGTGTACATATAACCTTCCTCCTTCACATATTGGGGTAAAAAAAAAACAAAATAATTAACTTTCTTAGCAGTTTAGAAAATGCACAATTCTGAAAATTAAGGCAACAAAACTATCTCAGTTGCGCAAATAGCTTAGTTTGAATACGCGCAACTGTAAAACACTGAATAGACCAAAGACTTAATTTTTCTCTCTGCTGTATATCACCATCTTCACCTGCAACATTAGACTGAAATTCTGTTTGCTTGCTTAGGTGGGCATGAACAATTCCTTGGCACTACATGAGTAAGAAAAGGGGAATTCTGGGATGCCCTAGCCAACATTCAGCCTTAAAATAGTGAGGTCTTCAAAATAGGAATCTGTTCAACTAGAAATTCCATGGTGGAAAGCAGAAAAAGTGTTAATTTATTAGTAAGTCACACTAAATTATGTTTTATCAAGCTATCTGTCCATTCACTGCGAGTAGTGGCAGATGCCAATTTGATACTGTGAGATTGGTGCTGGTAGATAAGTTGAACCTGGCCGACACCCAAAGGTACATAAAGGATGCTGTTTGCCAGAGCTGTGCTGAAGCTCAAAGTACAGCAGACTGAATTCGTGAGGACTTGAAACACAGGAACTTGGTGCAAGTAGGAATTCAGTGCAAAAAGGAGAAGGGCTATTAAACAAATTGATCACAGAATTGTTATGTCACAGAAGGATGTCATTCAGCCCAATGCACCAGCACTGGTTCTATTACCTAGTGCCAATCTCCTACCTTTTACCCATATCCGTGCACACGATTTCTATTCAAGTAATCATCAACGCTCTCTTGAATGCCTCAACTGAATCTGCCTGGCATTCCATCCTGTAAATACTATGTGAAAAATTTTTGTCTCACATCACCCTTGCTCTGTTTGTACATCACTTTAAATCCATGCCCTCTTTGTTACTGAGATAACAAGGTGTAGAGCTGGATGAACACAGCAGGCCAAGCAGCATCAGAGGAGCAGGAAGGCTGACGTTTCAGGCCTAGACCCTTCTTCAGAAATTAGAATTCAGAAATTCTTCTACAGCAGCTTGACCTGCTGTGTTCGTCCAGCTCTACACCTTGTTATCTCAGATTCTCCAGCATCTGTAGTTCCTACTATCTCTGTTACTGTTTCTTTTATGAGCAGGAACAGCTTCTCTTCATTTTTTCTATCCAACCTATTCATGATTTTGAAAACTTCTATCCTATCTCCTCTGTCTTCTTTTCTCCAAAGAGAACAGTGCTAACTTTTTCAATCTATCCTCATAACTAAAGTTTCTCATTCCTGGATCCATTCTTGTAAATTACTTCTACACTCAAATGCATTCACATCTTTGCAAAACTGTGGCACTTGCAACTGTGCAGAATACTCCAGCTGAAATCCACTAAGTGCCCTACATCACTTGCCTGTTTTTGTACTCTTAGTATTTATTAATAAAGCCAAGAAAACTGCACATTTCATTAACGGCTCTCTCCACCTGTCGTGCCACCTTCAATGATATGTGCACATATGCACTCTGGTCCATCTGCTCCTGCACCCCCTTTAGAATTGTATCCCTATTTTACTTTGCCTTTCAATGTTCTTTGAACCAAATTGAATCACTTCACTTCTTTGTATTGAACCTCATCTGCCAACTATTCACCCACTCTACCAACTTGTCAATGTCCTTTTTGAACTCCACTGTCTTCCATGCAGTTTACAATTCTTCCAACTTTATCATCTGCAAACTTTGATATTGTCATTCTGCACATCAAGATCCAGATCATTTGTATCAGATCAAAAAAAAAGCAAGTGTTCAAGTATTTAATCACAATTTAAAACTTAAACATTACACTAGATTATAAGGCCACTAACTATTGAAAATACGCAACATATATTGTGCAATACTTGAGCAACAACAAGAGGAGAGAACAATGACTGGATTCTGTTGAGCTACAGATATGAGGTCAACGTGTGGAAGAATGGGAAAGACCCAAATCAGGTGCTATACATTGGTATTTTTAAAATTCATTTTGTCAGATGTTGGTGTCGTTGGCTAGCCAGCATTTATTGCCCATCCCTAGTTGCTCAAGAAGGTGGTGGTGAGCTGCCTTCTTGAACAGCTGCAGGTTGACCCACAATGCCATTAGGGAGGGAATTCTAGAATTTGGATCCAGTGACAGTGAAGGAATGGTGAAATATTTCCAAGTCAGGATGGTGAGTGGCTTGGAGGGGAACTTGGAGATGGTGATGTTCCCATATTTCTGTAGCCCTTGTCCTTCTGGATGGATGTGGTCGTGGGTTTGGAAGGTGCTGTTTGAGGATCTTTGGGGAATTTCTACAGCGCATCTTGTAGATACTACACATTGCTGCAACTGAGCGTCAGTGGTGGAGGAAGTGAATGTGGTGCCAATCAAGCAGGCTGCTTTGTCCCAGATGGTGTCAAGCTTCGAGTGTTGTTGGGGCTGAACTCATCCAGGCAAATGGGGAGTATTCCATCCCACTCCCGACTTGTGCCATGTAAACAGTTTTCAGGAGACAGGAGGCGAGTTAATCATTGCAGTTTTTCTAGCCTCTGACCTGCTCTTGTAGCCACGGCGTTGATGTGCTGAGTCCAGTTGAGCTTCTGATCAATGATAAATCCCAGGATGGTTGTAGTGGGGGATTCAGTGATGGTAACACAATTGAATGCCAAGGGGAGGTGGTTAGATTGTCTCTTACTGGTGATGATTATAGCCTGGCATTTGTATGGCACGAATGTTACTTGCCACTTATCAGCACAAGCCTGGCCATTGTCCAGATCTTGCTGCATTTGGACATGGTCTGCTTCAGTATCTGAGGAGTTGCAAATGGTGCTGAACATTGTGCAATCATAGGCAAATATCCCTTCTGACCTTATGATGGAGACAAAGGTCATTGATGAAGCAACTAAAGATGGTTGGGCCTGAGTAATTCCTGCCAAGATGTCCTGGAGCTGAGATGACTGATTTCCAACAACTACAACCATCTTCAAATGTGTCAGGTATGACTCTAACCACCAGAGAGTTTCCCCTCTGATACCCATTGATTCCAGTTTTGCTAGGGCTCCTTAATGCCACTCTCAGTCAAATGCAGCCTTGATGTCAAGGGCTGTCACTCTCACCTCACCTCTGGAATTCAGCGCTGTTGTCCCTGTTTAAACCAAAGCTGTAATGAAGTCAAGGAGCTGAGTGGCCCCGGCAGAACCCAAACTGGGTGTCACTGAGCAGGTGCTGCTTGATAGCACTGTTGATGACACCTTCCATCACTGTGCTGATGATCGACAGCAGACTGATGGGTGGTAATTGGCTGGGTTGGATTTGTCCTGCTTTTTATGTACTTCGGCAATTTTCCACATTGTCAGGTAGATGCCAGTGATGTAACTGTACTGGAACAGCTTGGCTAGGAGAGCGGCGTGTTCTGGAGCACAAGTCTTCAGTACTATTACCAGAATGTTGTCAGAGCCCACAGCCTTTGCAGTATCCAGTGCCTCCAACCTTTTCTTGATATCATGTGGAGTGAATCAAATTGGCTGAAGATTGGTATCTGTCATGCTGGGGACCACTGGAAAAGGTCAAGATGGATCATCCACTCAGCACTTCTGGCTGAAGATTGTTGTGAAAGCTTCAGGCTTACCTTTGGCACTGATGTGCTGGGATCTTCCATTATTGAGGATGGGGATATTTGTGGAGCATTCTTCTCCAGGGAGTTGTTTAATCGTCCAACACCATTCGTGACTGGACGTGGCAGGACTGCAGAGCTTAGATCTGATCCGTTGGTTGTGGGATTGCTTTGCTCTAACACTTGCGGCTTATGCTGTTTGGCATGAAAGCAGTCCTATTTGGTGGCTTCAACAGGTTGACACCTCATCTTTCAAGTATGCCTGGTGCTGATCCTGGCACACCCTCCTGCAGTCTGAATTAAGTTAGGGGATCAACCCTGGTTCAAAGGTAATGGTTGAGTGGGGCATGTGCTGGGCCATGAGGTTATATATTGTTGAGTGCAATTCTGCTGCTGTTGATGTCCCACAGCACTCATGCATGCCCAGGCTTGAGCTGCTAGATCTGTTCGAAGTCTATCCCATTTAGCACTGTGATAGCGCCACACAACACGATGGAGGTTGTGCTCGATGTGAAGACAGGATTTCATCTTCACAAGGACTGTGAGACGGTCACTTTTACCGATACTGTCATGGACAGATGCACCTGCAGCTGGCAGATTGGTAAGAATGAGGTCAAGTATATCTTGCCCTCATTAGTTCTGTCATCACCTGCCGGAGACCCAGTCTAGCAGCTATATCCTTTAGGACCAGACCAGTTCGACCAGTCGTACTGCTGCCGAGCCATTCTTCGTGGTGGACATTGAAATCCCCAACCAGAGTACGTCTTGTGCCCTTGCAATCCTCAGCCTTCCTCCAAGTGGGGATTCAACATGAAGGAGTACTGATTCATCAGCTAAGAGAGGACAGTATGTGATAATCAGGTTTCCCTGCCCACATTTAACCTGAAGCCATGAGACTTCAAGTGGTCCAGAGTCAAAGTTGAGGACTCCTAGGGCAACACCGTCCCGACTATACAGCACTTTGCCGCCACCTCTACTGGGTCTGGCCTGCTGGTGAGACAGGACATATCCAGAGATGGTGATGGTGATGTCTTGGACATAGTCATAATCACGGAATCATACCTTACAGACAATGTCAGGTTGTTGCCAATTTTGGCACTAGTCCCCAAATGTTAGTGAGGAGGACTTTGTAGAGTCAACAGGGCTGTTCTGCCGTCATCTTTTCCAGTGCCTAAATCGATGCCAGGTGATCCTTCTGGTTTCATTTCTTTGAGACTTCACAGTGATTGGTACAAATGAATGGCTTGCTAGGCCATTTCAGAGGGTAACAGAGAGTCAACCACATTGCTGTGGGTCTGGGGTCACATGTAGGCCAAACCATGTGAGGCTGGCTGATTTCCTTCCCCGAAGGACACTAGTGAACCAGATCAGTTTTTCCGACAACCAATGATTTCAGGGTCATCAACAGATTCTTAGTTCCAGATTTTTTAAAAATTGAATTCAAAACTCCACAATCTGCCATGGCAGGATTCAAACCTGGTGTTCAGAATATGATTTGGGTCTCTGGATTAACAGTCTAGTGATATTAGCACTAGGCCATCACGTTCCATGGGGTAGGTAGGGTGGGAGAAAAAGAAATTCAGTAAAGATGTGGGACAACGCAAGGAAGTTGCCAGAAGATTGTGAAATGGTATAGTCATCTGCTGCAGAGGGGGAAATGTCTTTGTGCAAGTGATGGAGACAGGACTCCCAGGAAAAGGAGGAGGATGGCCTAAGGCCAGTTATTTAAATGAAGTAGCAAAAGTGTTAACTGCAACTGGACTGGAAGATGTATGGTAACTGACAGAAGGAAATGTATAATGGTGGCCAACTCCATTGTGATGACCCCAATTCACACAGATGGTCAAGAACTAGGAGGAAAGATGTTCATACAAGAGGCAAGAATGAAAATGTTCAGAAATTTAAAGTAAATCAATGGTTCAAGACTGATATAAATAAAATGGCAAAATAAGCTACATAAACTAAGCAATAAAAGCAATTGAAATTGTTGCGAAGTTGGATAGAGTACTTGTGGATTGGGAGGCAGGAAATTAGAAGTTGATGTTTGTAAAATGCTAGGGGGGGGAAGGCATTACGTGGTCCCTTTAAAAGATTGTGCACTTTTTCTGTGCTTAGAGATTTAAAATGGAGGTCTGTGAGCAGCAGCTTGAAAGTTTGCTGGTACACAGACAGCGTTTGAATTGAAACATCTGTATCAAAAGGCCATACAATTAGCAGGCTAAGCAGCAGCTTTCACCAAGACAGGTTTTGAATTTAGCCAATCAATTTGAACCAGGACTTAGATACCAAAAACCAATTAAATTTAAATCTGATGGTTTTGACAACATCAGACCAATCCTATTTCAAAAAATATTGATATGTCATCAAGGGTTTAAAAGAACGGATCAGTTGGACAAGGTTCCAGAGCTAGCTGCCATCTGCCAGAGTTATCAAGCTAGAATCACTGGCTCTCACAGCCTCCTCCAGAGAAAATACCATCTAAATACCAATGGTATCGACAGCACAACCAGTTAGTATTCCTGACAGAAGAACTGACAGTGAAGGCACAGAACATTCCAGAAGACATGTCACCTGGCCGTAATTTTGAGAGACTAAATTTTTTTGAATATAAGTGGGACTTGTATTTGTTGCAACAGTATACCATTAGAATCTCACTTTATTCGTGAATAGTTAGTAGTTAGAAGAGATTTATTCGGATTGTTAATAGATTAGTTAATTTGTTCACTGTTAGATAAATTGTTACTCGTTGACTGTAGTGTGTATGTCAGGGATTTATTTTGTTTAACCACTACAAGTTGCTGAAAGGTAGGTTACACCACTTTTCACACTTCTTTTATAGATTATAGGGCAAGGCGCTCCTCTTTGGGTGTTTTGATTTTGGTTCACAGAGAAGGGTCAACTTCCACTACATAACAAAAGAAATCAGATTAAATCCATCACAACCCTAAGTAACGGCAAATCAGATAGCACACAAAATACATAAACAAGTAAGTACAAGATAGAAGCTGTGTAAGTACGTCAGAAATAAGGACAAAGGGTATGTTCTCTGATTAACTATATATGTCAAGTCAAATGATAATTCTTTATTATTTACAGATGGTCAGCATTAACGTATTATTTCATGTGTTTCACTTGAATCCCTTTAAACAGACACAGAAGTGCCTTGTTGTGATGCAGTGGTACTGTCCCTGTCCCTGGACCAAGAGGCATGGGTTCAAGTCACACCTGCTCCAAAGGTGTGTAATAACATCTCTGAACAGGTTGATTAGAAAAATAGATTAAATAATAATAAAAAAGACACAGATTGAAATCTTATTTATTGGAAGGTACATGCTTGTAACTCTTTATAAATGAACATAACCTTGTGTAAAGACTGGCTCCAATTTTATCCTGCGGACAACAGGATGCTACCAGGTTCAAGTGCAGAAAGCCAGTTGATTAAAGATAAAATTTAAGCCATTATTCACCAATTGTAATATTTATTTAGAGTTACACTTACATGTTTCTCTAGAAATCAAGACTAAGGTCTCAGTTTTTCACAATATATAGCAATGACTTGGATGAAGAAACCAGGAGCTGCATAAGCAAATAGTTTGGAGAAATCTGTAGATGGCAGATGTGCAGATTAACTGAGATATCAAAATTACGGCAGACTGAATTCTATGCGAAATGAAAGGTCATTTACTTTGGATTTAACAAAGATAAATTACTAAGAGTAGGAACTTTGCAGAAGCAAAAGGATTTGGGAGTTCCAGTCCTGAAATCATTAGAACCTGGTGCTCAAACTACAAGAATAAATCAGACAATAGAATGTGGCCTTTATTTCAAGGGGACTGGCATACGAAGTGGAGGAAGTTTTATTTTACTTAGAAAAAGGCTGTTCAAACCCCAGTGGAGTATCTTGGGGAGAATATACTGTATTGGCCTTGAAGTAGGTACAGCACAGATTCCCCAGACCTTAAAGGTTAAATAAGGAATACAGGATGAATAAACTACCTTGAATTTCCTTTTTCAAAAGACTGAACAATGATCTAATTGAAGTGCTTAAAATAACAACGGAATTTTAGGGCTAGTTACAAAATAACATTTCCTCTGCCATGGAAATCCAAAACAGGAAGACAAGACCTTAAAATTTGAATTGAGCCAATCTGGAGTGAAATCAAAATATGCTTTTATGAAATAAGGTGTCTGTAAATCTGGATCTAGCACCTTCAAAAGAGCTGTGTTTTTGTGTCAATTACCTTCAGGTGGAGTTGAGTTACAGATCAGCTCCATGAATAAATGGCAGAACCGAAGTTGAATAGCGTGCTTTTATGCAGTTTGTGTAACCTCTTTTGTGCAAATTTTCTGCTGCACAGAACCAACAGTGACTTAAACTTACTTGTGAAGTGTTTTCAAGTATAGAAGGATATGAAAGGCTTTATATAAATATATTTATTTCTCCTCATTTTTGCAGTGCACAAGGATAATCTGTTCTGCACTTCTCCAGAGCCATTAATGGCTTAGTGACATTTTCTCTTTTGAGTCAAAAGTTAAAATAAATCTAAGAACAGGCAAATGCCTTCTCAACCTGGAGAAGACATGTTTGACTTTTAAATTTGTAGCTTTCTATTGTTTAAATGTTCTTTCTTTGTTGAACTGGGTTTGAAATAGAACATAATAGTTAAATAATGCAAGATAAAACTCGAAAGCTAAAGTGCTGTTATCTTTCTCAATGTCCACCCTCAAAGAATTTGTGTAAGTTTATAAACTCTTTCACAAAACTATGGCCCAGAATTTGCTGAAATTTCTTCAATTCAATGGTGTAAGTTGGAAATTTAACCCTTCTGGCTAATTTCTTACCTCAACTTGCTGGCAGTGCAAGTTGTAATCGTGTAGTAAGATTAATACCACATCTGAGATTTTAGTGAAAACAGGAATAACACTATCGCCTCAGCAAACTAATTTTAAAGACTTCAATAGTTAGCAAAACTGTAATTTGGCATCTGGTGTCACATTAGCAGTGTCCCAATGCTCTGCTACTTCTCCAGAATCAGTGATTTTTGAATAATTACAACCAATGAATCCACTATCTCAACAACTAACTCTCTCAGGATTCTAGGCTGCAAGCCATCAAGGACAAGGGACCTATCTGCCTTTAGTCTTAGTAGTTTGTCAAATAATACTTCTTTCCTGATGGTGATGTTACTTTATTCCTCCCCCGTATTCTTTAATATTAATGGAATGCTCGAAGTGTTTTCCACCATAAAGCCTTATGTAAAATATCTGTTTAACTCTCTACAATTTCCTTTTCCTCTAAAACCATTTCCTCAGATTCATTTTCTAAAGGCCCTGTGTCCACTTTGACTTTTCTGTTCCATTTCAGACATTTAAAAAAGCTCTTATTGTCATATTTTATATTCCTTACTCGTTTGCCCATGTAGTTTATTCTCACTGTTTTTATTATCTTTTTAGTCCTCCTTTCCTGGATTCTGTATTTATCCTAGTCTTCAGTGCTACCACTACGCCCTCCTTCATACTCTCACTCTCCTTCACTTCCTGAGTTAGCCATAGTTGGTTTACCCCTCTCAGAATCTTTCCTCTTCACAGGGATGTATTTTTGCTGAGAGTCACGAACTACCTCCTTAAACAATGGGCGGCACGGTGGCTCAGTGGTTGGCACAACTGCTTCACCGTGTCAGGGACTCGGATTCAATTCCATTCTTGGGTGACTGCCTGTTTGCACGTTCCCAACTTCTGCATGGGTTTCTGCCACGTGCTCCAGTTTCCATCCACAGTCCACAGATGTGCAGACTGGGTGGATTGGCTATGCTAAACTGTCCATAGTTACAGGGGATGTGCAGGCTAGGTAAAAATGCAGGATTGGGTAGGAGTCTGTGTCTGGGTGGGATGCTCTTCAGAGGGATGGTACAGACTCAATGGGCCAAATGGCCTCTTTCCATACTGTAGGAATTCTATTATTATACGAGTCTAAATGTTTGCCATTGCTTGCTTACTGTCATTCCTGTTCATCTATCCACCCAGTTCATTCTTCATTCCATTTCAATTTCCTTCATTTTAGTTAAACACAGCTGTTTCTGACCCAAGTTTTTCAGTCTTGAACTGCATATTCAATTCTGTGTTACGATTACTACTTCCTAGGGGATATTTTACTCTGAGGTCATTTATTAAGCCTGCCTCATTACCTATTACCAGATTCCAGTTCTCTGGTTGGCTCAATGACACACTGCTCCAGGAAACCATCCCTAATGCACTCTATGAATACGTTGCTATAGTTACCCTTTCCATTCTGATGAACCCAATCAACATAAAGATTACAATCACCCATAATTATTGCTCTATTCTTTTTACATGATCCTATTATTTGTTAGTATCTAGCCCTTCTCACATGCTACTCTTTGGGGGTCTGTACACTACTCCTGCCAATGTCTTCTTTCCCATACTCTTTTTCACCTCCACCGAAAGGACTCTACATCATTCAAGCCGAGATCATCTCTCTCAACTATCCTCATTTGATTTCTTACTTTCAGTGCTACCCCCACCACCATTTCCATTTCTTCCGACTCTCCATAAGGTCAAATATTCCTGAATGCTCCCAGTTTTGATCTCCTTGTAACCTTTTTTTTTTATAATGGCTGAAAAATTGTATTCATTTACCTTGATTTGCACCATTCCAAGTTAATTTGCCTTTGGTCATGACACACATTCTATCAACGAGGCAATGTTCTGCCAGGAGTCCAAAAGTAAACAATAGTTTTTCATGTTATATGTGATGTTCGCAAGGTTCTTGTGGCACAGTTGTCCTTGCCTCTAAGGCTCAGGTTCAAGTCACACCTGCTCCAGTGCAGTCAAAACACATCTGAACTGATTGATTAGACTTGTGACATAAGTATCGTGATTGCTGATTGTTAGCAAATTAATGGAAGCATTTTTTGTGGGTAAGAGAGTTGGTAACTTTAAACCCCAACAACCTGATAGAAACTTAGCATCAACATGATTCCTAACCAGAACCCACACAAAAAAAATCAATTTAATAACTCAGTTCATGCAATTTAACAAAGTTTTAATTTGTAACTTGGTTACATACATAATGTGGCACCTTAAGAATAATAACATTATTATCGCTAACTAATTTCCAAGTGGTTGGAAATGTAATTTTCCCAATTAACTGGAGTCCTTAGGTAAATGATAAACTTTTCCAATGGCTAAAGTACTCCCAAATAGATGACATAAATTTAAGATGATTAGCAAAAGAACTGGAGATGACATGAGAGAATAATCTTTTAGGCAACAAATGGCAATGATGTGGTGGAGCAATTCAACAATAGCTTTCAAATAGGAATTGGAAAAGTAGTTGCAAGAAAAAAAAATTAAGGAAAATAGGCAAGTGGATAGGAGTGGGTCTAAGTTGGTTGCTCTTTCAAAAAGACAACCTCCAATCTACTGTGTCCTAGTCTTCTATGATTCTAAACGACTTGTGGACTCTACTTGTACACTCTACAAAAGAATTTGATAAAACTGACAACTTTATGTACCTTTTGATTAGATCATTAGATGTATTTGATGCACCATCCAAGCCATCAGTTTTGTCAATGTGCTCCCTGATTTGTTATTCAATGTGTTTATTAGAGACAGAAGAAAATAATTATGACTTACCAAAATCACACAACTTTAACATGTCATTGTAGCTGATTAAAAGGTTTTCTGGTTTTATGTCTAAAAAAAGAACACATTACTATTATTAGCTAACTAGGACTTAAAATAGGATCTCATCTGACTGACAGTTCTGAAAAATTTTCTTCACCAAACTGAACTAGTTAATTTTGCTTTCACAATGAAGATTATACAAAATGGAATTCACACCGGCTATCTTACCTTGCATAGATCTGAAATAATTACCTCTAGAAACCATTGCAAATTATTCTATTGGCACAGATTTTTCAGGAACTTGATATTAATCAGTAAACAAAAGAAGCATTGAAAAAGAACCAACAGATGACCTGTGGTTTACTCGTCAACAATAGGCATCCTTCTCTACCTTAATCTTTTTACATATTTAAGTGCCTAGATTATTTGGTCTTGGAATGCAAATACTTTGCATCAAAGATACAAGGTGCATGCTGCAAATTGTTATAGACAACTATTGAACGCATGTCAACTCACATCTCCTCGTAAATGGTTATTGGACAAACAACAAGACAATGGAAAGTAGATTGTTCACCTTACATCTCAGAGTCCAGAATGGAGATTAAGTAGGACAAAAGTTTAAAATAGAGCTTCTATTTGAAGTATTCACCTTAATAGAGCCCATTACATGGCTCAGCTTATATCTGATATGGAATGAGCCACACAAATCTAGTTCATTTAATTCCCAGACTGTGCTAAGTGGGTTACTATCATTGGCCTCAACGACATGGGGTCTGGGGGAAATGTAGAGTCAAAGAATCAGCCTGTAATTCCATCCCAATTATTGTCTATTGAATCCTGCTAAAACATAAAGCATTAGCTCTTTGAAAGGTGCATCAATACCCACTATGAAGTCTGCTCTGCCATTTGATGCATCATCACTGAAGTCATCTTGGCCTCAAAGGATTCCAGATGGCAGTGGAGTACAGATCATGAGCTGGAGCTCAGCCGTTCTGAACCCTTCTCTTTCCTCTTTTCTTGCTTTTTTCTCTAAGTTCTTTTTAGTCTTTTTTAAAATCTCTGTTCACCTTCTGGAAGCAGCTTAATCATGGAGGCAACGGTGAGGCGGCAGCAGCTGGGCACCCAGAGCAGGGACTTTGTTGGTCGGCCACAAGAAGGTTGGTGTGCCCAGGCAGAACTCTGGCAGTTGGGGGGAAATCATTAAAGTAGCCAAGGGCATGGAGCAGCACCAGCACAGGACTCTTGGTGGCCTAGCAGTCGGTGGCAAGATGGCTATGCAGAGACACAGGGATCAAGAGATCGACTCCAGCACGGGTGAAGAGAGGATGGCAGTTGGTAGCGAGACAGCAGCATGGAGGAGCAAGGATTGAGTGATCAAACCCAACACAGGACCGAGATCAGGCCCTCGTGGGGAAAGCCCAGCATGGAGTGACTGCAGGCTTATAGCTTAAGGAGGACTGTAATTTGGAACTTTTAACTTTATTATTTACTACTTGATGCTGACAATAACTGATGTTGAACTTTTAACTTATTTCTTTGTGGTACTGTGAGTGGTGACATTGTAAACTTTCACTGTACTCCTGTATCACTTTACTTGAATGCATATGACAATAAAACCTAATTCAAATATGACTATCATACAGAGAATGACCACAGGAGGAAGAAATATAAAAATGGAAAAAGTAGTCCAGTAATGCCTTTGTTTCATTTCAAACGAAGATTTGATTTTATTTATTATTGCCACATGTACCTAGGTACAGTGAAATGTTTTGATTTGTGCGCAGTACAGGCAGATCACACCATAAAAGTGTATAAAGGTAATAGAACAGAGCAAAGAATACAATGTCATGGCTGCAGACAAGGTGCACAAAGCAGCAAGATCAACATTAAATTCAAAATTTGAGGTGTCTATTCAGAAGTCTAATAACAGCAGGGAAGAAGCTACCTTAAAACTGTTGTTACAGTTTGATGATGCCTCTAAAATTAGTACTCAAAATGGAAATCCTCAATATATATTTTCCATTAGAAAACATGAAGATTAAATCCGTGTATGAGATGTCAAAATGAATATCTCAATGTGCACAGAATATCTTGAACTCTAATTATCAGCATATAGGATGGAAAACCCCACCCTCTATATCTCGGCTCCATGTGTAGTAATTGTTAAACCTTGAACAATTGCAAGCTCAGCTACTGTTAAATTCGTTTACAATAACATTTGATATTTTGACTTGGTTAGTACAAAAATAGCACAATGCTGAACGAAATCACACTGTCCTTAGAAAAATACACTATAATTACAAATTTAAGCAGCAAGACTCATTTTTATTTATTACAGTAGAAAATGATTACTTTTGGAGTAGTTACCTCGATGGACAATGTCATTCTTGTGGCACCAGTGAATTGCTTTGATTAGTTGATAAATGTAGTTTCGTACTTTTTCAGGTTGAACACCATTTGGCATCTCTTCAAGTAATTCAAGCATATTCTGAAAACAAAACGAACATACTCTTTCCATATCATCATGAAGAGCATTACTTCACACAGCAGTTAGACAGAAAAGTGCATTCTATTAAATTTTAAAATACTGTTGTTAGTTTCCGCCTGTATTAGAAAAGCATATACTGCAATGATTTTCTTAAAATGGGAAAATCAAATCTTAGCTTTAGAGTAGAAATTAATCCATTATTCACATCTTCACCAGAAATAAATTATTATTTAAATAGGCATATCTTTATTCTAGGGCTGATTAAGACAGTAAAATAAATAAATTCATTCTCCTGGGATCATACATTCTAAATAATTGCTAAAATCTCTACAATATATCTTCGCATTTTCTTTCTCCTCAACATCAGAATTTTTGGCACTCTGAAAACAATGATTCAAGTTG
The DNA here is from genome assembly GCF_021869965.1 of Rhincodon typus. Taxonomy (NCBI): domain Eukaryota; kingdom Metazoa; phylum Chordata; class Chondrichthyes; order Orectolobiformes; family Rhincodontidae; genus Rhincodon; species Rhincodon typus. Next base: position 64,500,105 of record NC_063342.1, on the reverse strand, counting down.
AGGCACACTTCTACACACCCGAGTTTGGCAGTGGTTTTTTTTTAAAAAAAGGCCATTTGTCACATCAGCCTTAATGACAGATTGTAAGAAAACACGAGTGGTCTCTTGCTCATCTCTGCTTTTGTACAATTTTAGCATTGTCAGCGAGGTCTACAGTAGTCCAGGCCCAAGATAGGGAATTCACTCAATAAAGCTTCCGGCCTCTCAAGATTATTTTAAGATGTTTTAAATATGCTTGGTCAAACATCGATCATCTACCTGACCATTGTGCGTGCCTTGATATCAAATTTTGATTGATAATGCTCCTCTGAGGTGCTACGAGATGTTTGTAAGTTATCAACCTTCTCTTCATCAGTGCACGTTGCAAATTTCCAACACTGATTACTGGATGGTGACCAAGACAGCAATCTTGGGTTCTTTTTCTTGTCCTATGCCTAAACTAACTCAGGAAATGTTCTTACTCCAATCAGTTCTTTGGCTAACACCTCTTAGTAAATCAAAGATGAAAATGGAACCTTTGAAGACTTCACACCTGACCATGTCATGTGATCCATTTACACACTAACCAAGTGGAGAATATTTTCTCTGTATAAATGCTGAAAGAGAAGCCACCCCTGAAATCAGGCAGAAAAGTCTCTAACTTAGAATCACTCACCTTCTCCACATATTCAAATACTAAATAAAGTTTTCCTCTTCTTCGAAAGGCCTCCTTAAGTTCAACAATATTTTCTTGTTTTAGAGTACGGAGCATTTTAAGCTCTCTTAAAGTTGTCTCCTTAACTTCTTCATTTTCTGGGGAAAAAATGCATTAATTACAAGATGCAGTAACTTATTTCTCCTTCAGATGTTGGTAAAACATGACACTTCATTAAACATATTGCAAAATAATTGTTTTCAAAGCGTTTGCCTGAAATTAAACCAACATAAAACTTTTTGCTTCCAAAATTGCATTTTTCTCCCCCCACACAGTAGAAAAGGAATTATAAGGCTTTAAATGCCATCATAAGGTCAGTATGGCAGAAATTACAAGACTTACAGAGGAGGCCAATACATCAATGATCAAGCCGACATTTCCAAAAATGCTGGGTTCTTGATTAGTGTTGAAGAAATTGACCGAACTTAGCTAATGAGTCATGCGTGATGCTCAAACATGAAGGTTCTCCAACTGTTTGTTTTTCATAACAGATCACTTCAACTCAGGTGCACAGTAACACTTTTCCAAACAACACTTGGATTAAATAGTCAGTTAACTTATTGCAGAGTTTGTTCACCTTTAAGGGTTGATAACTGGATTGATTGAGATTTGGGGGTGCTGCTAATAGTAACACAAAGCTCACCTGTTGTTCAAAGATTTATCTTACTGAATCAATTTTTCTGAAAAGGTCTAAATCCTCCCCAGCATACTGTACCATCAGAAAATTGATAAGAAGAATTTAGCAATCTTTACAAGGCAGTTAGCTTTCAGAGGTGCTTTATTTAAACCAGGAGCTGAATCCATATGAACATAGAACATAGAACCTAGAACAGTACAGCACAGTACAGGCCCTTTGGCCCACAATGTTGTGCCGAACTTTTATCCTAAACCTAAGGTCTATCTAACCTCCACCCCTACCTTATGCTATCATCCATATGCCTATCTAATAGCAACTTAAATGCCCTTAATGAGAACGACTCCACTACCCTCTCCAGCAATGCACTCCACGCCCCTACCACTCTCTGAGTAAAGAACCTACCTCTGATGTCTCCCCTCTATCTACCTCCACTCACTTTAAAACTATGCCCCCTCGTAATAGCTACCTCTACCCGAGGAAAAAGTCTCTGGCTGTCCACTCTATCTATACCTCTGAATTATCACTAAAACAGTACAAACAAGTCTAATCAGCTCTTCACTGAACTGCAGTAAAGGATTTAAGGCAAGTGGCATTAAAAACTTATCCAAGACTCAGGAAATAGGTGAAAACTCTATAATCAGATTCTGCGTGCTCCAATTGTTTCACCTAATGTGCGTTTCCACTCTGGGGATCAGAAAAAGTCATCTTAGTAGACTGGTAGTATGGCATTCTTATTCATGTTAGTGTTGTTCTACAATCTCTTGAAAAGGTGTTCCTTGGTACGGAATGCTAACATGGCATCACCAGCATGAAGCAATTTAATGAAGAATTGGTTGTCTGACAGGGCCAATATTGATGAATACTTTTCTCATGATGCTCAGTAGGGAGATTAATCAACATTATTGCAATCACCCCAACAGTCCTTGCTGTTGTACAAAGTCAAAGTTTCTGCATCACAATATGGGACTGCATCCTCCTTCCAGGAGACAGAAGAGATTTACAGAAAACAGATTTCTAGGAATGCTGGTTCCCCAAGACGGATGTGTAACTATCTCCAACTACTGTACTGTATTGTAATCTGTGATGAACTTCCTTGCATTGGTTTTCAATTGAGCCATTTTCTTTGCTCATATAGCCATTACCTTTTTGGTCTCCAAGCATTGTGTAGGAGGGTATCTGAATATTCGTGCAAAGTTGTAGCCAATTAGAACACCACTAAACGGTCTGTTGGGATTTTATTTCTAGTGGCTCGTAGTACTCTCAAGTTTCCTCGTTCAGATCTCTCTTGCAATTAATGAAAGCAAACGGCCTGGCTTCAATGACAGATTGCATCAAGTGATGTTAGCCTCAAAACATTCAAAACTTTTTTCAATCTTGCTTCCCATATTTTGTGTGTGCTAATTGAAGCTGGTGTCTGGAAGTATGTTCTATTTCAATTGAACACTTAGTGTGGGAATGCCAGAGATCACCTGCTCAATTGAGTCAAGGAGCTGCTTCATCTGGGTGGGTGATTTATATCAGGGTGTTCATTTCTGCTTTGAAGGTAAAATCTTCAATTCCACCTCTAGTGCACACCAGGGAGTGATCTTCATTAATTATCACGGTGATAGCCGTGCGTTGAGAATGCTGCAGAAAGAGTCATGTCTGGTGATGATTAGATCCAGTTGGTACTAATATGAAGATCACAGATGTCTGTGGAATTCTGTGCAGCATGATTTGGTCTCGGATGATACCAGGCGCACACAGTTTAATGTAGAAGCAAAGCACAAGAAGGTCGCTCTCTGTTTTTACTGATCTTTCCCGGGTAGTGATGTGCAAAACAGGATGGCCACATTTCATCAGCACCCACTGGTGAAGCATGGCTCCATCATTCAATACGATTACGAGTCTTTGGACGACTCTGCATTCCTATCTATCACGATACCACCATCTTATCAAGCATCTTCTGATATCAGACTTGAAAACAGCTTTCACCACCTTTTGAGGCAGTTGGAATGAATCACCTTACCATCTTATTTTTTTAAGACCCAAGTTATCCTTTATTTCTGTTATGTAACTTGTTTCCATCTATTCTCCTGTTGAGAAACATGAAATATTGGTTCAAAATCTCTGCTATTTCTTCACTCCCCATAATTTCCCTTGTCTGCTTCTAAGGGACCAACTTTCAGTTTAATCATTCCCTTCTTTATACACCTGTAAAAGCGCTTACAATTTATTTTCATATTCGAGCATGTTACATGTAAATTCAATCTATGTTTCATTTGGCAAGATAGGAAAGCTCATAAACAGAGAGGATTTGCAGAATGAAGCAAAGCGTTACCGTGAATTAAGAATTTATTGCTACTGAGATGACTTAATATCATATGGTAATTAATATGAAGCTCTACATGTAAAGGTTTATACATAACTATATGCCAGGATAAAGATACCTAAGAAATATTTTCTGATAAACAACTCATTTTGTAGTCATCATCAGCTGTAAACTTTTATGTTACCATTAAGCAGGACAGTAATTTGTCCTTTATGAACAATGCTACAGGTTGCACATACCTTCACTGTCCTTAAACTTCTTGATCGCCACAATTTCATTGGTTTCCTACAACAAATCAAAATACAAATGATCAAAAATAAAATCCCAAGATGATCATTTTAACACATTAACATTAAGAGTTTAATTGATATCTGAATGCAGAGGTTGAAGTTGTCAAAAAAGAATTAAGCTACTTTCAATAAACAATGAAAATGATCTACCAGTTAACTCATGAGCAAGCACAAACTAATGCAAAAACAAGCTAAAGCATGTTTTAAGCTTTGGCTTTGTCAGTTATGGCACAGCAACCAGATATGTTTGGTGGCATATTTGCATCAGAGTCAAAAGGTTGAGGGTTCAAAACTCACTCTAATGAGTGCAATTAGCCTGCAGGCCGGACTTCAAAAAACAAACAAAGCTTGCCTGGTCGGTTTTTTTTCTTTTTAACCCAAGCTGACAAAAAGTCCTACAATCATTTCCAGCTCAAAATTGATAAAAGAATAAATGAAAAATCAGCAACAGTTCAGTGTTATGAAGCTGCACTTAAATAAGAAGTTATATTTTCGATGTATATTAATACATTGTACTGACATATCAATATTTTAATTGCAAAATTGCAAAACATGTTAGAGTGCAATAACAACATCTGATGAACATATGTAGTGAGCTGCCCACTTATTTTCAAAAGTCAATTGGATATTCAACGAGAGAGAAAAAATAACGCAAGGCTGGGGAAAAAGGGGAATGGGATTGACTGAGCAGCTCTTAGAGAGGCAGTACAAACACAAAAGGCCAAATGACTGATCTGTACTGCTATGAAAATTCTAAGATTCTGTTTGAATTGAGCCAATTTTTAATCCTTCTGAAGTGTTGCTTGCCCGTGGGTCAAAGAAACAAAAAGTGGCTTCTTGGCATGACAATATTGGAGGAGAAACCTATATTTTGTTGCCTTTCACCCTCAGTCCAGGACTGAGTAAGCTGCTGAATCAGAATAAAAGGAGATTGTGAGCTCAATACTGATTCAAACTGCCTAAAATGACAACTGCTCCATCTAGCATTACCACTCATGTCCATAAAAAGTTAAAAATAAAATTCAGTCTATCAGTATCAGATCTACGCTTGGGACACTCATGTCTATATGACTTAAACAACAAATCACCTTTTCTGGACTGATTAAGAACATCAGCTTTAACTCTTCTGACACAAAGTCAGTCAAATTTTGATTAAACAACTAGGCTTCATGGGTCAAAATCAGAAGGAAAATTGTAGACGAAGGAGGAGGTACGGTTTACAAGAAAACGTCGACTACTTTAGATATAGTAGGAACTGCAGATGCTGGAGAATCCGAGACAACAAGGTGCAAGGCTGGATGAACACAGCAGGCCAAGCAGCATCGACTACTTTAGATGCTTGTTTAATGTTTTGGAATATGAATAGAACATTACATAAGATTAAAAAGAGTCAAAAACAAAACGTTCAGATGACCAACAATATCTTTAGGAACTGGTAATAGCAGCAGATGCTAAAATTCCCAAAAGCAACTTTAACTTTCCCCAACCTCTCACAGCCTGCATCTACTTTTTTTTCCAAAATTCACAAACTGCACTGCTCTGGAAAATCATTCATTTCAGTCTTTTCCTGAGCACTCAATCTATTTTGTTTGATCTTCACTCTATTTTTCCTCCCTTGATCAGTCTCTCCTAATGTATATTCATGATTCTTCTGAACCTCAGCCATTTGAACAGATTCGGGATCCTGGCCTTGACCACCACCTCTTCACCAGGATAGTTTGAGGACTATCCACTTACTTCTTGAATGGAGACCTCACCGGTCCCCATCGATTACGAGCTTCCTCCAACTGACTGAGCTTATTATTCTTTTATTGAACAATTTCTCATTTAACTTGTCTCACTTCCTTCAAATAAAACATGCGACTGTGAATACCCAAATATGTACAATTTATGGTCGTCTTTTTGTGGGTTAAATGGAATATAGCTTCCTGTACTTCTCGGTAGGAGGGGGACTACCACGACTCTATTTCTAATCAATTCATTATGGTATCGGTTCAGTTTCCTGCTTTCTGAAAATGTAAATCCAAAATGCTGAACTGCCTCCTGTCACAACATAATAATTGTGAAAACTGAGAAAGTTACTCAGTCTGGCTTCCAATTTCCATGGTTCTTTCAGTTTCCCAATTCATCTTTGGCTCATGCTTTCCTTGATATTTTGTCCTCCATTTCCAGGGACAGGTTATCTACTAATATTCATTACAAGCCCACTGACTCCCACAGATACCTCAACTGTAGTCCTCCACAACCAGCTTTCGACAAAGACTCTGCTCCATTCCTTCAGGTTCTCCGTCCCCGTTGTATTCATTTCAACGATGCCTCCGTCCACAGTCAGGCTTTTGAGGTGTCTCAACCGACAATACCTCCCACAGTGCTTTTCAGGGCTATCAAATGTGTTGGATTAATCTCACAGACTTTTGTCCTTTCCCTTTCCTCCCACACAGCTCAGAATCACGACAAGGTTCCCCTTGTCCTCAATTTCAGCACACCAACCTCTATATTTGAAGGACCACACTCTGCTATCTCCAGTATAATGTCATCACCAAACACATTTTCCTCTCCCCTACCAATGTTCCAAATGGACCAATCCATTCATGACACCCCAATCCAATCCTCACTCCTTCCCACAGTAGCTTCCTACACAATGCAACACTTGTTCCTGTTGCAGGTTGCAGGAACAGCAACTCATATTCCGCTTGGGAACCCTGCAGCCCAATGGTATCAATGTGGATTTCACAAGCTTCAAAATCTCCCCTCCCCCTACCGCATCCCAAAACCAGCCCAGCTCATCCCCGCCACCCTAACCTGTCCTTCCTCCCACTTATCCCCTCCTCCCATCTCAAGCCCCACCCCCATCTCCTACCTACTAACCTCATCCCGCCCCCTTGACCTGTCCGTCCTCCCTGGACTGACCTATTTCCTCCCTACCTCCCCACCTATACTCACCTTTACTGGCTCCATCCCCGCCTCTTTGACCTGTCTGTCTCCTCTCCACCTATCTTCTCCTCTATCCATCCTATCCACCTCCCCCTCTCTCCCTATTTATTTCAGAACCCCCTTCCCCTCCCCCATTTCTGAAGAAGGGTCTCGGCCCGAAACGTCAGCCTTCCTGCTCCTCTGATGCTGCTTGGCCTGCAGTGTTCATCCAGCTCTACACCTTGTTATCTCACTTGTTCCTGTTGTCTCCTTTTTCCTCACTCTCCAAAGTTCCGTCCCAGATGCTAGTTCCACGTTAAGAATAATTTACTTTTACTCCTGCCAATTTATCCTCCTATATTTGCTAATCACAACATTGTCTCCTCCATACTGGGGAGACCAAATGTAGACTGGGTGGCTATCTTGCAGAACATCTCTCAACAGTTTGCTCGCATAATCTCAACCTTTTAGTCACTTATCAGTTTAATACACCATCTTGCTTTCATGCTCACACTTCTGTCCAAGGCCTGCTGTAGTGTTCCAGTGAAACCAAATGCAAGTTAGACAAACAGCACCTTAACTTTCCAATTACACAGGTTACAGTCTTCTGGACTCAATAATAACTCAGACCATGAACTCTGTCCTCCATTTTGAATTATCTTCCCCAAATCTATCTTAATTTCATGTTTTTGCTTACAATCAGAACTGGCATTTATTCTGTTAAGACCTGTTCTGGACCAATTTATTTTCTCCTCTCTACAACCATTACCACTCCCCTTGCCTTACGTTCTATGGCACCTGTGATTTCTAATTTTTGCTCCAAAACCTTGAACTTTTCCACAATAACTGGCTCTGCACGAAACAAGCAAAAACTGTCATTATTTTAATTATTCATAAGCACAGGAAAAAATAAAATCACGATAAATCTTCATCACATTATAATTGTGCAAGTTGATTCTGTTCATTCTTGACAAATGATTCTACTATTTTACACTTCACAAAATAACACATGAATTGATTGTCAATATCACCTGCTGGTAATCAATAATTGATTGCGCTTTTACAAATTAAACCGTGACATTCGGATAATACCCCACAGAACTAATAATCCACTGCACGTTTAGATGGTTAGTAAAAGTAAACACTGACACTGTTTCTAATAATTAGAGTTGACCAATTTTTTGTATTGGTCATACTTGCAGTGCTATCCCAGTATGTCATTATGAGACACGTGACATCAAATACTACAGCAGACGGTCAACTGTAAAATTCAGACAGCAAATTTCATTGTTTTTTTTAAGGAAGCAATGATTTCAAATTCTCTAATAACGATTCAGTGCTAGAATTTTGATTTTACTCCCGGTTGTATTTTTAAAGGTGCTTGGAATATATTTTAAAGTTTGACGTACATTTAACTTGGACATCAACACCAAGAAAGTAGAAGAATTTTATACATTTGTCCAAACGAACACAAATGGACTAGCATTTTAATCCAGTCTCACATCAGTTGTCGCTCCTGCTATGGTCCGAATCGTCAATTTGAATTAAACACTTGCCAGTAATTTTTGAATGAGGATGTCGGTATGCACATCACTGTGACCAACTGTAGGATCACAGTGATGTAAACCCGCACAGAAGCTGCACTCATTCTCTGTTCTATATTCTGTCTCAATTTTGGTGTGAAATAGAGATTTAGTCCTGATCATTGTGGAATTAATGCCATAGTTTACATAACACAATTGGCAGAGATTTACTGAGGTGTCAGATATATTAAAATTAACATTATGTCCAAGTCTTTAATTGATGGAACGATAAGCAATACATACGACATGCCCAAAACATTACCCTATTTTATTGGCTGACTCAAAATGTTAACTCGCCTGCCGACCTGTTCAACATCTTTCACACTTTTTTCTTTCTGTATTTTCCAATTTGTTCACTACCAATTAAAAAAAAACAGATTTTGAAATATATAGTCAATCTATTTCAGCAGATGCTGTTTTCTGATATTTTTCCTTCATACTATGGTTACCAAAAGTGCTGCGCACTACAAGCGCTCATGTATTTTCAGAAATCACACAGAAGTCTTCAATTGAGAAAAATAAGGACAAGTAGCAAATAATAAATGTGGATACAGGTTTAGGCATAATTTTTTTTTTTAAGATTACTGGCCAGTTCATCTGCATGGAAAGTGAATTAAATTGGTCAACTACCAAAGCACACTCTACTTACATTGAAGTTGAATAATATGGAATTCCTAAATAATTTCAATGCACAAACAAAAACATTGGTTGCAACTTATAAAATTAGCTTGTGCAGAATCTAATTATTCTATGATGTAACATCACACAAATATCTGTGTCATGCTTTAAAATGGCAAAGAGAATGCAAGGCAGTTTTCAAATTTCTGCAAGAATTCGAGATGCACAAGCACCTAACCATTTAAATGAAACATCCCAAAAACATGAAGTACCTTTAATTAACCTCAGGATGTACCTATTCACATCAATTTGAACAGGTAGCCTTAAAATTAGTTACTACTGTGCTATAGATTGACAGCGACTTCTTTCATCAATGGAAATAGCTGCTAACAGAAAATAAGCAGCAGAACTAGAAACACTGGCTATTAAAAGCTTGAAAAAAGACATTATTAATCTACTCAGCTCTTTCAATGTAGAGACAGGCAAAAACTTGTCAATTAACATTTTTGTCATGAATACCTATAAATATGAGTAATGCTGCTCTGTAGCTTCCTTCATCATGATGCATTTTCCCAATAATTAATACAGAATGGATAAAGAGGCAAACAGGATCAAACAGCTAACTGAATTCCCAAACATTCCTTGACAACAAGGTGCAGGGCTGGATGAACACAGCAGGCCAAGCAGCATCATAGGAGCAGAGAGGCTGACGTTTCGGGCCTAGACCCTTCATCAGAAAAGGGGGAGGGGAAGGGGGTTTTGAAATAAATAGGGAGAGAGTGGGAGGCGGATAGAAGAGGGATAGAGGAGAGGATAGGTGGAGAGGAAACACACAGGTCGAAGAGGCGGGGATGGGGCCAGGAAAGGTGAGTGTAGGTAGGGAGTTAGGAAGGGGATAGGTCAGTCCAGGGAGGACGGACAGGTCAAGGGGGCGGGATGAGGTTGGTCGGTAGGAGATGGAGGTGCAGCTTGAGGTGGGAGGAGGGGCTAGGTGGGAGGAAGAACAGGTTAGGGAGGCAGGGACGAGCTGGACTGGTTTTGGGATGCGGTGGGGGGAGGGGAGATTTTGAAACTTGTGAAATCCACATTGATACCATTGGGCTGCAGGGTTCCCAAGCGGAATATGAGTTGCTGTTCCTGCAACCTTCGGGTGGCATCGTTGTGGCACTGCAGGAGGCCCAGGATGGACATGTCGTCTGATGAATGGGAGGGGGAGTTGAAATGGTTCGCGACTGGGAGGTGCAGTTGTTTGTTGCGAACCGAGCGTAGGTGTTCTGCAAAGCGGTCCCCAAGCCTCCGCTTGGTTTCCCCGATGTAGAGGAAGCCACACCGGGTACAGCGGATGCAGTATACCACATTGGCAGATGTGCAGGTGAACATCTGCTTGATGTGGAAAGTCTTCTTGGGGCCTGGGATGGGGGTGAGGAAGGAGGTATGGGGGCAGGTGTAGCACTTCCTGCGGTTGCAGGGAAAAGTGCCGGGTGTGGTGGAGCTGGAGGGGAGTGTGGAGCGGACAAGGGAGTCACGGAGAGAGTTGTCCCTCCGGAAAGCAGATAAAGGTGGGGAGGGAAAGATGTCTTTGGTGGTGGGGTCGGATTGCAGATGGCGGAAGTGTCGGAGGATGATGCGTTGGATCCGGAGGTTGGTGGGGTGGTACGTGAGGACGAGGGGGATTCTTTTTTGGTT
>NC_063342.1:64459887-64488973 GCF_021869965.1 Rhincodon typus | reverse complement strand
TGCTGCTTGGCCTGCTGTGTTCATCCAGCCCTGCACCTTGTTGTCTCGGATTCTCCAGCATCTGCAGTTCCTACTATCTCTCCCAAACATTCCTTGTTGTTTTGACACTTGTACGTGCGCACATCTATGTATAAATTTTACACATTATTAGGTTTATGCTGGGCAAAAAAACAAATCCAGAGGACTGGTTTCTCCAGCTTAAAATTCTGAATTTTTTTTTTAATATCTATGCTAGAAAAGGCAAGAGAGTCAATTACAAAATCATGCATTTTACAACTACCATGCTGAAGTTCAGCACCCCGAATCCTCAGGATTTTGAAGTATGCCAAGTGTGCACCCAGGACGCAGAGTGAGTCAATGTTCTTGGACGCATTTTCTCACAAATGATATGGTAATGATTTAATCAAGACCTTTTCAACCATTCAGGTTGGCCAGTACCAAGATTTGAATGCGAGTAAAAGCATTATTGGTAGGTGAAGTTGACAAAGTTGTAGTCATAGAGTCCCACAGCACAGAAACAGGACCTTCAGTCAAACCCATCAGCGCCAACCAGACATCCCAATCTGACCTCATCCCATGTGCCAGCACTCTAAACCCTTCCAATTCATTACCCATCCAGACACGTTTTCAATGTCCTAATTGTAGCCGCCTTCAAGACTTCCACCGGCAGCTCATTCAATACACATACCACCCTCTGCGTGAAAATGTTACTCAATTCCTTTTTAAATCTTTTCTCTCCCACTTCAACTGTACAAAGATTTTTTTTTCATTTAACCTATTTTTCTAATAATCTAATGTTATTAGACACCTGTGTAGCAGGCAGGACTTGAATCTGGGCCTTGTCATCCATGGGTAGAGACACTACCAAGGCACCACAAGTGGGCATCGTTGGCTAAGCCAGCATTTTTGCCCATCCCTAATTGGTAACAGTTAACCAAGTCTGGAGACACAAGTGGAAAAGTTTGTATAATCTACATTATCTGACTCAATGGACAGATCAAGTGTAAAGTACAAATTAACCTCGCCAAATGCTTCTTGAAATGTATTCCTTTTGCCACAAAGTAACCAAAATCATTATACCATACAAAAACTTGAGAGCCTCTTTGTTGGTGTCACTGCCATAACTCAGCAACCATGATACTTAAGCCTAAAACTTTTAGTAACTGAGCAGTCTTTTCTTCAAGCATTAATGCGCACCAACATGAAGCCTAGAGGCACGTAATCACCATTGGCAATGCAATAAGGGTCATTCTTAGATCTCAAAATTACTTTTAAGAATTGCTCTGCTGACACATCAGTGTCTCAGATTTATGAAAGACTTTCAACCCAAAAGTAGTATATATTATTGGACTGCAATTAAAAAAATTTATAAAGAATTCTACTTTGGTTCATGAATGTTTGCATTTTGCTTGTCTACTGTTGCATGAAGATGAGAGATCAAATTTTCAAAATAAATTGAAGAGTTCTCAGAGTCACATCAAAACGTTAACAGTTTTCTCATTTAGATGTTAATTTTCAGTTTCAAGTTCAATTTCTAAATTCTAATAAAGTCCAGTCAGATGATGTATTCTATTCTATCAGGAAATGCTCACATTTCAATGCAATTTCAATGAGTACTATATATAAATTTACAGGATTGGATAGTTTTTAAACTACAAAATCTGTGCTAAGTTCTACGAGCAGGCTTCAGCTATTCATCTTGGGTCAGCTGCAAATATGATGCACCTAAATTAGTGTCTCATTAACAGAAAGACATACAGAAGTAAATAATTTTAATCACAGGAAAAAAATAAGTTGACCTTTACTAAAAGCACGTCTTATGCAAGAATTAGCTCCACAAATCAAACCACTACAATTAACTAATCCCATGGTTGATTCAACTCATCAGTGACAATAAATGACTCACAGCAAATTAAGCCTTAAACAATCCATTCTCATTTTATTCTAAATTTCAGCACAAAAAATGGTTGTAGATTATCAAGGAGTCATTGACACACATTTGCTCAACTCCTGTACTGCTTTATAAATTTCTTTAGGAAATGTAAGAAAAAATAGGATTTTTCTTTTCCTAATAAATTCAGGTGAAAAACAAGTGGTCTAGAAACTATAACTCTAGAGCTAATTGTATTTTTGCAGCAAGCACATTATAGTGACAGGTTTTCATTTTGGACAAATTTGTAAGATCAAAAAAAATTCCACATCAATTACACTACAATCTCAAACTATTTTCTTATTTATAAAGTTTATAGAAGTGATATGGTGTATCCTCTAACTGGATAGAATACTGACAGATTCATGTATATTTCTGACAGATCCAAATCAATGTGATGATTACTGCAGTATACAGCTGACAGTTCCTCCCTACTTGCATACTAAGTTTCTTAAGTGGTAATGTGGACAAGTTACTTATAATCTCACAATTATGCACTATTACTAGAAGTTATGAAATCCTGTTCAATTCATACCTACGCACTGACTCAAGTGGGTGACCACTTACATTTCAAATCAAATTTAGCTTACTCTGAGAGAAAACAGCCGTACTGCAATAATTGTTTCATGTAAATATTTATAGACCATGAGTTGATAGCTCAAAATATCCGCAACAAAAAGGAATCAATGACAAGGAAAAGGGTAGTTTTACAGGTCATTGAACTGAATTCATTTGGGAGAAGCTGTTTTCCTTCCGTGTGCAAATGAAGAGGTCACTCATCAAACTTATGAAAAGAAAGTCATAAAATCAGGAAGAGTGTTTTCCACCTTTCAGCAAGATCAAACTATCAATCTCAACCTTGAATACCCTCAATAACTGAGCAACAACAGCCCTCTGGGTAGAGAATTAACAATATTCACAATACTTTCAACATAGCAATTCCTTATCTCAGCCTTAAATGGTCAACCCCTTAATCCGGCACTACAGTTCCAAGAGCTCTGGTCTTCATCCTTGGGGAAAAAGTCTCTCAGCGTCTACCATGTCAAGCCTTTTGAAAGAACTGAATATATCACAATTAGGTCATTTTTAAAAAAAAACTCCAAAGATTATAAGATAACAAGGTGTAGAGCTGGATGAACACAGCAGGCCAAGCAGCATCAGAGGAGCAGGAAAGCTGACGTTTCAGGTTGAGACCCTTTTTCTGAAGAAAGGTGTAGGCCCGAAACATCAGCTTTCCTGCTCCTCTGATGCTGCTTGGCCTGCCGTGTTCATCCAGCTTTACACCTTGTTATCTCAGATTCTCCAGCATCGGCAGTTCCTACTATCCAAAGATTATACATCTATTTGAGTTGATCGTAACCCTAATCCCCTTACCTCAGGAATCTTCCACATTCAAACCACCCTCCTTCACCAATTTTTTTTCTTTTGAGAATTTCAATGTAATCGCATTGTGAAAAGAAATAATTTTTTCTGCACAAAAACTGATGAAAAATCTTTCAAAACCATTCTCAATTATAATACATAAATAAGTCAATTAGTCAACAAACTCGCTGTTAAATCAAAGTATCGACATCTTTGATAATTTCCTCATGATGCCATAAACATGACGAACATTGATATCAAGTAATATCCAACAGAAGAACCTTTGAAAGCAAATAGTTGATTTTCATGATGCACTTCGTATTGGTGGTGATACCCAGCACCTCCGCGCAAGAACTTAATATAAAATCTAAAGCTAAATGGGAAGTAGTGCTTTCCACAGGAATCGTTTGACCTTTTCAATTTTTGTTTTCTATTCTACTGCACTTGTGTAAAATTATTAGCCTGCTTTTACTGAATCAGGTACATGAAGCCATTATTACCACATATATGGCAAACATATGTTTATCAGGCGAAGTAAACATCATGAAATTTAAGTCAAGTTAGCTTGTTATTTTTGGCCAACAATGCTCTTACCAACATTGCGTGCATTTGAAAATCATATATAAAACCAACAGATTAATCGCTCAACCAGAATTATATCCCAACTACAAACATCTAAAGAAATTTCAGTCTCAGACAGATTGTGTTTTCATTGTTGAAGTTGAAATATAAAATACCATATACCTTTTCATTCCTTAAATCTTTTAATACCCAAGTTATAAATTGACAATTTGTAAACAATCGGTGCCTAACAACAGTAAGCAGAAACCTTTTGAAACAAGCGGAAGTGCACAAATATTGTGGGTCCCATAACACATGTGTGCATCAAGCAAGGGGCATACAATACGCGAAACAGGAACCAAATTGCATCGAGCTGATGAGAGATAACAAAACATTTGCTTCTGCATAGTGATGAAACTTGGTCAAGGAAGCAAGCAGAACTTTTTGGAAGGAAAGCAAGGCCTTTCCAATAACAATTTGAATCCAGATAAAGTATACATCTCTGCCTTCACTCTGTCACACCAGGCAGAGCTGGGATTGGACATCTTGGAACTGATTGAGGCAGACACCAACACTTGAAAGCTATGCAAATCATTATAAATAACATTAAACACAAATGACGATGCATATCTTCTGAAACACTTCATAAAGAATGAAAATAACTCGAGCTACAATAAAAACATTAATTCAATTATGACTTGGGGCTACCTCTTCAATCAAACCATTCATCATTAACAAACATTTAAAAAACATTCAATCTGTTTAAAGCATTTTCCCTACAAATTTTTAAACTAAAATAATCAATCTTTGAAGATTTTCATGACATAAATATTATGCTTAGTTACAGTTGCGGTTGAGAATGGACCAAACACACCCAAAATACATGTGCTGGTTCTCCAATTACCCAGAAACCTTTCTGCAATACCTTAGTCAGAGTCATACAGCACAGACACAGATCTTTCGGGTCAACCAGCCCACGCCGAACATATCTCAAACTAAACTAGTCCCACCTGCCTGCTCCTGGCCCATCTCCCTCCCAACGTTTCCTGTTCTTACACCCATCCAAATGTCTTTTGGACATTGTAATTGTACCTGCATCCACCACTTCCTCAGGAAGTTCATTCCACAAGCAAAACACCCTCTCAGTAAAAAATTTGCCTTGAATATCTTTTTTAAATCTCTCTCCTCTCACCTTAAAAATGAGATCCCTAGTCTTGAAAATCTACATCTTGGGGAAAAGGCAACTACCATCAACTTAATCTATACCCCTCATTATTTTGTAAATTTCTATCCCGTCACCTCTCAAGCTTCTACACTCCAGTGAAAAAAGTCCCAGCCTATCCAGCCTTTCCTTATAATTCAAACCTTCCATACCCAGCAACACCCTGGTAAATCTCTTCTGAACCCTCTCCAGCTTGATAATCTCCTTCCTATAACTGGGCGACCAGAACTGGACATAGTATTCCAGAAGAGGCCATCAATGTTGTGTATGACCACAACATAAGTTCCCAACTCCTGTACTCAAAGGACTGAGCAATGAAGGCAAGCGTGCCAAATGCCTTTTTAACCACCCTGTCTATAAGTGACGCAAACTTCAAAGAATTATGTACCTGCATCTCCTGATCCCTCTGTTCTACAACACAACCCAAGACCCTACCATTAATTGTATAAACCCTACCCTTGTTCCTTGTACCAAAATGCAATACCTTGCATTTATCCAAATTAAACTCCATCTGCTATTTTTCAGCTCATTGACCCATTTGATCATGGTCTCTTTGTAATCATAGAAGAACTTCTTCATGGTCTACAATGCCACTGATTTTGGTGCCATCCGCAAACTTACGAATCATACTTTCTATATTCTCATCCATATCATTTCTATAAATGACAAACAAAAGAGGACTCAGAACCCAACCCTGTGGAACACCACTGGTCACTGGTCACCGGCCACCAGTCCAAAAAGCAACCCTCCACCATTAATTTCTGCCTCCTGCGATTAAGCCAATTATGTATTCATTTGGCAAACTCACCCTGAATCCCATGTGACCTAACTTTACTAATTAGTCTACCATGCAGAACCTTGTCCAAAGTTTTACTAAAATCCAATAAACAATGTCTACTGCTCTGTCATCAACCTTTTTGCTAACTTCCTCAAAAAACTCCATCAAGTTTGAGAGATCGGATTCTCCTTGCACAAAACCACGCTAACCATCCCTAATAAATTTTTGCCTCAAAATGTACATAAATCCTATCTTTTATAATCACCTCCAACAATTTACCCCCAACCGAAGTCAGACTCACAGGTCTATAGTTCCCCGGTTTCTCCTTACAACCTTTCTCAAACAAAGGTACAACATTAGCCACCCTCCAGTCATCAGGCACCTCACCCATAGTTATAAATGACGCAAATATTTCTGCAAGGGATCTCCTAACTTCTTCCCTTACTTCCACAATGTTCTGGTATACATTAGATCAGGTCCCAGAGATTTATCCACCTTTAAATTCTCGAAGACCTCCCGAACTTCCTCTTCTGTAATGTGAACATTTTAAAAACCGAAGTTTATTTCTCTGCATTCTCTAGACTCCATTTCCTTCTCTACAGTAAAAATTGACATGAAATATTCATTTAATATCTCTCCTATCTCTTGGGGTTCAACACAAAGACAACCTCCTTGATCTTTAAGAGGTCCTACCCTCTCGCTATTTACCCTCTTGCTCTTAATGTTTTTGTAGAATCTCTTTTGATTATCCTTAACCTTATCTGCCAATGCCATCTCGTATCCCCTCTTTGCTTTCTTGACCTCTCTCTTATTAATGCCCCTACACTCTTTACATTGAGATTTAATTGAATCAAGTTATCTATATCTAAAAGATACTCTTTTATTCTTGACTAGAGCCTTAATATCTTTATTCAGGAATGCTTTATTTGGAAACGCTTATTTTTCAAATATTCATTCCCTTTTAGAAGCTTTTCAGCCAGAGCTATTTTACCTTCCCTGCAGGTGGGTAAAGTAAGGACAACAGACCTCTGGGACCTTAGTGAAAAACAGGACCAAAAATGCATCACTTTAACCAGACAGAAGTGTGAATTAGAGTGGATGATTGCACTTCAAGTCTGGGACATAAAGGTAAAGAATAAAGGAACCGAAAATTAGAATGAGAGAAAAGGAAATATGTTGAAATTTAATATTTTGAAATCTGTAATAACTCAACTTTACTTAAAGAAATTCCATACTTTTAACTGTTCATATTCTGGGCTAGAGATTGATTAGTAGAAATCAATAACCTTAATATAATGGATGCCGGAAACCTGAAACAAAAACAAAATGCTGGAGAAATGCAGCCAATCTGGCAGCATCTGTAGAGAGAGAAACAGAGTTAATGGCTCAAGTCCAACATGACTTTGAAACCAAACAGTCATTATGGACTCAAAACATCTACGGTTTCTCCGTCCACTGATGCTGCCAGAACTGATGTTTCCTTAGTAATTACTGTTTTTATTTCAACTATTACTAAACTGATAAAAGGCAATTTGTGCTCAGATTTAACTGGCGAGTTTATTGGGCAATTAACACACAAATGCAACAACATCATGAAAATCAGAGTATCATTAAGACCTTATTTTCACAAAGCGAAAGGAGTGGCACAAAGGATCAAACAACATGTACTGACTCGCAATCGGTTTGTGACAAACAACACCACCCAGTCGCGAACCACTTCAACTCCCCCTCCCACTCCTTGGACAACATGTCCATCCTGGGCCTCCTCCAGTGCTACAACGATGGCACCCAAAGGCTGGAGGAACAGTACCTCATATTCCGCCTGAGAACCCTGCAGCTCAATGGTCTCAACGTGGACTTTACAAGCTTCAAAATCTCCCCACCCCTGACCTCATCCCAAGACCAGCCCCTCTCGTCCCCGTCTCCTTGACCTGTCCGTCTTTTCTCCCACCAATCCGTTCCTCCCACCTCACTGACCAACTCCCATCCCCACTTCCTACCTACTAGCCTCGTCCCTGCCTCCTTGACCTGTCCGTCTTCTCTCCACCATCCACCTTCCAACACCGCCTCCCCATCTCTATTTATTTCAGAGCCCCCCTCCCCTCCTCCATTTCTGAAGAAGGGTCCAGACCCAAAATGTCATTTTTCCTGCTCCTCTGATGCTGCCTGGCCTGCTGTGTTCATCCAGCTCCACACTATGTTATCTCAGATTCTCCAGCATCGGCAGTTCCTACTATCTCCCACAGGACATCTATTCCTTATCACAATCTGCTGGTTGATGTGTATATTAATAATGGTGCTGTAAATTTTTTTTGGCTAATTTTGGTCCATTATGTCCTTCATATCAAAAACAAATTTTGAACTGACTAGTCACAGATTGCCAGAATATTGCACTGTAGGCCTTTATTCATTGTGTCTGTAACAGCTCTCTAAAGTAATTAGTCAAAATAATATAAAAACAAAGAACTGAAGATGCTGGATATCTGAAACACAAACAAAATGTGCTGGAGAAACTCAGCAGCTCTGGCAGCACCTACTGAGAAATGCAATGACATTAGGGTCATTGGGCTCATAAGAACTAGGAGTAGGCAATTCAATCATTTGAGCCTGTTCCATCATTTGATACAATCATAGTCGATCTCATCTCAGTCTCAACTCCACTTTCTTGCCCGCTCCCCATAACCCTTCAATTCATCACTAACTAAAGATCTGTCCTCTCCTTAAATTTACTCAATTCCCAGCATCCACTACACTCCGGGTACTGAATTCCATAGATTCACAACTCTGAGTGAAATAACTTGTCTTTGCTTTAAATCTGCTACCCCTTATCCTAAAACTATGACTTCTTGGGTCTAGATTGCACACAAGGAAATATCCTATGTATACTTGTCAATTCCCTTTTGCTTCTTATACACCTCAATTAGATCTCTCATTTTTCATATTCCAGAGAATATCAGCCCAAACTGTCTTCATAAAACAAACCACTCATTTCTAGAATAAATGTAATGAACCTTCTCTGAACTGCCTCCAATACAATCATAGCCCTCCTCAAGTTAAAGGGCCAAAAATTGTACATACAACTCCAGGTGTGGTCTCACTAATGCTTTGTAGATTTGCAGCAAAATTTTCCTTCTTTTATACTCCATTGCTTTAGCTAGAAATGGCAAAATTCCATTTGCCCTCCTGATTACCTGCTGTATATGCAAAGTAGTCTGCAATTCATGCATGAGGACACCCGGATCCCTTTGTATTGAAGCACTCGATGTTTCGTTCCACTTAGAGTTGCCTTTCTATTCCTCAAAGCAAAAAACATAGCTTCACATTTATCCATATTAAACTTGGACTGCCAAATTTTGGCCCATTTACCAAATCCGTCTGCATCCATTTATTTATTCATTGCATCTTACTTTCCCACCCATTGGAGTGACATTTGCAAATCTGGCTACAGTATTTTCTACCCTGCATCCAAGTCATTATCATACATTGCAAATAGTTGGGGTCCCAAGGACTGAATCCTGCAGCACCCCTATAGTTACATCTTGCCAGCCAGAAAAAGGCCCATTTACCCGGGCTTTCTTCATTCTGTTGGTTAATCAATACTTGGTGTGAGCTAATAAATTAGTACTAACATCATGGCATCTTACTTTGTGTATTAGCCTTTTGTGCGGCACCTTAACAAGTGCCTTCTCGTAGTCCAGATATACATCTACACAATCTCCATTATTCACATTGCTTGTTATGTCAAACAGAACTCTAGCAAATTAGTCAAACATGGTTTACCTTCATAAAACCATGCGGACTCTGATGGATTGCATTCTGACTTTCCAGATGTCCTGTTAAAACTTCCTTAATAACTGATTCAATACAGATTCAATCTTTAGTAATGGACTTGAAATGTTAACTCTGCTTCTCTTTCCACAGATGCTGTCAAACATGCTGAATTCCTCTAGCTCTTTAGTGTGTTTAAGTTAGTGAAAACACCCACCCCTTTCTCCACTACCCTGCCTACCTAATACCTTTCAAGTATTTATCAAATTCCTTCATGAAGGTTATTTCTCAAATTTCTTTTGCCACGCCTTCAGGCATTACAATCCAGACCAAATAACACGCTAACCTACAAGAATCCCTCATACAATTCTGGCTCTTTTGCCAAACATTCTCAAAGTTATCAACGGTTCTGCTAATTCCCATGCCTTCAACAATGATCATAAATTTGAGCTAATAAACAACCAGAAATTATTTTTCCTTACTTAGCTCATCAAAACTCTTCGGAATCATAGAATCCCTATATAGTGTGGAAGCAGGCCATTCAGCCCATTGAGTCTACACCTTCAGAATATCATTCAAGATCATTTAAATAACTCTTAAAAGCCCCAATTTCTCCTTAAAATTAAATCCAGATGACTGATACTATTTAAGTCCTTCTGTGCTTCCTCATAACCCCATAGGGGTGGGTGTCTGTGTCTGTGCACGCATATCTGTCTCTGTGTCGAGGTAGAGGGGCAGTATATGAGCATTGTTTAACTAAATCGGAGGAGGAGAGTTGAGATAAAGGGGACATTTTCAGGACGGCAACTTGTAATTAATAGAATATCTCAGGAATCAGTGCTGGCGCCACAATTATTTGCAATATTGATTTTTCGCATTCAAGTCACAATCTACGTACTATATTCAAGTTCACAAACAACATGAAATTAGGTCGGAAGGCAAGTAAGTGAGGATGACACAGAGTCTATAAAGAGATATAGGCAGATTATGAGTGGGTATAAATTTGGCAGATGGAAAAAAAAATTGTGGAAAATGTGAAGTTATGCACCGTAGAAGCTGCCGATGGCTGAAGACAAAATAAAATGGCCTCCCTTGGACTTTTAGCTAACATAAAATGACTGAAGAGAACTGATAGCTAAAGCAGCAGATTCCACAGTCAGAATGGTGATGTTCATACACATGGAAACCAGATAAAACAATGAAATGCCTCATAAAATCTTAGTGGGAAAGAGCAAAAATGTAAACACTCAGTGTAGAAGGGAAAATCTGATCCCACCATAACAAAAAGCTTAACTAATTGCCATGACAGAAAATTTCAGTATACCTACATGTACACTAAGTGCAACCAACAAATTAACGTTAAGGAATTTACTTGAATTCCTTGAGACCAAAGTAGCAAGTAGAAGCTGCCATCCCATCAGCAAGGGGGACTGAACAACAAATATCGTAAACACTATGGGCCATAATGATGTAGATCAACAGATAAACTCGTGAAAAGACACTGGAAAACAGACAACATTGTAAGGGAGCAATTGCTAAACATTACTTATTCCTTATGACCTTGGCATAATAATCTTAGCTTCACAAGCTAACAAACATCACCCACTCAGTACAATGCAGCTGGCAAATGTTTGGGAAAGGGCAGAACAGTCAGAGGCAAGGTGGCAAGTGCTGATGACAATTTTGCATGCAATCATAGTAACACAATGTATAAATATACTGTACTTTATTAGGAGACAGCGAATATCTGTCTTCGAGTTGGTCTCCAGAGGCTTCTGCGTTGGTAAGGAGCTATGAGTAAAGATTGATTTGTGTTGCTGAACACAGGATCAAGACTCCTCTTTGAAATCTCTCTCCAACACACACATTGACGAGAAAAAATGAAGAGCTGATTATTTTTTACTTGGAGAAAGACTGAAGAAAGCTGCAGCACAGAGGCATTTGGGGGTCCTTATACATGAATCACAAAAAGCTTGCATCCAAGTTCAGCAGCCAAGAGTAGAGATGCAGGGACAGTTGGCCTTTATTTCAAAAGAAATTGAGTATAAAATTAGGAAGGTCTAGATAATACTACACTAGGCACTAGTAAGGCTACAGTTAGAATAGCATGAATGGTTTTGGTTGTCTTGCCTAGGCAAAGATAACCTGCATTGGTAGTCCAGAGAAAAATCACTAGGTTGATTCTGAGTATGGTGGAATTTTGTTTTACGTGAGAAGTTGAGTAGGTTGGGGTTCTCCTCCTTGGAGTTTAAAACAATGTAAGACCTTATTGAAACACAAGTTTATCAATGGACCTGACAGGGTAGATGCAGGGAATTGTTTTCCCCATTGTGGAGAAGTCTAAGATGGATGGCATAATCTCAGAATAAGGATTTGCCCATTTAAGACAAAGAGGAGGAGGAATTTCTTCCAAGGGTACTTGGTCCATAGAACTCTTTAACACAGAGAGCTGTTACTAACTATGTTCAAGGCTGAGATACACAGACTTTTAATCAGGAAGGGAATCAAGTGTAAGACAGGTAGTGGAATTGAAGACTATCAGATTAGTTATGATCTTCATTGAATGGCAGACCAAATCTCATGACCCAAATAGCCAATTCTTGTTCATACATCTTAAAGTTCAAAATAGGATGACCAAAATTGGAAACAGCATCCTAGTCAATGATTTGCATAGGTTTATCAGGACCATTATAATTCCTTCAAAGATAGCATGAGAAACAGTGGAACAGCTGAATGATTAGAGAAGATATTGACCAAGCGAAGTAGCATATGTCCTCCGACATTAGCAACCTTGCGTGAATGGGTTGTAGTGGATGAAATCAGATTGAGAGAGTTATCAAATCATTTAATAAATGCAAGATATACAGTGCACTTGATGGCACAAATGATGATTAATGTGAAGTAATATGTTCAATTATGACATGCCTGCTGACGAGGATGATAGTGATGATGCAATTCAAGGTAGAGTTATTTCATTCTGAGACAAGTAGTATTTTTTTCTCTATTACTTAAAAGTGACTGAATTAAATTGTATAAAGTTGGACACCTAACTTGTATTTTGCTGAATTTAATGAAGTGAATGAGTTTAATCAACACAAATTGACATCTGTCTCCATGCACCTTTCAGTAAGATAGGACCTAAGATTTTGTAACTAAAGCATGACTCAAAAAAATTCTTTCATGGCTACTTCTGCACTACCTTTTGGGCGGGGGCAGGTTGTGCCTCTGACTCAACAACTCTACAATAGCGAAAGAAAGTGAGACAACACCGAAAAATATTACTCATGTAGGGCTCAAAATTTAGTTTCAGAACCTCGACTTTGACATCAGCATAAACAGTAAACACACTGTTTTCTGCTGTACTAACTCCATTCTTTAGATCCCTAAAATCAAAAAACATTCATTCACTAACCAGTTTTCCATGTTTTACCCAACTTCCTGATTAAATTACGAGAGTAAAAAGGGCGAAATCTCCTAAATTCCAATAAATATACTAAATTTGTATCATGTGGTGTTAAGAATCACTGGGCCTGCACTGACACTTTGTGATTTTTCAATTCATCATATTTGCGAAATGGTAATTTTGCAATGGCTTTTAGCTTTTAGCTTTTAAATTAGCCCTCTCAACAACAGATTTACTGCTAAAAAGGCCACTCAACTAGATTTCAAAGTTCTCCTCCTGAAAAATGTGGATTCATACACAGGAACTCAGTCACTCTTCCTCCAATTTCCCAGCTATAAGCTATTGGCTGTCACTAAGCAGTTTCAAGCAACACGGCTGACAGACTTGCAATATGAAATTTACAGTCAGGAACCCATTTAAAGCCTCTCTGTTGGGGACTATTACATGGTAATTACAACACAGCTTTGACTTAGATAAGTAACAAAATATTCCTAAATTTGGTTCAAGTTACCTCATATTTTAAATGACAAACCAACGAGTGATGCAGTTCTCTACCAATCACAATGTTTAGTGTAATTATACCAATTGTTGACTACAGGGGAGCAAATATGTGAGTTAAAGGCATATATGAAATATTTGGTAAACATTTTCTATTTTCGGCGCATTAAAACTTTATGTATGAACATGATTGTGTCTGATGTCAAGTGTGATTGGTCAACCAGAGCTAAACCTGTATCTAGCAATCTATCTTTTGTCTGATTTCATTTCAAAGCTGATGTTAGGTACAGAGCAGAAAAAAATGACAAAGGTAACAACAAAGAGCTGTGATTACCATCAAACTATTTATTGATACCCAAACAACGCAGAAATGCATGGTAATTTATTGGATCAAGTTTCGCGTTAATAAACAGTCTGATAATTTTCTCCAGATATTTGTTGTTGTATATGTGCTCTCTAAAGTCAACCTCAAATAATTTGATATAGATGTGAACTTTGAGTAATAATATTTCTCTTGGCCAATCACTACCTTGCATCAGATACTATCTCGAATCTCCTTTCTAGCCTTGGATTGGCCCTCTTAGGCACCCACTCGTGCTAAAGAATTCACAGAATGACTATTCTCTGAGAAGAGAAACTCCTTATCTGTGTTAAATGGTCAACCCCTTTTCAGATCCTATATTCCTCCACAAGGGGAAACAACCACATTCACCCTGTCAAATCTGCTAGGAAACCTGTACATTTTAATAAGGTGGCTTCTCATTCTTCTAAACTCCAGTGAGTACAGACCCAACCTACTCAACCTCTCATGAGAAAATCCCTCTTGTTGGGATCAACTGAATGAACTTTGTCTGAACTGCTTCCAATGCTAGTACATCTTTCCTTGGATGAGAGGTCCCAAACTGTTCAGTATTCCAGGTGTAGTCTAAGTGCCATGAATGGTTTTAGCAAGACTGCACTGTTCCATAACCTATTCCATTTGATATTAATATTCCCCATTACCCATTGAACTTGGATGCTAGCTTTTGCCCTTTTCGCAGGACTCTCAAATCCCTCAGTACCGTAGCTTTCTGCAGTCTTTCTCCATTTAAATAACACTTAGCTTTTCTTCATGCCAAAATACATTATGTCTCATTTTCCTATTTTGTATTACGTTCGCCAAGTCTTTGCCTACTCACTGAGCCTGTCTATATCAATCTGCAGACACTGTGTCATTTTGCACTCCCACCTACTTGCATGTCATTCTCAATCTTGGCTATACATATTCACTTTCTTCATCCAAATCAACAATTTACTCTAGGTAATTGTGGCCCCAACACTTATCCCTGAGGCACTCTACTAGTTACAGGTTGCCATCCTGAAATGCCCCCCATCCCAGCTCTCTGCCGTCTATTGTCAGCCAATCCTTTCCCTCTGCTAATATACTACCTCCACCACCATAAGCTCCCACCTCTTAAAGTGGCCTAATATGCGGTACCTTATGAAACGTGTGGTATTGGCACACCGTAACTGCTATCAGGTAAGGCATTGTCGGACCTTGATATAATGACAGAAGGAATGACAATGTGGTTTCAAGTCAGGTGCCTTGGATGTGCGGATTGGGGCAGAACTTGAAATGGTGGTTATGCATCGGCTATCTTACTCTTTTAGGTGGTAGAGGGTGCAGGTGCTGTCCAAGGAGTCTCAGTAGTTGTTGCAGTATATTTTGTACATGGTGTACACTGTGCATCTGTAATGAAATGAGTGAATGTCGCAGATGATGGATGGGGTGCCAGATCAGCTTCTGAAGTATTTTGGACCCACACTCATCCAGGTTAAGTGGTAAGTTTCCTATCACACTCCTAACTACAATTGTAGGTCATGCTCTTTGGAGTCAGGAGATGAGTTAGTTGCTGTAGAATTCCCATCCTTTGATCTCCTCTTGTAGCCACAGTATTTATACGGCCGGCGTAACTCAGTTTCGAGTCAATGGTAACGGTCATAATATCAAAAAAGCAAAGAGAGGCCTACGCTTACCTGGGAAAGACAGGTGGGGGGGGGGGGGGGGGGGGGGGGGGGGGGGGGGGTGGGGACAAACTGTTAAGAAAACATATTGAGGACTAAAAGCTTTTGCTGCACATCTCCAAAATGCCAGGTTTGATAATATTGATGTCACAGCAAAGTAATTTGACAAATATTCAGTGTAAGCTGTCTGTCTGAAAGAGCTAGATTCATTGGAGTGGATTGTTTAGTAATTTTTCTTTATGCATTCTAGTCTCCAATTGAAATAGCTTGAAAGTAAATGTAAAGCATAGCAGGAAAAGTCAAATGCATGGAATGCCTATGATATGCCATGTGGAGAGTTACGAACATATTACGAGGTCTGACAATTAAATGTGTGCCAAGTGTTTCCAGCTGCGGAAGCTTGAGCTCCAGGTTTTGGAATTTGAATGGCAACTCGAGTCACTGTGGTATATCTACAAAGCTGAGAACCAAGATAAAATGTTTATCAAAATACTGCAGTCAACGCCACAGATTATAAGAGTAGGCAGAAAGAGAACAGGAGGCTGCTAGAGAGACGAGCCAGACTGGGTAGGTAGTGCAGGAATGCCCCAAGGTCTTTCTCATTCAAGAACCAGATTTCTGTTCTCGACACTGGTTAGGATGATGGTTTATCAGACAAATGTATTAACAGCCAAGTTTGTGGTACTACAAGTGGCTTAACTGCACAGGTGGGGCAGAGAAGAGTTGAAGGACAATAATGGCCAGTGATTCCACGGCTGAAAGAGAGGCTCCAGGATGTAATGTTGCCTTTCTGGTGCCACAGATATGCAAGCTATAAGAAGTTGCAGGTTATTGTTTATTTTGGGAGGAGTGGAGAGGAGAAGGTGAACAACAAGAGGTCATGGTTCATTTGTTGGTATTGGTGGTGGTGGTGGTGATAACAAAAGATGGGATCACCACTGTCGTGACAAATGATTGCTAATCAGAAAATCAGGATGTAAAATCAATCTGGCTGGAGCTAAGTAACAGCGATGGACATTAAACAGTGGGTAGGAGTGATTTGCAGACAACCAAACAATAGTGGTCATGTTGGAAATAGTTTAAATTTGAAAATTAGGGGACCACATAGCAAGGAGACTACACTAATTGTGGGTGACCTCAATCTATACATAGACTGGGAAAATCCACTAAGTATTCATGATGTGGAGGAAGAATTCCTGACATGTGTTCAAAATATTTTTGGGACAAGATATGGAGGAACCAACAGGGTTACCTTTTTGGATCTGTTGTTATGCCATGAAAAAGGGATAATTAATAATCTTCTTCTAAAAGAACCTTTCAAGAATAATGACCATGGTATAACAGAACATATGCATTACATCTGAAAAATTTGTAGCTCAATCCTCAGCTAGGGTATTAAATGAAAACAAGGGCAGTTACAAGCATATGGAGGAGGAGGTTGGGTATAATGGATTGAAGAAATACATCAACAAGTTTGATGTAGATAGGCAATAGTCATTGAAGAATTAATGATTCATCTTCAAAAAAAATGCCTTCCTGTAAGGCAAAAATACCCAACAGGACAAGTAACACAAAACTCCCAAGTTAATTTTCTGATGACATTGGTTCAAATCCTACCATGATGTAGAGGTGCTAGTGTTGGACTGGAGTGGACAACGTCAGGAATCACACGACACCAGGTTATAGTCCAACAGGTTTATTTGAAATCACAAGCTTTTGTAGCACCTGACTTCACCTGACGAAGGGGCAGTGCTCCGAAAGCTTGTGATTTCAAATAAATCCTACCATGACATATAGTGAAATGCGAATCCAATAAAATCTGGAATTAAAAGTAGACGAACAGCAACAATGGGAACTACAACTGATTTGTTTTTAAAAAAGCGGTTGGTTAAGTAATATCCTTTAGGGAAGAAATCTGCATCCATATTTGATCTGCTTACATGTGACAGAGGATTCACAGGAATGTGGTTGACTGTTACCCGCCCTCTGAAATGGCCTAGCAAGCAACTCAGTTGTAAGAAAACTCCACAAAGTCTAATGAAAAGAACAGAACCAAATGCACCACCTGGCACTGACCTAAGCAATGGAAATGACAATGGCAAGTGCAGCCGAGCGAAATTGTAAAATCTTCTTTACTGATATCTGGGGGCTTGTGTCAAAATTCGGAGAGCTAGTCAAGCAACAGCTCAGTATTCATCACTAAGAGTGACTTGGCAATGGCACTACTGGTCTAATTACTAGACTGGGTCTGTAGGAAATAATGAGGGAACCAAGGAGAGGGCAACAATCTACTTGACCTTGTCCTCACTAATCTGTGGCAAAAGCGTCACCCATGCCAATGTCATCAGAGTTACCACTCCACAGTCCTTGTGAAAATGAACTCCCATCTTCACATCAAGAATATCCTGTCTATGATAAAAAGTCTGTCATTTCTATCAATCTTTTTTCTTAAATTTTGATTTTAAACCTGTGGCATATGGGTGCTGGTTTATTTTTCTCAAGGGGTTTCAAATTGAACTAACTTCGTCTTTCTGGAAGAATGATTCAAAATCAAGAAGTGTAAGAGCGCAGATGACTGCAAGGTGTCTTGGAGGGCTAATGAAAGTTGTTTTTTACTGAAAGGGTTTACAATAGGAGAGAGAAAAATCACTAAATTATTTGTCACAGCAGAATCTACGAACAGCAAGTTTCTAGAAGAAAATTAGTTCAAAAGCTTGTTTAGCTTGAAGGAGACCTGACTCAAGTCATAAAGCACATAGTCTCTCCTACAATAAGGATTTTGGACAGGGCAGTTAAGGAAATAAGTTCAGTCCATGAAGTAGTTTAGTTTGTGGAACTTCCACACCAGGAGTGTTTGGTTAAAAACTTGTATTTGTCACTCAAACCTAAGAAGTCTATGATCTTAGTTTGAGAGTATTCAAGGGAAAGGTTTTGCAGCTCATGGTACAGGAACTGAGAGGAACCAGTTAAGTCAAACCTGCATATTGAACAGAGGGAAAATTTGTCTGGATTTTAATTAACAGTAAAGTGAAGGCGCTGAGAGTAGATCAGACTTTGAAAGATTTCAAAACACAAGGCATAATAAAGAGTGTCATATTTAAGTAGCTTGGTTTAGTTTATTTTGTGCAAAAAAGGTACATCGAAAACAAAATTGATGGCCTTGTACGCTTATTTTTCAGTGAAATAAATATAAACATTAAATAAACCAAGTTTGACCTATTAGGCCAGATCTCATTTTGGGATCTGACTTGTCGAGGAGTAATATCAAGAGGGATCATATCACTCTTTGGTCTTGTGTGGCTCATACAACACCATGCTAAGCAAGACAGACTTCGAGCAAATCAAGCAATTCAAAACTGGACATCATCACCATCAGAAATACATTCAACGACAATCTGCAATCTTATGGCCTGGGATGTCCCTCATTCTATCATTACTACCATGTTGGAAGATCAACCTTAGTTCAATGCAGTGCAGGAGGGCATGCCAGGAGCAATATCAGACAAACTTAAAAATCCGGTGTCAATTTACTGAAGCGACAACACAAAATTACTTTCATACCAGCACATCATTACAAGAGACAAGAGTGAAGCACTTGCATCCACTTTAACCTCAAGTGCTAAGCAGACGAAAAATTTGTCTAAGTACATTGTTATGAACCAGACCAAACCTCCTAAAAATATATTGATCGCCTCAATGCAAATTTTTTCTTATATCAAAGGCAAGTGCCAGGCGCTGCTTCCAGATGCAATTAGATTGGTCAAACTATCTGTGTTGAAGCAAACGCACTTTATTGATACACTATAGTTGAAAAACAAACGAAAGAAGAAATTGGAATTACTTAAATCTACTGGAAAAACTTAACAGAATGATAGAATATTTCAACTAAATAGCAACTGTTGCAATATAATTACATCTCAAACACAACCTTGGCAAAGGCAAATTCAGCAAAACACATTGTCTGACATGCAATTCTAGCAGCATGAAGAGAACCCCTAGCTTTTAGCTGTAACAGAAGAAAAACAGATTCCAGCTTCAAGCTTCACGACCCCAGCAGCAACTGCTACTGAAAACCAAAACTAAAACTCCTGGTTCTGTGCGAGCTTGACCCCACCCATTCAGACTGCTTCTATTGTTTCAACTTTTTAAAAAACTTAAAGGCCTCACAAGTTGTTTACTTTATTAGTTTTGGAGCAGACTGCTTGCCATCTGTCTCAACCTTTCTTCATAAAAAAAATCCATTTCAAAAATACCTCTTAAAGCCATAGTATCATCAGAACATGAACAGGAAAGGTTTGTAAAGATACTGACCAAATGCAGGCAGGTGGGATTAGTTGAGTTTGGGAACATGCCTGGTGTGGACTAGTTGGACTGAAGGGTGTTTCCACGCCACATGACTCGGTCTCCATAATCCATTTTAGCATCGTTCCGAGGTCCTTAGCATCATATGAGGCGGTCTTTAACCAATTTGATTCACTCCATGGGTTTTAAGAAACTGCTGAAGGCAGTGGATTCTACAAGGGTTATCAGCTTGATGAACAGTTTGGCATTAGTACGGAAGACGTGTACACCAGATGAGCTATGTCCCTGGCCAGCCAAACTGTTTCAGTCCAGTTACAAAAGTGGCAGCAACTTGACAATGTGGAAAACTGCCCAGGTATAACCCATGCAGTGCGCGTCCAAACCTGACAATTATCACCTTACCTACTCTGATCACCAAAGAGATGGCAGATGTTGTTAACAGTCAAGCAGCACTAGCAAAGGAATAACCAGCTGATTGGTACTAAACTGGGTTCTGCCAGGGCCACTTGACTCCAGGCCTCGTTACAGCCTTGACTCAAACACAGCAAATGACAGCTCAATTCCAGACATAAGATGAAAGTGACTGCCCTTGAGACTTAGGCAGTATTTTACTCAGCATGGCATCAATAAGCCTCAGCAAAACTGGAATCCAAGCAAATCAGAGGAAATTGCTCCACTAGTTGGAGTCATACCTAGCACAAAGGAAGATGGTTGTGGTTGCTGGTAGTCAATCATTTTAGCCCTAGGGCATGACTGCAGGAGTCCCCCAGGGTGACGTCCAATCTTCAGCTGCTTCAACAATGGCCTTCTTTTCATGATAATGTCAGACGTAGGGATGTTTGTCGACGGCTGTGCAATGGTCAACACCATTTGTGACACCTCAGACACTGAAACAGTCTATACCCGTATGCAGCAAGACGTAGACAATATTCAGGTTTGGGCTGTTAACTAACTCAAGTTCCAGGAAATGACCATATCCAACAAGAGAGAATCTCATCATCACCCCTTGACATTGAATGGCATTACCATCGCTGACTCTTCAATGATTTACATCTGGGGGTCACTTTTGACTGGTAACTGAACCAGGCATACAAATAATCTAGCTACAAAATCAGGTCAGAAGATAGGAATGCTGCAGCAAGTAACACCTCCTGTCTTCCCAGTACCTACCTACCAGCTACAATCAGGTGTATGATTGAATAGTGTCTACTTACCTGGATGAGTGCAGCTCCAACAATACTCAAGATGTTTGACACCATTCAGGACAAAGTTGGCACCCATCCACCACCTACAGCAGTCACTTCTTTCATCACTAACATGAATGGAACTGAACAGAACACAACACAATCCCTACAGTGTGGAAACATGCCATTTGGCCCGTGGAGTCCACACCAACCCTCCGAACATCATCCCACCCAGTTTCAACCCCTACCCTATTCCTGTAAACCCATATTTCCCATAGCTAATCCACCTAGCCTGCATATCTTTGGACTGTGGGAAGAAACTGGAGCACCAAGAGAAAACCCACAGAGACATGGGGAGTACATGCAAACTTCACACAGACAGTCGTCAGAGGCCGGAATCCAACCCAACACCCTGGTGCTGTGAGGCAGCAGCACTAACCACCGGGCCACGATGCTGCCCCCAAAACTAATGTTTTGTTTTAAAACCATTCCATACTCCACACATTCACTGAACATTATGTCAAGAAATTAAAATTGCCCTTGCTGCATCGTGGCAGAAGCGTGCACTGGAGAAACTCACCAAACTCACCCTCTGAAAGTATTTACAAATCTGTGACCTTCATCAACTAGATAGATAACAACAGTTGATGCATGGCAACAACACTACCTGCAAGTCCCCTGCCAAGTCATACACAATTTTGACTTGGAAGTATATTGCCATTCCTTCACTGTTGCTTGTTGAAAATCCTGGAGCTCCCTTCCCAACAGTACTTGTACGTGTTTCCAAAAGATAGCTCACCAATACCTGATTGAGGATAATTAAGAATGGGTAATAAATGTTGCCCTATCTAGTGACACACATATCCCATAAATGAATAAAAAGAAAAATCGGACAAGGTGATTGCACCATTGTTAACAAACAAAGTTAAAAAGATAGAACTAAATAAAAGAAAGCTGCTTATAAAATTGCCAAAAAAGTTTTAACCCTGAGGACTGGGTGAATTTTGAAATTCAGCAAAGGTGGGGAGAGACAATGGAATATCAATGGCAATAATAAGCAACATTAAAACAAATTGTAAAAGCATATATAGGACTATAAAAGCATAAAATGATTAGCAAAATCAGAAATACAAACTTGCACCGAACCTAATCAAATACTTGCTGTCTTCACAGAGGAAAACACAAGCAGTCCTCCTGAAATAATTAAGATTAAGAGTCTAATAAGAATATGGAGCTGAAATAAATTAGTATTAGCAAAAAAGCATTGCAGGAATTAACAAGACTCAAAGTTGACAAATCCCCAGGACCTAGTCATCTACATCTCAGACTGTTCAAAGTAGTTATTAAAATTGTAGAAACATAAACGACTGTTCAAAATTCTCTTAATTCTGCAGTGGTGCCTGCAGATTAGAAGACTGCAAATCTAATCTTCACCACATAAGATAGAAGAAAATGTAAGAGCTATTTTTTTTGTCAGCAATGGGGAAAATACAATTGTCTGATTGGACAGAGTCAACATGAACTTATGCCGACAAAATCAAGTTTGATATACCTGTTAGAATTTTTAGGTGTTACTAGCAGAGTCAATAACGTGGGGGTGCGCACCATAAATGTGGTGTATCTGGATTTTCGGAAGATTTTTGATCAAGTCCCACACAGGTGATTAGAGAATAAAATTGAAGTGCATGGAATTAGGGGTTATACACTCAGAGGAATTAAGAATTGGCTAAGAGGCAGAAAACAAAGAGTCAGACTAAATGGGTAATGCCCAGGTATGGCAGACTGTGACCAGTGGGGTACAACATGAATCAGTGCTTGGGTCATAGCCGTTCACAATGCATATTAATGATTTGAATGTGGGGACCAATTGTAACGTTTCCAAATTTGCAGATGATAAAAAATTTAGTGGGAATAAGTGTTGTGAGGAAGACGCCAATAGTCTTCAAGAGTTTTTATACCAAAAAAGTGAGTGGGCAAGAGAATGGCAGATGGAATATAATTTGGATCAAACCAAAAATCAAATTAAGGACTAAGTAAGAAAGAGAGTGATGCAAGGCCAGGCAATGTATTGTACCTCCACGATGTGAGAGCTAGTGGACTCCACTGTGGTTCACAGTGACCACATCTGTATCAACTGCTGCTTCCTTGAGGAACTCTGGCTCAGAGTTAATGAGCTGGAGTCTGAACTTTGAACACTGTGATAACATTAGGGAGGGGGAGAGTTATCTGGAGGCAGTCACACCTCCAATTTTAACTACCTCAAAGTCACTAGTCAGTCATCAGGAACTACCAGTGAAGTAGGTAAAAGGTTCTGGGAGGTAGTGCTGAAGAAGCCTCAGCCCTTGTCCTTGTTTAACAGATTTGAGATTCTTGTTCCCTGTGTGGATGAGCACAGGGGCTGTAGGCAGGATAAGCAAACTGATGATAGCACCATGGTACAGGGAGACATTCAAAAGTTGGGGTGTGGGAGACGAAAACAGAAACGTAGTTGTAATCGGACACTGTCTAGTCAGGGGAATGGACACTCTTCTTTGGTCAGGATCTAGAGTCCTGAAAGCTACGTTGTCTGCCTGGTGTGCAAGTTCAGTATATCTCATCTGGGCTACAGAAAAACTTGGCAGTGGGAGGGGAAGATCCAGTTGTCATGGTTCACGTAGGTACCAAGATTGTAGGTAGAACAAAGGAGGTGATTCTGCTGAAAGAATATGAGCAACCCAGAGCTAAATCAGAAAGCAGAACCAAAAAGGCAATAACCTCTGGATTATTACCGGAGCCACAAGCAAATCGGCACAGGGTCAACAAAATTAAACCGGAAAACGCATAGCTCAAAGTTTGCTGTGGGAGAAATGGGTTCGAATTTGGCGGACACTGGCAGCATTATTGGGTAAGGAAAGAGCTGTTATGATGGGACAGGCTCTACCTGAATCACACTGGGCAAATTGCATAATTAGGGCTGTGGACACAGCGTTAAACCCGAAGTGGGGAGGGGTGGATTAAGTTGCAGGGAAAACTATGGAAAAAATTAAAGGGCAGTGGGAGCTCAGCAAAGGTTATCAAAGTTTCCAGAACACTTTTTGGAAAGGGTCAGGAATCTAACTACAGGCACAGCAGGTAAGGGGACAACTAAGAGAAGAGGGTCCGGTCATTGCAGGACTGAGGGTGTTGTACTAAATGTACACAGTGTATGAAACAAGGTAAATGACCTTGTAACACAGATTAAAATTGGCAGGTACAATGTTGTAGGTATGACAGAAATGTGACTGTAAGGGGATCAGAGCTGGGAACTAAATATCCAAGGAGTGCATCCTATCAAATGGACTGGAAGATGGGCAGAGTGGGTGGGGTTGCCTTGTCAGTAAGAAATGAAATTAAAATCAATAGCAAGAAGTGATAGCGTTTAAAGGAATAAAATCTGTGTTGGAAGAGTTGAAGAACCACAAAAGGAAAAAAAGACCCTCAGGGGAGTTGTATACAGTTCTCCTAGCAGTAGTCAAGATGTGGGGAAGAAAATAAATCAGGCGATAGAAACAGCATTATTACAACAATCATGGGGGCCTTCAATATGCAGGTGGACTGGGAAAAATCAGAATGGTAGCAGATTTCTAGAAAAGGAATTTGTGGATTGTCTACAAGATGTTTGTATGGAGCAGCTTGCAGCAGAGCCCACTAAGGAACAAGCAATTCTGGATCTGACAATGTGTGATAAAACAGACTTGATGATGGAGCTTATGAAGAAGGAACCGTAACCATATTATGATTTCACCCTGCTGTTTCAGAGAAGCTAGAATCAGATGTAACAGCAGTACAATTGTGTAATGGCAGCTACAAAGTAATGGAGGCGGAGCTGGCCAGAGTAGCTTACAAGAGCCTAGCAGGAAAGCTAGAAGCAGCAATGGCAGAAGTTTCTAGGGTTAATTCAGGAGACACAGCACAAGTTCAAAAAAAAGGGGGGTACAATGCACCACAAGGGAAGTCAGGGACAGCATAAAGGCAAAAGAAAAAGCATACAATGTAGTGGAGGTTAGTGGGAAGCCAGAGGATTGAGAAGCCTTTAAAAACTAGAAAATAACTAAAAAAAAAGCAGTAAGTGGAGGTAGAAGAAGAAATATGAGGGTAAGCTAGCTTGTAAAATAAAGCAAAACTGCAAGAGCTTTTTCTCCCCAAGATATCTAAAAGGGAGAGGCGGGAGAAGTAGTAATGGAACAAAGAAATGGCAGAGGAACTGAACAGGTACTTTGCATCAGTTTTCACAGGGGAAGGCACCTGTAGCATACCAAAACTTCAAGAGTCAGGAGACAGAGGTAAGTGTAGTGGCCTTCACTGAGAAGAAAAAGATGTGAAGGTAGCTAAATCACCCAGACCAGATGGGCTACACCCCAAGTTTTGAAGGAGATAACTGAGGAGCTTATAGAGGTATTGGTGGTGATCTT
This sequence comes from Rhincodon typus, assembly GCF_021869965.1. NCBI lineage: Eukaryota > Metazoa > Chordata > Chondrichthyes > Orectolobiformes > Rhincodontidae > Rhincodon > Rhincodon typus. The sequence goes on along the minus strand of NC_063342.1, from coordinate 64,463,531 downwards.
TCAGGAATCAGTGGAGTCACGGACAGTCCCACAGTACTCAAAAATGGACCACCTAACACCCCTGTTTAAGAAGGGAGGGAATGAGGCAGAAAACAGGATATTATAGACCAGTTCCCCAGATCTTGGCCCTTCGAATCATTGTTAAAGATAAAACTGTGGAGTACTTAGAATAGGGTGTAGAGCTGGATGAACACAGCAGGCCAAGCAGCATCAGAGGAGCAGGAAGGCTGACGTTTCGGGCCTAGACCCTTCTTCAGAAATGGGGGAGGGTAAGGGCGTTCTGAAATAAATAGGGAGAGAGGGGGAGGTGGATAGAAGATGGATAGAGGAGAAAATAGGCGGAGGGGAGACAGACAGGTCAAAGAGGCGGGGATGGAGCCAGTAAAGGTGAGTGTAGGTGGGGAGGTAGGGAGGAGATAGGTCAGTCCAGGGAGGACGGACAGGTCAAGGGGGCGGGATGAGGTTGGTCGGTAGGAGATGGAGGTGCGGCTTGAGGTGGGAGGAGGGGATAGGTGGGAGGAAGAACAGGTTAGGGAGGCAGGGACGAGTTGGACTGGTTTTGGGATGCGGTGGGGGGAGGGGAGATTTTGAAACTTGTGAAATCCACATTGATACCATTGGGCTGCAGGGTTCCCAAGCGGAATATGAGTTCCTGTTCCTGCAACCTTCGGGTAGCATCGTTGTGGCACTGCAGGAGGCCCAGGATGGACATGTCTTCTGAGGAATGGGAGGGGGAGTTGAAATGGTTCGCGACTGGGAGGTGCAGTTGTTTAGTGCGAACCGAGTGTAGGTGTTCCGCAATGCGGTCCCCAAGCCTCCGCTTGGTTTCCTGAATGTAGAGGAGGCCACAACAGGAACAGCGGATGCAGTATACCACATTAGATGTACACGCAGACTTCACAAGTTTCAACATCTCCCCTCCCCCAAACGCATCCCAAAACCCATCCAGCTCGTCCCCGCCTCCCTAACCTGTCCTTCCTCCCACCTATCCCCTCCTCCCACCTCAAGCCCCACCCCCATCTCCTACCACTAACCTCATCCCGCCCCCTTGACCTGTCCGTCCTCCCTGGACTGACCTACCTCCTCACCTACACTCACCTTTACTGGCTCCATCCCCGCCTCTTTGACCTGTCTGTCTCCCCTCCACCTAGCTTCTCCTCTATCCATCTTCTATCCGCCTTCCCCTCTCCCCCTATTTATTTCAGAAACCCCTTCCCCTCCCCCATTTCTGAAGAAGGGTCTAGGCCCAAAACGTCAGCCTTCCTGCTCCTCTAATGCTGCTTGGCCTGCTGTGTTCATCCAGCTCTACACCTTGTTATCTCAGATTCTCCAGCATCTGCAGTTCCTACTATCTCAGTACTTAGAATAGGGCTGAGTCAGCACATCTTCATCAAGGGCAAGTCATCCCTGACAAATCTGTTAGAATTTTTGGAGGACGTAATGAGCAAGTTAAACAAAGTAGAACCAGTTAATGTGATCTATTTGGATTTCCAGAAGGCCTGGAGTCTGCAAAAAAAGATTAGAGCCCATGGGGTTGGGGGCAAGGTACTGGCATGGATCGACGATTGACTAACTGGCAGAGGCAGAGTGTAGGGATAAAGGGGTCTTTTTCAGGATGGAAGCCAGTGAAGGTGGAATTCTGCAGGAGTCAATTGTACAATAACGATGTGAACAATGGAACTGATGGTATTTTGCTATGGTGGGTCAGGGAGTGAGGAAGCGAAAGGCTGCAGAAGAATTTGTTCAGTCTATGAGAGTGGGCTAAGAAGTGGTAGATGGAAAACAATGTGGGGAAAATGTGAAGCTATGTACTTTGCTATGAAGAATAGAGGCATGCACGATTTTTGAAACAGGGAAAGGTTTCAGAAATTCGAAGCACAATGGGACTTGGTGATAATTTAGAGCTCCCTAGAGGTTAATTTGCAGGTTCCGGTGCCAGTTAGGAAGGGAAATGCAATGCCTGAGTCTATTTCATGAGGGTTAGAAGACAAGAGCAGAGATGTAGTGGCAAAATTGGCAGCATAGTGGACAGCGAAGAAGGTCACCTCAGAGCACAACCGGACCTTGATCAGATGGGCCAATGGGCCAAGGAACAGCAGATGGAGTTTAGTTTAAATAAATGAGGTGCTGCATTTTCTAAGGTAAATCAGGGCAGGACTTCTACACTTACTGCTAAGGTCCTGGGGAGTGTTGCTGAACAAAGAGACCTTGGAGTGCAGGTTCATAGTTCCTTGAAACGAGAGTCACAGGTAGATAGGATAGCGAAAACGGCATTTAGTACACTTGCTGTTGGTGTTGGAGGTCATGTTGTGGCTGTACAGGAAATTAGTGAGGCCACATCTGGAATACGATATTCAATTCTGGTCTCCCTGCTATAGGAAAGATGTTGGCAAACTTGAAAGGGTTCATAAAAGATTTACAAAGATGTTGCCAGGGTTGGGGGATTTGAGCCTTAGGGAGAGGCTGAATAGACTGGCGCTATTTTCTCTGGAGCGTCAGAGGCTGAGGGTAACCCATCAAAGTTTATAAAATCATGAGGGGCACGAAAGGGCGAAGTGTCGAGGTCTTTTCCCCAGGGCAGGGGAGTCCAAAACTAGACTGCACAGGCTTAAGGTGAGAGGAAAGATTGAAAAGGGGCCTAAGGGGCAATTTTTTCCACACAAAGGGTGGTGTGTATATGGAATGAGCTGCCAGAGAAAGTAGTGGAGAGTGGTACAATTATGACATTTAAAAAGGCATCTGCATGGGAATACGAATAGGAAAAAGGGTTAGAGAGATATGGGCCAAATGCTGGCAAATGGGACTAGATTGATTTAGGATATCTGGTTGGCATGGACTAGTTGGACCAAAGGATCTGTTTCCTTTCTGTACATCTCTATGACCGTATGTACTGTTGAGGCTATATAGGGCTCCAGTCAGATCTTACTTGGAATACTGTCAACAGTTTTGGGCCTTGTATTTAAGCAAAGATGTGCTGGCATTGGAAGGGGTCCAGAATTGGTTTGCGAGAATGATCCCGGGGATGCAGGGCTCGTCATGTGAGAAGCAGTCAAGGACTCTGAGTCTGAACCCAATGGAGTTCAGAAGGATGAGGGGGATCTCAGTGAAACTTAAAGAATACTGAGAGGCATAGAAAGAGTGCATGTGGAGAAGATGTTTCCAGTAGCAGGAGAGACTAGGACCCGGGGTCACAGCCTCAGAGTGAAGGGACGGCCCAGTACAACTGAGAACGAGCAGGAATTTCTTCAGCCAGAGGGTGGTGAATCTGGGAAATTCATGGCCTTTACAGCCCTCTGTGGCAAAGTCATTAAGGTGTAGAGAGGTAGGTTCATGATTAATAAGGGGATCAAGGATTACAGGGAAAAAAGGCAAATGAGGTTGAGACACATATCAGCAATGATCAAATGGCTGACTTGATGGGCCAAATGGCCTCATTCTGCTCCTCTATCTTATGGTCTGATGGATAAATTGAGGTTATCTACTTTGGTAGGAGGAACAAAGGTGCAGCTTCTTGCTTTTAAAAAAAATTGAGAGAAAATAAAAATTAGAGATAACAAGGTGTAGAGCTGGATGAACACAGCAGGCCAAGCAGCATCAGAGGAGCAGGAAAGCTGACGTTTCGGGCCTAGACCCTTCTTCAGAAA
>NC_063342.1:64373891-64459487 GCF_021869965.1 Rhincodon typus | reverse complement strand
AGACCCTTCTTCAGAAAATTTTCTGAAGAAGGGTCTAGGCCCGAAACGTCAGCTTTCCTGCTCCTCTGATGCTGCTTGGCCTGCTGTGTTCATCCAGCTCTACACCTTGTTATCTCAGATTCTCCAGCATCTGCAGTACCTACTATCTCAGAAAATAAAAATTGTTGGTTTCTGAATGAACCTTGATATATTTTTTCAAAAGAAACTGAAAGCTAGCATGCAGCTGCAAGAAAAAATTCAAAAGGCAACATTATATTTCCCTTGATCTCAAGGAGATTTGAGTAGCGAGCAAAGAAATTTTGCTTCCATTTTCTAGACCGTGGTTCAACTGTTCCTTGAATACTGTTGGCAGTTCTGGTCCTCTTACCCAAGGACTTTCTGTTCACACAATGTACTGGAGGTTCATCTGACTGATTCCTGGGCACCTGGGACTAACCTATCAGGAGAGGTTAAGGAGATTGTACCTATATACTTTGGAATTTAGAAGAGATAGAAACACTCTCAAAACAATTTAAAAATTCTTAAGGGTCAGACAATAGAGACATAAATGATATTTCCCTGGATGTGGGGTCTAGAACCAATGAACGAAGTCTTAAAATAAAAGATCAGCCATTTATTTAGAAATGAGAAGGCACTTCTTCACCATGGGTGGTGAAGGTTTGGAATTCTCGACCTGGAAGAGTTGTGGAAGCTCAATTAAAATAAGATGAAGACAGATTGTGATAAATTTCTAGTTACTAATAACAAGGCAAAAAGGATTAATGCAGTAATGTGACTTTGAGGGTGATGGTCAGCCATGATCTGGAATTGTGAAGCAGACTCAAGGTTGAATAGCCTACTCCTGGCTCTTATATTTCTCAGACATGCCTGGGCAATTTTGTATTGTCAGGTAGATTACAGTGATGTAACTTTAGTCCTGAGTTAAGCTGTTTGACATTCCTACTGCTGGAGCACAAGCACTTAACTCAAAAATACTGAGAAGAACACAAGAACACAAGAACTAGGAGCAGGAGTAGGCCATCTGGCCCTTCGAGCTTGCTCCGCCATTCAATAAGATCATGGCTGATCCTTTCGTGGACTCAGATCCACTTACCCGCGTTCTCACCATATCCCTTAATTCCTTTATTGTTCAAAAAAAAATCTACCTTTTTTTTTTAAAAAGCGTTTACTGAAGTAGCGTCAACTACTTCACTGGGCAAGGAATTCCATAGATTAACAACCCTCTGGGTGAAGAAATTCCATCTCAGTTCAGTCCTAAATCTGCTCCCTCTAATCTTGAGGCTATGCCCTCTTGTCCTAGCTTCACCTGCTAGTGGAAACTTCCTCTCTACTTCTATCTTATCTATTCCCTTCATAATTTTATATGTTTCTATAAGATCCCCCCTCAATCTTCTGAATTCCAATGAATATAATTCCAATCTACTCAGTCTCTCCTCATAAGCCAACCCCCTCAACTCCGGAATCAACCTAGCAGTCTGCATTCAGCATTATTGGTGCAAGTTAATCATAAATGCTTAGCCGGGTCTTTTGTACTCACATCCTGAGCTCTATCATCACTGAGAATAGACACTCATGAAGTGTCCTTCACCTATTACTTTGTTCACCAGCATTTCTCAACTGCCCAAAGCCTATTGTGACAGCTGTGTCTTTGAACCGTCCGAGACTTGAGTCAGTGGTGCAAATACCATTGTGATGAATTCTGAAGTTCCCTCAGCTACTTATATTCTGTGCCCTTCCTACCTTCAGCATTCCTACATGTGCTATTCTATGTGGAGCAGTACAGATTGCGCAAATGAGGGAAGACAGTATGTGCTAATTGCAGGTGGATATTCTCAATGTCTAACTTGCAATCATGAGTTCGTGGTCATCCCTCATTTAGCAAATGCAGATTCCCAGAGTGAAGGATTAGCCACCTCATTTGGTGAGGTTAAGGTGATTCGGTCAACACTGTCTATAGAAAGAATACTCAGTAACGTGCAGCATTGTTTGTGTCTCTCCCCAACTTCAGGAAGGATTTGCACTGAGACCCATCCGTAATGTTTCACCATGCAGGGATCCTGGCCTGTCCTGCATCTGTTTATCAAAGAACACTCTTGCTTTATTACTTCAAAGCCTGCCATCTTACATATGATGTTTGTCAAATACCACCTAGAGAAAGGTAGTCACTTGATTGGTACCCCATCATGACACTAGGTATCCACTCCTTTTCCCACCAGCATATCCTGGCCTTATTGATGCCTCATTCCAAAGCACTAAAACTCCTTACCCAACGCCATATTCATCGTTCTAATTCAAGACAGGAGCTCATCCCTAAGTAATGAAGGACTGGCAATACATGCTGGACATACAAGTGATCCCCTCATTGCATATAGAAGTCTTTTCTTTTCAAACATGTACCAAAGTTCAGTTACAAATATCCTACAATTCTCCACTTCTAAGTAAATAAATGGTCATTTCACACATTAGATGGAAAGAAACAGCATTCTGCCTTTGAATAAAGTATTTCTGCACCCCCTTTTATTAGCAACGTAAAGGTGTACACGGGGACAGCCATTAAGGGAGTGGGCCAGTGTTAGATTAGAAGTGCTGACACCTTTGCTTGAGAGATTTTAGCGTGAGGAGGCTGAGCAGGGGTATAGCTAAGAACAGGTAAGGGCTCTTCAACCCTACTTTCTTTCTGTCTAGCCTGAAGGCAGAGGGGATGGCAGTTAGGGCAGTGGCATGCTCCTCTTGCCAGACATGGCCATATGGTTAGAATTTAGAAACATGAAAGGGGATGATCACTCTGTTGGCTTTGTATTTTCAACCCCCAAATAGACAGCGTGTACTGGAGGGGCAGATATGTAGACAGTGCAGATACCCATAGGAAGAATAGGGTAGTATTGGTAGGAGATTTTAATTTCCCCTGTATTGACTGGGCCACCAGAGTGTAAGAGGCCTAGATGGGGTGGAATTTGTCAAATGTATCCAAGAAAGTTTCCTATATCTGTGTACAGGGTCCTACTCAGGAAGGTGCAACAGTGGCCCTCCTCTTAGGAAACAAGGTTGGGCAAGTGACTGATGTGTCAGTCAGAGAGCACTTTGGGTCCAGTGACCATAACACACTTAGTTTTAACATACAGTTATGGAAAAAGATAGGACAGATCCACATGTTAAGGTGCTCAACTGGAGCAGGGCCAATTTTGGGGACATTAGGCAGGATCCAGCAGAGGTCAATTGGGTGAGTCTGTTTGAAGGAAAAGGAACAACTGGCAAATGGGAGGCTTTTAGAAGTGTGATATCAAGAGTCCAGGGACAGTATGTCCCTGTTAGGGTGAAGGGATCCCTGGCTGACGAGGGATTTTGAGGCTCTAGTCAGGAAAAAGAAGGCAGCATACATTGGGTTTAAGCTACTGGGCTCAATTGAATCCCTAGATGACTATAAGTAGTGCGGGAGCAGGTTTAAGGAGGAAATCAGAAGAGAAGAGGGTTGGAGATTGATCTGGCAGATAAGGCTAAAGATAATCCCTGGAGGTTTTATAGCTATATTAAGAGTAAAAGGGTGGCTAGGGAGAGAATAGGTCCTCTTAAAGATCAGCGTGGCCTTCTACATGTAGAGCTACGGGAGATTTTTTATGAATATTTCTCCTCAGTGTTTATTCAGGGGAGAATCATGGATGCTAAGGAAACAAGGGAAACAAGTGGAGATGTTTTGGACTGCATGCACATTACTGGACAGGAAGTATTTGCAGCCTTAAAGTGCATTAAAGTGGATAAATCCCCTGGGCCTGATCAAGTCCATCCTGGAAGTTGTGGGAGGCCAGGGAAGAAATTTCAGAGGCCCTTGCAGAGATTTTTGCTGCATCTTTAGCCACTGGTGAAATTCCAGAAGACTGGAAGGTGGCTAACGTTGTTCCATTGTTTAAGAAAGGTAGCAAAGACAAGCCAGGGTACTACAGGCCAGTGAGCCCGACATCAGTGGTAGGCAAGTTATTGGAGAGGATACTGAGGGACGGGATCAATCAACATTGGGATAGTCAAGGTCTGATTAGGAATAGTCAGTGTGGATTTGTGTGCAGGAAGTTATGTCTGACAAATCTTTTATGGTTTTTCAAAGAGGTAACCAAGAGGATGGATGAGGGTAGGCCAGTGGATGTTGTCTATATGGGCTTTACTGAGGCCTTTAACATGAAAGTTAGGTCGCATGTGATCCAGGGGAAGCTAGCTAACTGGATTCAAAATTGGCTTGATGATAGGTTGTTTCTCAGACTGGAGGCCTGTGACTAGTGTTGTGCCACAGGGGTCAGTGCTAGGACCTTTATGTGTTATTTACATAAACGATCTGGACGTGAATGTACATGGTATGATTAGTAAGTTTGTGGATGATATAATATTAGGAGGTATCATTGATAGCAAAGATGGCTATCAAAAATTACAAAGGGACCTTGATCAGATGGGAAGTGGGCTGAGGATTGGTAAATGCAATTCAATACAGTTAAGTGTGACGTAATGCATTTTGGAAAGTCAAACCAAGGTAGGACTTGTGCAGTAAATGGTGAGGTCCTGAGGAGTGTTGTGGAACAGAGGGACCTAGGAGTACAACTACATAGTGCGTTAAAAGCGTCATCACAGGTGGACAGGGTGGTGAAGAACACATTTAGCATGCTGGCCTTCATCGGTCAAGGCACTCAGTACAGGAGCTGGGATGTTATGTTACGGTTGTATAAGTCATTGGTGAGGCTGCACTTGGAGTATTAAGTTTTGGTCACCCTGTTATAGGAAAGACATAGTTGAACCGGAAAGTGTGCGAAGAAGATTTACGAGGATGTTGCCAGCACTAGTAGGCCTGAGTTATAGGGAGAGGTTGGCCAGGATAGGACTTTATTCCTTGGAATGTAGGAGAATGAGGAGTTACCTTATTGAGGTGTATAAAATCATGAGGGGCACAGATAGGATGAATGCATATAGTCTTTGTCCAAGGGATGGGGAATTGAAAACTAAAGGGTATAGGTTTAAGGTTAGAGGGGATAGATTTAAGGAGGACCTGAGGGACATCATCTTCACACAGAGAGTGTGCGTATATGGAATGGGCCGACGGAGAAAGCGGTTGAGGCAGGTACAACAGCAATATTTAAAAAACATTTGGATAGGTATATGGATGAGAAGGGTTTAGAGGGATATGGATCAAATATGGCCAATTGGAACTAGGTGAGTGGGCACCATGGTCAGCATTGGGTCAAAGGGCTTGTTTCCACGCTGTATCACTCCATGAATCTAAAACGGACCTCAATGGCCTCAGATCTTAGCTGCACAGTTCCTTTTCTTCTTTTTACTTGGTTTGCAGAAGAAAAGAAAGTGAATGACATACTTGGATGCTTGGGTGGTGAGCTCCAGCAAAAACAAAGCTGATGTGGTAACATTCATCTCTGAGCCAAACACTTTATTTCTTCTCCCACGCTTCTCAGACACTGGAGTACGCTGCCGGTTGTTTCTCATGCCTCCATTTCTACTCTTCTTTACCACCCTCCCTTTTAAATCACCCAGAAATTCTGTCCATCAGTGTCAGAAACCTCACTTCGATTTCTCTCCTATTATCTTGAACTATTATTTTTACAACCTAACTAATACCGACTTCCCTTTAAGCACTTTGTAGGTCATTCAATTGCATCTTTCGTGCGTACTTCTCCTGTTTTAGTTCCTCTGCAATACCTTCCAGTTCTAATGAAGAGTCTGCGCCTGAAACATTAACTCCTCAGTATCTTCCTGCCTCAAAAGTGCTTCTATACAGTTAGTTTTATTTCAGATTTCAAGCAAATGCAGTTTTCTTTAAAAAAGCACATCCAAAGCCATGTCTCTTAAGTATGAGGAAGAGAAAATGCTTCCAAACTTTACATTGGTTTGTGCAGAAACCCTCAAAATATACAAAGATAAAAACTGTAGCAATGGCCATCATCTAAATGAGGTGCTAACATCAGCAGCTCTGCCACAGAAATGAGTGCAGACCAAATGTTTACACGAACTGTAGGATACTTCTACTTTAGCAGGACGACCAAGACTGCAAATGGCAAAATTCACCAGTAATGACACTTAATCAGAAACAATTCAAATTCTTGACAGCCCTCGGAAGAACGTGTCCTTTCTCATGGGTCTCACGATCCATGTCATATGCAGTGAGCAGATTCAGTATGATTTCATTAGATGCAAAGCAGAACTGGAGCTTAAGTAAACTGACATAAAGATTGACTCAGCATAAAAATTCTCAGGGTGCCCCCGCCCAAACTCCATCCTGTTAGTGCTATCATACAGTACTGTATGAAATAGCAGGTCTATATTTGCCAAGTTGCTCAAGAAAGAAAATAGTACCAATTTACAGAACAGGCTCATCAAGTTGACATGTTTCATGATCTGGGTTTAAGGTCAATGTGGCTTAAAATTAAGAGGACAAATTATACTAAACTATTCTTATACAATCTATTGTTATGACAGGTTGGAATCAGTATATGGTTGATACACTGCTGAGACAATCTCACTAAGAAAATCACAATATTTCCAATTCTTCTGTCCTCTAAAAGTGCTCCCTTTCAGTTACTTCACTGGAAAGGTGTAATAATTGCAGAGGTGACCAAATAGCTACCAAGTCTCCATCTTGACAAATGAAATTTATAAAAATAACCTTCGTAGTGATTTGGTGATTTAACAAAATATTTAAATAATACAAGTAACAACTAACAAAGAAGTTTTCAATTTGTAATTCCTTGATTACAAAGTTTAGCTCAATTTATTTTCTTCCTTCTGTAAACTGCTCTACCCAAAAAATGCAAAAGATTTTGACTCACTTTCATTTTGTGCACCAAAATTTCCTGGCTTGAATAAGCAATTTCACTTTAATCTGAAATATTCAAGTTAAATATTACCTTAAGATTAAACAGAACTCGATCATTTGGTACATTAAGACCACCTCTGTATACTGATCAATACAATTACATTATTATTCAATGAATTATACCAATAAAATGTAAATTCTGAATTCTACTGGCTGTAATTTCTTTTCCCAAAGAATCATGACTTGAATAATCTACTAACCTTGTGCCTGCATTTTAGTACCACCCCATAGGCTCCTGCAAAATAAGAAAACAAATTATACCTTACAGTTTTGAAATCATACACTTAAACATTCCTCTTCCCCATTCCCTCCCTTTTCAGCCAAAAGCTTCTTCATTGACAGGTTCCAATTCCAGTGACACTGATCACATTCCAGTATATAACTCAGGTAGCTTTGTACACCTGGCAAGTAACAGTAGGCACTCTAATCTCATGCAGCATTACAAGTGAGGCTAATTGTGATGTCAATATACATGTTCCTAGTTGGATCACCTGTACTGTGCAGGTGTAGAACCCTGGCTGGTGTATGCTTGGCTATTTCAGAGGCACTATGCTTAATTCTTGCCTTGGTTAAGTTCATTTAACAACCACAGATGGCACGATTTGGCTTCAGACATACCTTGTTTATATGGTTCAGGTTTTTAATGGGTAAACTTGTGGTGTTTGCAGGGTGAAATGACAGGAGTAAAATAAAATGTTAAAACACATTGAATTGCTTTGTCAATTCTTGCAAAAATACAGAATATAAATTTGTAACCAGTGGGTTGCTCATCACATTGTTAGCTTCCTGAAGTAAGGACAATTAAATCAATTAATCGGCACGACAAAATTTCTTTCACAATCTCAGTCATTTCTTGAACTGCATTGAAACAACACAAAGTTGGTACCAAACAACTTTCTAGGAAACAGCACCTAGCAAACCCATATGGCTAAGTTCAAGAGCCTCCTGCTGGAGGCGTGAAATCACATGTCTGAATACATTGAAAGCACAATCCGCCATTACCTCCACGACAGACCACAAGATGACACAACATGGCCAGACACACGAGTCACCCTACCGTACATCAGAGACATATTAGAGATGACCACAAGACTACTCAGACCTCAAGGTATCAGGGTTTCCCACAAACCAACAACCACCCTGCGACAGCTACTGATGAACGTAAAGGATCCCACACCCACAACCAATAAAACTAACATATACAAAATACCATGCAAGGACTGAGAAATATTACACAGGCCAAACTGGAAGAAAACTGACAATAAGGAGACACAAACACCAACTAGCCCCAAGAGACACTACCAATTCTCACTGGTCTCAATACACACAGACAAAGAAGGACATGAATTTGACTGAGACAACACATGCATAATAGCACAAGCCAGAGACACACCAGGGAATTCCTGGAGGCCTGGCATTCCAACCGGAACTCCATCAACAAACACACTGAACTGGACCCGACATACAGAAAACAGAACCAGAAGTGATGCCAACCACGGCTTATAAATTACAAATGGGACAGAACGCAAACGCAAGCGCTTCACCGGAGGCACACTGACGATGTTACCTAGCAGTGTGACGAAACATCTACAAACACACCGGCTCGGCGAGCAACCTCATCCACAACCTGAGCGACAAATCATCTCAAAAGCTTTAAAATTAACCTTCTTTTTACATTTTTTATTTCATCTATTTTAAAATCACAAATGCAACAATATCACAAAGCTCTGGGGCTTGAACTCTGATTTTTGCAAAGCCAACAACAGGGTAGTGAAAAATCATCTATTTATAGTGTTGCCAATAACTCTATCTCCTCCTTGACACAAAAGACACAGAGTGTACCTTTGCCATTACACTACCATTAAATTCAGGTAGAATGTGTTTATCTGGAGAAAGTTATATCAAAACAAACACTTGTTCACGTCAGTCAAAACTCCCAAACGTACCTTCACCTACAATTCCAAGGACTTCAAATTTATTCATTACATCACCAAGGTCAGGAATCTTCATGAAGACAAATTTCTGTGATAAGTATGATCCCAAATGATATCGTAGTTGTGGACTTTTAAGTGTAACTTGCTGCAGGCATGTATCGTGCAGTGTCCATAAAGCCACGAAGTCCAACAAATCAAATTCACATCCTTCATATTCGTCATAGTCTAGTCACAATGAAAACCCATCTGGAAGAAAGACAGTGTTTGTAATTACCAACTCTGAAGCGATCTTCAGGCACAAAATCTTATTTGGAAGTGAAAAGCTTACTTTTACTAATCATATTTCAGAGACATGATCACATTCCAAATTGTATTTAGACAATGTGGATAGTACACATTCTATTCAATATGCATGCTAAAATTCTTAAGTTACCTCAAGACCCTGCAGCTGAAACAAGGAAATATTCCCTAATCCTTACATTCTCAAAATAGTCTTTATACTCAATGGAGAAAAGTGAATTTTCATAAACCCTTCCATAACCTTTAAACAAAAATAACTTGACATTCCTCAAAATCCAATAACATTCAACAATTTTAGCATTGCTTCAAGGGCATGCTCCAGCAAGTTCTAGCACGAGGGATGTGGGCTTATGGGAATGGGAAGAGACATTTTCTAAAAGTGATGATTAGCCCCCAAAGTTACACATTAAACCCATAATACCATCTGAAAAGGGATCATTGCCAGAAAATACATTGGCATTCATCCAGGAGCTTTTATTTATTGAACTTCAGTTGGTACTGCAAGTACATTTGGATGAATTGACACAAAGGATTTCTCAAGGTGGCAAAAGTAGCCATTGAAAACATGACAGATTTATTTTCACATTCCAGAAGCCATAAAGATGGTCAAATTAACATGTAAAAGACACTTAATCATAACCCAGCATTATTTCTTTTTCATGAAATGATGATTCAGACCAATTGAGTTCACAACCATTCGGCATCAGTCTAATCCAGGAATTCCAAGTGAAACAAGGAAGGGGACAGGGCAGAGAAGACAATTAACTAGTCCAGTAAGAATGGAAGAATCTATTAGTTTTCCATCATGGTACTCTTCTTCATTATGAATGGCTTTGTTGCCAGGCACAGGAGGAAGACACTGTGAGCACCCACTGGCACAGATGTCCACAACACACTTCTAAAGGCTAGACATTTGACCATGTAACATATCATGCCGCGCATGCATTTTCCAAAAATACTATGAAGTGTTTTTTCTAAAGATTTATCAAAGTGGTTGCATTTACTGTTACATCCAACATTTATCCAATTCATGACTTTTGCCTTATTCCTTCATGGACGTGGCTGTCACTGGCTAGGCCAGCATTTAATGCCCATCTCCACATGTTATCAAGGTGATATTGGTGTGATGACTTCCTGAAACTGCTAAAGTCCAGAGGGTTAAGTGATACTAACTGTGCTGTTGGGTGGGGAGTTCCAGGATTTTAACCTACTGACGATGAAGGAATGGCTGTGTAGTCCCAAGTCAGGATGATGTATGGCTTGGAGGAGACTTGCAGGTGGTAATGCTCCTATTCATATTGCTGTCTTAATGCTTCGAGGTGGTAGCAGTAAAACATACTGAAGCTGCCGACAAAGGCATCTTAATCAGTTAGAGAATCCCCATAGTATGAAAACAGGCCATTTGGCCCATCCACTCCACACTGACCCTCTGAAGAACATCCACCCAGACCCACACCTCCATCTCCCCCAGCCCCCAACTGCATCCCCATCCCAGTAACCCTGCATTTCCCCTGGCTAACCCACCTAACTTGCATATTCCTGGACCCAATGGGCAATCTAGCATGGCCAATCCACCTAAGCTTCACATTTTTGGACTGTGGGAGGAAGCCGGAGCACCCAGAGGAAACCCACACAGACATGCAGAATGTGCAAATTGACAGACAGTTGCCCAAGGCTTGAATCAAACCCGGAGCCTGGTGCTGTGAGGCAGCAGTGCTAACCACTGAACCACAGTGCCACACAGTGCAGCATTTCTTGCAGTGTATCTTGGAAACAGTACACACTACTACCACCATGCATTGGTGATGAAGGGTATGAACATTTTAGGTAATGGATCAAGTGGGCTACTTTGTGCGGGATGATGCTGAGCTTCTTGAGCGGTGATGGAGTTGCACTCATCCAACCAAATGCAAAGTACTCCATCGCTTTTCTGACATGTACCTGGAATGTGTGGACAGGCGTTAGAGAGTTCTACAGCAGTATTTGCAGCATCAAGTAATTTTTTGCCAAAACAATTTTAAGTACAGCTGCAAGCCAAGCCATGCCCTTAATTTGGCGCCAGATTTAGACTGCTAAATAGAAACAGCAAATTCCCACCTGAGATTGCTAAATATTTGTGGACATCTGCCTTTAAAGTCAGCAGAGAACATTCTTGCTTGGTTGTTGACTGCAAAATTGAGGCCACTAACTATTTGCTTTCCTTTCACTGCCATTATAATAAGAACAGGACTCAGAAGTCGTAGCTACTATGCCATTTGTATGATCATGGTTCATGTAATTGTGCTCTCAACTCCACTTTCCTGTCTACCTCCATATCATTCTCGATCAAAAATCTATTTAACTAAGTCTGGAACAAATTCAACGATATTTCAAATAATCCATAATTATTGGTAATTACATAGTTCCGTGCCATGACGACAATGTCACTGGAGGTAATTTCCTCCTCATATTACTAGAAATTATTTACGAACAATAAGGGTAGACTTGTCCTTCATTATGTTCATTCCTTTTCACCAAGTAGAAGTTTCTTCACTGCACCTCTGATATGGCATAGCCAACAGAGACCCGTGCGGCATGGAAATCAAGATCTATTTGTTTATAAAACAAGGCATATTTTGATGTTCATGAAATTTTTTTTATCTTTGGGATTCAGTTTTAAAACCATACAATTGTGTTAAATACAGTTCTTTGCATTTTCTCCAATTTAGGCATCTGGTATAATTGTGTCTTTCAGCCAAGAAACTATACCATATAATCAGTCGCCTCAATATCTTTTACATCTGCTTACACAAAAGCAGCCCCATCAGTCCTGACATCTTCCATGTGGTTCACAACTTCCCACTTATGTCAACAGGGTAGCAGTTCACACTGGCCATAATTTCATGGTCATATGACTAGGTTCACATAATACCGCAAAATTCCTACAAGTAATTAGTAGAAGCTGCAGAATTCAGTATGTGGACAATTTCAACCAGAATGTTTCGCTGCTATCTGCAGATCGAAGGAAAAAACACAACTAGCAATTTTACAATAGACAGGTGCTCTCCATATTACACATGTACTGCAAAGCATATTTATTCAGGTTCAATCATAAATTTAATAAATACATCATATACACTGGTTCTTCAGGTTTTTCTCACCATTTCAATCTTGACAAACGGATCATGTTTAATGGGAAATCCCCACAAAATTGGATACAGAATGTTTAAGTTGAAGCACAAGCTTTTAAAAATCATTTACATCCAGGTTGCAGACAAAACATTATTTAGAGTTACTAAAGACTTAAACATTTATCTCAGCCACAAGTTAATATGCAGTGCACCTTAAATTTTGTTTGGCCCATGCTTACATCAAATCTGTTAGCGCAAATACATATGCAATATTTTTCATCATCTAAACACATTAAAAATGCATGTCTTACGCTGATAACTCCTGAACTAAGTATGAATAGGATACCGACTTCAACAGTACACCTTACATTTGTACATTAGTCTTATTATTTTAAGCATCAAACATTTAGCAGCTAAACAATAATACGACTTTTGTAGAACATTACTAAAAGAACATGAATTTTGTCTTATAACACAAGGGAGGGCCTTTATGGTCAAATGCTTCAGAGAATACTGCAACTTGCTAGCATGTTAATTAAAATTTTCTTCAATTTGAACAATTTAATTGCAAAGGCCCTATTTTTAAAAATGATTCCAAAGATTTTTCTTTTTAAAAATGCAATTGATACTTAGCCCATAATTGCACAGTTGATTACCCATGATCTTGCGATTTCAAAATTTTATAATTTACTCTAAACACACATTTCAGCTGCCAACCCCTCGATCAGCACCTCATCTACTCCCAACATGATTGACAGCAACGTAAACCATACATATGATACACTGCAGTAATGCACCAAGGCTCGTTCAACAGCACCAGCCAAACCTGTGACCTCTAACACCTAGAAAGACAAGGGCAGCAGATACATGGGTATACTACTAGTGACAAAATCCCCACCAAGCCACTCCTCGGCCCATTGGCCCATCTTATCAAAGACCCATTGTACTGAGATAACCCTCTTCACTGTCCACTACACCTCCAATTTAGCGGTCATCTGCAAACTTACCAACCATACCTCCTATGTTCTCATCCAAATATCATTTATATAAATGACAAAAAGCAATGGACCCAGCATCGATCCTTTTGACACACTGGTGGTCACAGGCCTCCAGTCTGAAAAGCAACCCTCAATCACCTCCCTCCGTCTTCTACCTTTGAGCCAGTTCTGTATCCAAATAGCAAGTTCTCCCTGTATTCTGTGCAATCTAACCTTACTAGCCAGTCTACCATGAGGAACCTTATCGAATACCTTACTGAAGTCCATAGATGACATCCAACACTCTGCCCTCATCAATCCTCTTTGTTACTTCTTCAAAAGAACTCAATCAAGATAAATATGAGGTGCTCATTTTGCAAAGGCAAATCAGGGTAGGACTTATACACTTAACAGTAAGGCCCTGGGGAGTGTTGTGAACAAAGAGACCTTGGAATGCAGGTTCATAGTTCCTTGAAAGTGGAATCACAGATAGATAGGATAGTGAAGTCGGCATTTAGTATGCTTGCCTTTATTGGTCAGTGCATTGAGTATAGGAGTTGGGAGGTCATGTTTTGGCTGGAAAGGACTTTGGCTAGGCCACTTTCAGAGTATTGCGTGCAGTCTGGTTTCCCTCCTATAGGAAGGATGCTGTGAAACTAGAAAGTGTTCAGAAAAGATTGACAAGGATGGATCCAGGACTGGAAGGTTTGAGCTATAGGGAGAGGCTGAACAGGCTGGGGCTATTTTTCCTGCAGTGTCGGAAGTTGAGGGTGACCTATAGAGGTTTATAAAACGATGAGGGGCATGGATAGGGTAAATAGGCAAGGTGTTTTCCACAAAGTGGCAGAGTCCAAAACTAGAGGGCAAAGGTTTAACGTGAGAGGGGAAAGATATAAAAGAGACCTAAGGGGCAACTTTTTCACGCAGAGGACAGTGCATGTATGGAATGAGCTGCCAGGAGGAGGGCTGGAAGCTGGTATGATCACAACATTTAAAAAGGCATCTGGATGGGTATATGAATAGAAAGGGGTTAGAAGGATATGGACCAAATGCTGGCAAATAGGACTAGGTTTATACACGATATACGGTCAGCACTGAGGAGTTGGACCGAAGGGTCTGTTTTCATGCTGTAAATCTCCATGAGTCTAAGCCACATACCATTCACACCATCCTGACTTGGAACTACTACACTGTTCCCTCCCTGTCATTGGATCAAAATCCTGGAACTTCCTAATAGAATTCTAGATTTTCCTACACCAGGTTTGCTGCAGCAGATCAAGAACACAGCTTATCATCATCTTTATCAAGGGCAATTAAGAATAGGCAACAAATGCAAGTCGAGGCACCAAGATCCATATACACTAAAAAACAGGGCATCAGTCGTAATTTCTGTTTTACTTCCTCACTTTTCCAATTTTCCAGCAAGAAATATTCACATAACCCGCACAATAAATTAACGGCTGGACACTTTTGGGTTTGGAAAAAATTCCTATATCGCTAGATCAATTATTAGGGCTCCAACGTTGGACTAGAATGCTAAAAATACTTTTATGCAGTCAAAGTCAGATTTTTTTAAAATTTATGGAATGTACATACTAACCTACAAAGCAGACCAAGGTCAAGATTCTAACTGTCACAGTTTCTAGCATCACTCCTTCAATTTAACTTTATTTCCATCCAATTTAATCTAGCTTCTCTTGGCTTTATCCATTAAATTCTGACCTACATTAACTTCAGGACAGAAATAAACCTTTAAAGACAACTTTTTCCCCATCAAGTGAGTTCGAAGTGAGAAAGTAACTTAATTCAGTTGGAGGTCAATGAAGGGTTGGAAAAAAAACATTTAAGAGGTTATATACAAAATGAAAAGACTAAAAAGCAGTTGCAAACCTTGTTCTGACATAATGTTATCCTTATCGCTTAGCTATTGTGAATCCTTCATTGTAGTGTTTTCTTTTAATCTCGTATCCATTTCTTAAGATAAGTTACCAGTTTTCAGAAGATGGAATAGTAATATAAATAAAGACCTTCATAGATTTTTTCACCTTACAAAGTGGTTAAAAAATGACAGCGTACCAACCTTTGGAAATAATTAGTGAATAACCACTACACATTCCTGATTTTGTTAAATATTTGCACATATTTGGCTCAAAGTATGGATAGGCTAATCTGATCAGAATATCTTTATGTAAAGAGAATCTATTTAATGTCACATTCCCGACGAAATTTCCTGAAGATACCCTAATCTATTTTCAACTGCAGCTGATGCATTCACAATGTCATATTAATATGAAAAATAAAATTAACATAATTTAGCTTAAATGCTTAATCACCATCATGAGCTGTCCAAGTTACAAACAAAGTTACTGACATACACAATGCAACGGTTAACAAACCTTCCAAATTTCTCTTCCTTCAAGGACTGCTTGGTCAGATTGCAATACATGTAAGTTAATTCTATTTCCAAGGCAGTATTTTTAGCGCAACTGCCTCAATGAATAAGTAGGGCAATGTAACATCATTCTCTGATTAATGGACGCTGGATTGTTACATTCTCTGCAGGGTCTTAATTAGTGGGCACCAGTTTAGAATTACATTCACAAAACAACTGTTCAGATTCATCTCAAAAAACAGTCATTAAATTCTGTATGTAAATATCCTCTTTATAACAAAAAATTGAAGTTTAAAATTCGAGAATAATCCAAAAGGTTCTCTCGCAGATCAAGAGATTTTGTTGGGTGAGGACATCATGGGAAAAGAAGCAACAGTAGGTCAATCGAGTTGAGATATTAATCCATGATGTAAGCAATGTTGGAAAGACTCTAGGGGCTCAACGGCCTATTTATTTTTCCAATATAGATCACGACATTAATCTCTAAACTTCCTATTTCATCTGCAAGCTAACTGATGTTGATATCCAAAAAGAAATGGGGACACATTGCTACTGGAACAAGTCAATAACACTGCCACAAATATGCTTTATCGGAATTTTTTGTTTAATTCATTCACAGGATGGGGGCATTGCTTGCTAGGCTGCTATTTATTGTCCATCTCTAATTGCCCAGAGGGCAGTTCAGAGTCAACCACATTGCTCTGGGTTTGGAGTCAAATGTAGGCCAGACCAGGTATGGATGGCAGTTTCCTTCCCTAAAGGACGTTAGTAAACCAAATGAGTTTTTCCGACAATTGACAATGGATTCATGGTCATCATTGGGCTCAATCACAAACTGTGAAAATGTGATAATGTACAAGAATTGGTGGTGTATTATTTTTATGCCATTTGCTTTTCTTCTGAAAACATTGTAATGGAAAGGGGAAATTTCATCCAAGATGACTGTGACTGTGATTAACATTACCAACGCATTCTTAGTTCCTTAGCAGACTTTAAAAAAAAAATCAGTCCAACATCCCTTCTACGTTATACAATGTGGATCAAACAATGTGCAACTTCACTCTTACATATCCATTTGTATCCAGCTAACATTCTCCTACTACTTCTCTTTTGGTAGCCATACTTAACTGTTATCGCTTCAAGGAGCTACCCCCAGCTTCCTCCTATTTCTCTTTAAATTCTGCCGCAGCTGCAACATCCTCCAAACAAATTACATCAGTTTCCACATGCATGCTGATGACAACTAGCTCTATGCCAGAATCACCTCTCCTGAGCACTCCTTTGCTTCAGCACTATCAACCTGCCTGCCCAATATCCAGTCATAAACAAATCAAAATTTTGCTCAGTTGAACTTCGAGAAAAGGGAACCTATTGTAATAGAAGCAAAGTACATTAGATAAAGGAGATCTGAAATAAAAACAGAAAATGCTGAAGGTATTCAGCAGATCTAGCAGCACCTGTAGAGATAAACACTCTTCCAAAGATGAGTCATAATGAACTTAAAACGTTAAATTGGTTTCTCTTTCCATAGATGCTGCCAGACCTGGGTTTCTCCAGCACTTTCTATTTTGGAAACTCATGCCTTTGACTCCCAGCACTTTGGTTCTCCAGGAGTTTTCCCTTCTCTATCTCTGTAACCTTTAGTCTCCTGAAAAATCTCAGAGGACTCCAGAATTTGATGTTGCTTCCCCTCTTGTGCTTTGAACATCCGCCATTTTCTTTAGCCCACAATTGGTAGCAGGGCCTTCAGAAATCAAGGCCCTGAGTTTCAAAATTTCGTCCCGAGCTGCAACTTCATTGCTCCTCAATTAAGACAAGTCAGAACTTAATTCCTTCACCTTACTTGTCCTAATATCTTTCTTAAGATGTCATTTTTTGCCAACAACCATCTGAGGATGCGTAACTCTGTTCAAGCTCCACATCAATGCAAATTTTCTACATGTACCCAGAATACTTCTTTCTTCATGGAACAGGGAATTGCTTGAGAGATTTCATGAATATTCTTATGACTTAAATAACATAAGGTTGAATAAAAAGATACATTGGAATGAGAGCAAGTAGGTTAGATACAAGCATCAGAAAAATTAAAAACTAATACACAAGGATTAGAAAATGAAATTAAAATTTCACAAGTATACATGATAGGGGAACACAGCCAAGAGTTTTATGATATTGGGCAGCACAGTGGTTAGCACTGCTGCCTCACAGCACCAGGGACCCGGGTTTGATCCCAGCCTCGGGCAACTGTCTGTGTGGAGTTTGCACATTCTCCCCGTGTCTGCGTGGGTTTCCTTCAGGTGCTCCGGTTTCCTCCCACAGTCCAAAGATGTGCAGGTTAGGTGAATTGGCCAGGCTAAATTGCCCATAGGGATGTGTAGATTAGGTGGATTATAGGGGGATGAATCTGGGTGGGATGCTCTGAGGTTCGGCGTGGACTTGTTGGGCCACAAGGCCTGTTACCACACTGCAGGGATTCTATGATTCTATTCTATACCTCAAATAGGAAAACGCACCAAATATAATAAAATCTGCATAATCTCAAAGATCTTCTTCACCAAGTGTAAACATTGGTATTAAATCTGTAACACAAGTATACGAAAAGAAAAAAAAACAAACATTTTTGTTGAGAACGTCAATACACAACTGTTTCTAGTCAGCCCCGTTCCTGCATCCCCACAACTCTCCCCTCCCAACACCCCAACCATTGTCATCATCTATTTATACTAAACTTTGTTTTTTGCCTGTGTCAAAGATTGAAGAATCATCAGGTAGTCCCTTGATGTAAGGTTTTGGAGTATATTTGTAGCTCGGGTTGTGGGTGTTGAGGTTGATTGGCTCTCCAAGCTGGTTTCTTGTGTCGCAGACGTTTTGTTACCATGCTGGGTAACATCCTCAGTGCAGCCTCCAATGAAGCGTTGGTGTGTTTTCCCACCTGGTTTTTAAATTCTGGAGTCCGTTGAGCTGGATTGCCTCACTTCCAGTTTTCGTTCATAGTGGAATGTATATGGGGTCGCGTTCAACGTGTTTGTTAATAGCATGTTTCATGGAGTGCCAGGCTTCTAGGAATTCTCATGCCTGTCTCTGCCTCGCTTGTCTCAGGATTTTGGTGTTGTCCCAGTCGAAATGGTAGTTCTCCTTGTCCATGTGGATTGAGATGAGTGAGTATTGAATCTTGAAGAGGGAAGAAGCAAAAGGCCAAATGTTAGACCTTTTGCAATTTCACAGGAAGGTGACTTGGCAAAGTGAATAGAAAGATTTGGCTATGATAGAGGAATGGCCCAGGATGTAATGGAACAAACAGTACCTGTGAAGTGCTTATAGTGGAGGGAAGGGAAAGGGAGGATGCATTTGATGGTGGCAACCTGCTACAAGTGGTGGAAATGGCATTCTGAAATGAAGACTGTTGGGATGGAAAGTGAGGATGTTGAGAACCTTGGTCCTGTTCTGTGAATGAGTGCAAGGGGTGAAGGCAGCAGTGCTGTAAATTGGTCAGACATGGATGAGGACCCTGCCAAGCGTGTGCGGGATGGTGTGGTGGTGGAATCCTCAGTTGAGGAAAAATAAGAACATGTTGAAGGCGCCACCATGGAAAATGGCATCATCAGAACAGATTCAACATAGATGCCAAAACCAGAAGAACAGAATGGAGTCCATGCAGGAGACAGTATTGAGGAAATGTAGTCAAGGTAACTGGGAATCGGTGGGCTTGCAATGGATATTGGTGAACAATCTGTCTCCATTTATAAAAGCAGGGAATGGAAGAGTCCGAGATGAAAGTGAAAGGTTTTGGAGTAGATTTGTAGCTCGGGTTGTGGGTGTTGAGGTTGGTTGGCTCGCCAAGCTGGTTTGTTATTCCGTAGACGTTTCGTTACCATGCTGGGTAACATCATCAGTGCAGCCTCCAATGAAGCGTCGGTGTGTTTTCCTGCCTGGTTTTTAAACTCTGGAGTCCGTTGAAGGTGCAAGTAGGATAGAAATTGGATGCAAA
This sequence comes from Rhincodon typus, assembly GCF_021869965.1. Classification (NCBI taxonomy): domain Eukaryota; kingdom Metazoa; phylum Chordata; class Chondrichthyes; order Orectolobiformes; family Rhincodontidae; genus Rhincodon; species Rhincodon typus. The sequence continues at coordinate 64,439,924 of NC_063342.1, read as the reverse complement.
ACTGATTCATTGTTCCAATTTCAGATGAGAGCAGGAAGTAGTATTGATGACATCAATCTACCAGAGCGAGGGTTGTGGGTGGGGGTGCTAGAGTAAGATTGGCACAAGGAATGTTTCACATATGCCACAAGGAGACAGACATAACTGGGACCCATGCAGGAACTCAAAGCCACACTTATGACTTGGGAAAAGTGAGCCAGGTTGACAGAGAAGTGGTTCAAAGAAAGAATGAGCCAGCCAGATGGATTTCAGCATAGGACGTGGACTGTTTTGTACTCCTTTCAAGGAAGAAGCAGACAGCCTTGTTCATTCCCCATCAGGACATTTTCATGTGAAGGGATTAGACATGAATGGTGAAGAGGCAGCAGCAGTTGAGGCCAGGAAATTAACAAGTGTGGAATCAACATAAACCATTAGAAGAATCTCAAATCCAAATGGGAAGTGAGTGAGCAAGGGGGGAGAAAAGGATAAAGGAAGAAATAAGTTCAGTGGAGCTGGCACAGGCTGAAATGACAGTCTGTCAAGACTGCCTGTGGGTTTCGGGAAGAAGGTAAAAGTTGTGCAGGGATGTGGATTCGGAGATGGGAAGCAGTGCAGGGGAGATGAGGTTAGTGACAATTCTGGAAACAACAGCTCGATATTCATTGGTGGGGTGAGATTGTTCACTTTCTTGCCAAACTGGCTGGTTATAGGTCAGACGTTTCGTCACCATGCCAGGTGACATCATCAATGTGGCCTCCAATGAAGCAATGTTATTCTACTCTGCTTAGTATTTTTAGGATCTGGTCTGTTGAAGTGTTGTGTGTCTTTTCCAGTTCATTTTTGCAAGGGTTTGTACATGGGGCCTAATTCCACGTGTTTATTGATTGCATTATGGGTGGAGAACCAGGCCTCTAGGAATTCCCTTATCTATCTATGGTTGGCTTGAGCTAGGGTGGTCACACTATCCCAGTTAAATTGATAGCCTTCATTGTCCGAGTGCACTGAAATGAGGGAAAGTTTGTCGTTTCACAAGGACCAACGACCCCATACTCACAACATGCAGGACCAACATAGTGTACTAAATACCGTGCAAAGACAGATAAAAAACATTACATGGGCCAGACGGGAAGGAAACTAGCCATCAGGATACACAACCACCAGCTAGCAGCAAAAAGACACGACAAACTTTCCCTCATTTCAGCACACTCAGACAACAAAGGCCATAATGCAATCAATAAACATATGGAATTAGACCCCATGTACAAACCCTTGCAAAAAAGAACCGGAAATGACAAAACACCTCAACAGGCCGGATCATATAAATTCTAAGCGGAGTGGAACAACATCGCTTCATCGGAGGCCACACTGATGATGTTACCTAGCATGGTGACGAAACATCTGAACTATAACCAGCCAGCTTGGCGAGCAAGTCAACAACATCACCCACAGCCAGAGCTACAAACTTTTGCAAGTGGTGGGACAATGGTCCCGGAAGTGATGGACGCTCAGCCTCTGTAAGGTACAGTTTGACATGCCAGACATTACCACCTGCCTTATCAGCAGGTTTGATCATGAAGTCTGGGTTAAACTGGAATTAATGGAGTGCAGATAGGAACTGGAGTATTGCTTTACAAATCTTTGACAAAATGTCCTTTTTTTTAAATCTTCCACTCATCGGGATGATTTATAATAGGTAGGCCAATATTTATATTGTCTAACAGCAGATTGCTGATTGGATGGCAAGTGGACTAGCAGAGATATTCTCATGCTGATTGCAAAAATCAATTCTGATTGACAGTTAACTGCTAACCATTGCTTAGGTTTTAAACAAAGCAGGTTGACTCTGGTTCATTTTTCAGGGCAAAGCCCCAGCCAATGGACAGCTATCACCTATTTTGGGGAGGTGAAATAGGTGCAGTGTGTACACATTAGAGCATCATACAGCATGGCAACAGACCCTTCAGTCCAAACAGTCCATGCCAACCATAATCCCAAACTAAACTAGTCCCACCTGCCTGTGCTTGGCCAATATCCTCCAAACATTTCCTATTCATGTACCTGTCTAAATGTCTTTTAAATGTTATAACTGCACCCACATCCACCACTTCCTCTCGAAGTTCATTCCGCACATGAACAACTGTGTCCAAAATAAATTGCCACATATTTTTAAGGTGAAAGAAAAAAATTTAAAAAAGATATGTCCCCTAGTCTCGAAAGCTCCCACCCCTAGGGAAAAGATACCTGCCATTCATGATTGTATAAACCTCCACAAAGGTAACCTCTCAACCTATGTTCCAGTGAAAAAAGTCCCAGCCTATCCAGCCTCTCTTCATAACTCAAACCTTCCATTCCCGACAACACCCTGGTAAACCTCTTCTGAACCCTCTCCAGCTTAATAATATACTTCTTATAAAGGGCGACCAGAACTGGACATAGTACTCTAGAAGAGAGCTCATAAACCTCCTGTACATCCTCAACATAACATCTAAACTCCTATATTCAAAGCTCTGAGCATTGAAGGCAAGCACGCTAAATGCCTTCTAAAACCACCTTATCCATATGAGATGCAAACTTCAAAGACTTATGTATCTAAACCCCTAGGTCTCTCTGTTCTACAACACTGCCCAAGGCTCCACTTTTAACTATACAAGTCTTATCTTTGTTTGTTTTTACAAAATCCAATGCCGTGCATTTATCCAAATTAAACTCTATCTACTCCTCTTCAGCCCATTGACCCAACTGATCAAAATCTCTTGGTAATCTTAGATAATCTTCTTCACTGTCTGCAAAAAACAAAGTCCTATGTATTAATCTACATAGGTTCGAATAAACGTAGGCCTAACTCACAATCCTAAATTGGTCACGAGTATAAAATTTAAACAAAAACTAGCAGTTAAGTGTCGAGCAGCATTGATGGGTGCATTCTCCACAGCAACTCTTCTGTCAGAGTCCACTTGTCCAACAAACAGCACTCTCCTTTCATGTTGTATAAATCTTGCTTTTTTCCAAATTCATATTTTAAAATCAAACAAAAAACAGAAATTGCTGCATAATTCAGAAGATCTGGCAAGAGCTGTGGAGGGAAAGCAGAGTCAACGTTTCAGGTCCAGCGATCCTTCTTCAGAATTGTTCACTTGACAAAACATAGACTTTGCTTTCTCGCCATAGCTGCTGCTTGACCCGAGTTTCTACAGCAGTTTTTCTTTCAGATTTCCAGTGCTGTGTGGTATTTTTATGTGCTGTCCTGATGGGCACAAGATGAAAAGCTTCGGCAATATGTGAGTTTTTTCAGCAATGCTGAAGTTCTGTGGCAGCAAATGCATATCGGCAACCAAGTAAATTTTGAGGATATCTGCAAGGTAATGTGAGTGAGTGGAAATCTAAAGGATGAAGTCTGTGGGAAAACGTGAGTTTGTAATTTTGCCATCAAGAACAGAAAAACAGAATACTACTTAAATTAAGAAAGAGTGCAAAACCCTGACATATAGCAAAATTTCAATGTCTTAGTACATGAACTGTAAACAGTAAACATACAGACACCCCAAAGTGAAATGAAATCTTAGTCTTGACACAAAGCAAATGCAATGTAAAAGAAGGGAAGTCTACTGCATCTGTGCAGGGGTTTAATGAGACTCCATCCCAGAGTACTGCGTACAGTTTTGGTTTTCTTACCTAAGGAGGGATATACTTTGAGTTGACCGGGTGAATGCTGAGTGGATTTTTCGTGTTGCAAAGGAATCTAGAACTAGGGGACATGGTTTAAGTAGGAGGTTGCCCCAGTTAGTTTGAAGCTGAGGAATAATTTCTTCTCTCAGAGTCTTTGGAATTCTCTTCCACAGAATTCATTGGATGCTGAGCCATTAAAAATATTCAAGACTGAGTTACAACTTTTAAAATCTATAAAGGAGTCAAGTGTCAAGGGCAGAAAAAAGTTTGAAACTGTAGTTAAGGTCAAAATGAACTCAGACATGATCTTACTGAATTGCAGAGCAGGTCTGAAGTAATTTAGCACCTCAAGCCTGCTCTGCAATACAGTAAGATCATGTCTGAGTGTTGGCTCCTATTTCTAATGATGTTATGAATAGGCATATGTAGCTACTTCACCCACACTTCGCTTCAGCCCAACTTGTTCTCAATGGTCCTACTTCAACATATGAAGTTTAATGTTCCCTCACTTCTCTAAATCAAAGAAAGATCGTGCCTGGGAGCGCAGTGTGCGACCCACCATTCCAAAGTTCTGTACAGTACTCGCTACAGTGTAGTATATATTCCAAATTTTGAGTCTCCAAGAAAATTACAGCACTAATTGAAAGAACAAAATGGATCAATATCATAAAAAGTAAAGTCAAACGTCTATATGAGAGGTCCCTCAATTGAAATGTTAGCATATTATTCTCCTTCTGCGGACATCCCAGACCTGTGAAGTATTTTCAGCATTTTGTTTTCAGATCCTATTGGACAATCACGAGAGAGAAAAATACCAAAAAGTAGGTCATTTGTGTCGCTGGAATGGTGTACAGAATGATGTAGAAATACAGCTTAAATAGGGCATCACCAGTGGTAATTTTGAATTTAGTATAACTTGTATAAAATACCTATGCAACACAAAAAAAAGAGATGGACAGGAAATGAGTCACTAAAGGAAGAGAGCCAATAGCTAACAGGTCACAAATATTTTACCATGTTCCAATATTTTTCAACTGGCTTTACCACAAATCTGAAAGGAAAATTCTTTATTTGATTACTATGAGCGTCACTTAAATTATTCTAAAATACAACAACAATCAGCAAAGATTTATTTTATCTGTGCGTTGTTCGATTTTATGACACTTCCACAGGAGCCCAAAATAAAGCCGACAATATAAACCAAAACAAATTCAAGCCACAACTTCGATGGATTAAGATCTGCGATTTGAGTGTGGTTTTGCAATATAGGTCAAATAATACCTACACAAATGATCTATATCAAGTTCTCTAAAATAAATACACAAAACATACAAGGTAAACAAAACATACTAAGCAGGAGACCATATCCATGGGGGGTGCGGAGGAGATAACAAATTCTACCGGACGCAGTCGTTATCGTCCCAGAAACAGAACAGTTAGGGCAATAGAATGCCCTTGAAATATGTCTCAACAGGTGAAAAGGTTCACATCAAAAATTACAATTACACTGCTACAAATATTAATTATTCTGGAAAAATCATGGGAAATAAGCGAGTGAAAAATCATTTATACCCGCCCCAAGAATTCCAAGCTGCAGTTGCCCCCGGAGCTGGAAGCTCACGCTTCTCCTGCGCAAACGGGGCTCAAGCAGCCGAACGGGTGAGGAACGGGAACCCGACGGCTCGAGCTGCGCCGCGCACCGCTCTCCCTCCTCCCCACAGTCCGGCGCGAGCGGCGGCAGCAGTTGGAGATCAACCGTCCAACGGCGGGGGACTTGCGACTCACCCAAACACCTCCCCTCCTCCTGCCTCACACCGCGACAAGAGGGAAGGCGAGTGTGCAACCGCATCCATACCCCTCCCCGCTCCGACAAAAACGGGCCGTGTCGACAGAGTCACTCGACCGAAACCATTCCCAGCTCCAACCGCCCTCACTCACTCACCCACAAGGAGAACCGCTCAGATCCGCAACAGCGACTACTGAACGGAGCCGCCATGTTGCAATGCGTAACTGCGCGACGTCAGGGACACCGCGTGCACGGTGAGTCACGGCGGCGGCGGGGGAGTAAGTGGTGGAGGGTGGAGGAGGAAAGGAGACGGACAACGGGAGGTGAGGGCTCCCCTGCCCCTTAGCCCCTACCACTGCCGTCTCATCCCCCCACACAGCAGCTCCAGGACTCGAGCGGTCCTTTCCATCCCAAAACAGTTTGGAAGGACAGACGGTGAACACGCTACCCCCGAGTAACACACAATTTTTTTTCTCTGACGGGCATAGGGACCGTCACTTCTCTCTTCCTCCCGCCCCTCCAATACCACATCAAATCGTAAAGGCCATAAACAAAATCATTCACAAGGCAACTTCATCCAATAATATATAAATAATACAAAAAACTGATCATTCTTGTCCGTTCCCGAGTGCTTGTTTTGCTGTCCGACGGTTCACAAAGTGTGGCTGGTACAGGGCTGCTAATTTTCACTGGAAAGACTTCTGGTGACCATATCAGATACCCTTGAGCATCTCTGGTGCCTGAGGGTCTTTCTTTGGCCTCCCAACACCAAGATTGGCAGCAGTGTGGGCTGGTTAATTGAAAAGAAGGACATTGATAGTGGTCGGAGCACAATTGCTGTTATTCTGACTGATACCGTCATGGCTGTTGATCTGATTGCTCAAGAGGAACATGAAAGTTCTCAGGCTATCTGCGATGTCTGTGGGGCAAAGTTTCGACAGTCCTAGGAATCTGCTGGACCGTGTAAAAGCCTGCAAAACCCACGGAGCAATTGATCTACACCTATGATGACAGCAATCTGAGCCTTTTTGAGAGCAGCAATCATCTCATGAACTCTATCTGAGCTTCTGCTGCTGCAGTAAATCATCAGAAGGCATCCTTCCATGTCATGCATCAGATCATTATTTGAATTTAGAAAAGGAACGGGAGGGGTACTGTTGAGGGGAAACAGAGTGGGGAGGAAAATAAGCCTTCCCTGTTACATAAATTGTTCATTTCTTGTCATGTTTTAGGATGAGGTTTGAGAGGAAGATGGTAATGATGCAACAACTTATTTTCAGCTTCTATACATTCACCATCGCCAGTTCTGAGGGATTTAATCCAATAATTGTACCATCTCCTTGCGAGCACCAAAGGGTTGCAGACATGCTGACCCTCTGCTGGTCCTCAGATTGTGGGTGCAAGGGGATGGAGTAGCAGCTGGTTGGGGAGATTATTGTTGGGATCAGATATGATGCTCAGTTTCATTAATCTGGCTACCCACTGAGAATGGAGTTAACTTTTTGAATCCAATATGATTCATCCATGGAACTGAAGAGAGGTAGATATGTAATGAGTTTAACGCTTCTGGAAAAGTAGGGAGGATCAAGTAGAAAAGGGAAGGTCGGGGACAATGAAAGCAGAGATTAAATTGCAAAGATGTTAAAGGGAGTGACAATGCTTGTAGTTAAGAAACAATTAGTCCAGAACAAGTGTCAGAAACAGAATAAGGGACAGTTTTGTGTGATAGCAAAAGCATGAAAACGAGATACAGACCGGCACTTGGCAAAAATCAGAAATCAAAGTGGAGGACAGAGTTCATGATCTAAAATTGTTGAGTTCATCGTTGAATCCAGAAGGCTGCAACGTGCATAAGTAGAAGAGTTACATTGGGCTTCATTAGAACATTACAATATGCCAAGAACGAAAGTGCGAGAATCAAAATGGCCAGCAGCCAGAAGGTCAGGATTAAGTTTGCGGACAGTGAAGACATTCTGCAAAGAGACTGGACAAGGGGAGAAAAAGTAGAGTTAAATTAGGAAGAATTTACTTCAGTGTGACAGGAACAGGCTGAAATATGAGTCCACGAAAGTCTCCTTGTGGATTTTGGGAAGTAAAGGGATCAAGTTGTCTGGGCTTGGGGGATTATGAGGCTGCAAGCCATGGAATCATCTTCAGAGGAGTGCAGTGGCAGTCTTGGAAACAAATAGGCTTAGACTTCAAAAAAGCTGCCAATAAAAACTGCATAAGGATAATGTGTAAGGACTGTCACATCTTTCAGTAATTTTTTAAAAGGTCTACAAACTAATCATTCACCATTATAAAAGCGAATCTGCAGAAATAATCATTTTGTTAATATTTGTAACCCCTTTGTTAGGGTTTTTCCCCTAGTGTGTTTCAGTGCTTCAATCAGAATTATTGATCAATTTGCACTGCAGACATGTATTGTTTTAAAATTATATTTAAACAATCATCCATAATTTTTTTCTTGTAATCCTGCCAGAATTCAGAGCAATGATTCATCAAGTAATGGTGTTATGCTGTGGCACAAGGCCACCTTGTACATTTATTCTGATTTAATGAGTATGAGAAGCTCAGCTCCTGGGCACTAAACTTGGGAGATGTCATACAGAGGTCACGCACCACGTACTATGAATTAGCAATTTGAGCTCAGTACATCGCTGTGAACAGCTTGTTCATTCACCTTTAATGACCGTGAATGGTGGATGGTGTGAATTTACCTCCAACAGGGTTTTTTAGTTAATGTGACATGCTTATGTTGTCTCCCATAAGAAACTGGGTAATGAATATTGTCGTTTTGAAGAATTCAACAAATTTTTGGAACTTTCACGTGGCGGGTGGGTTGTGTATGGAACAAGCTGCCAGAGGAAGTAGTGGAGGCAGGTACAATTACGTCATTTTAAAAGGCATCTGGATGGGTACATGAATAGGAAGGGTTTAGAAGGATATGGGCTAAATGTTGGCAAATGGAACGAGATCAGTTTAGGATATCTGGTTGGCACGGACGAGTTGGACCAAAGGATCTGTTTCTGTGTTGTGTAACTCTAAAATTCTGCAACTCTAAATATTTATTACAACTAACTATTATATATAAACATTACATTTCTCAGGCACATAAATATCTGAGCTAATATTAAGCTACGAGATTACAACAGAGGAGCATGCTTCCAGTACAGTGTTTTTTTTCAAAATGCAGTTTGACACCCTTATGCCCTCAGGTCACATGCTATGATAGACTGATGATATGGTGAGCATATTTCTTGGAGACATACTCAGGTCACATGCTTTGATAGAGTGATGATATGAGCATGCCAACTGGAAGACATAAAACAACAGTGGATGGCATGCAGATGCACAAAGAGGGTAGGTAGGTAAAATTAATCTTTAAACAATGAACAAACTAAAAAAATTAGGGAGCGTCGAGCAGTTGCGATAATGAATACGCTTGTCAGTAAGAGTGAACCGAAAATATTGTCCTCTTCAATTCCTAAACAACGATCACTGCTTTCATCTACTTCAAGTTTAGACACCAAAAACAGGACTTGTTTGCCTTTGCCTAAACATCTAATGAACACATTCTTAAAACGCACTGCTCAAACGTATCCTATTGTTACTGCATGCAGTGTTTACGTTGTAGAATGTGGTGAGTTGGAAAACCTGGAAACCGATATTCTCGTCTTTTGTTTTAACCTATTTCCAGTCCACGGATTCTTCATCTCATCCTCTCCCCATAATAATAATGTTATTTATAAACTTTTTCCTCATTATAAGATATTAATCTTCCCACAGTAAAGAATATCTATTCTCCTAAAGTCTCTGATGCTTCCATGCCAGTGATACATTATTCCAGCATTTGTGTCCAGCCAAGTTCAACTCATATGCTCCTGAAAGTTGAGAAAAAAAAGGAAAATTATAGACCTGTCAGTCTAACATCTGTTGTGGGCAAGTTAGTGGAATCTATGATTAAAGGTAGAGTGACTGAGCACTTGAGAAATTTGAGCTGATTAGTGAAACCAACAATTATTTCTTAGCAGGTAAATTTTGGTCAACAAACCTAATTGATTTTTGAAGAAATAAGTAAGGTATTAGTGGAATGTCTATAGATGTGGATTACAGAAGCATTCAATGAGTTTCCACATTAGAGACTGTTAGCATGGTTTTCCAATGCTCATGGAAAAAATTTGATTTAGTTAGGTGGAAGGAGACAGTAGTGATAATAAATGTGTATCCAAATTGGAAAAAGATGTTTCACAGGATCTATGCTGGTGCTTGACCCATTAATTCTATTTATTAATGACTTAGTTAAGTAAATTGCATCATAGAATCACAGAATTGTTAGGGCGCATTGTGTCTGAACTGGCTGTTTGGACAAGCATGTTGACTTAGTGCCATTCTCCTACTTTTTCTCCATTATCCTGAATATTGTTTCTATTTAATTAATCATCTAATTCCCTCTTGAATGCCCCAATCGAACTTGTCCCCACCATATGTCCAGGCAGAGCTTTCCACGCTCTAACTATTCACTATGCGAATAAGTTTTTTTTTTTAAACGTCACAGTTGCCTCTTTTGCAAATTACTTAGTATCTGGACAGGTGTTTGAAGTGCAGTGCGAGAGCACTTAAGTGATAGTGACCACAACACGACATTTTAAGAGTGTATTAGAAAAGGAAAAGGATGGTCTGCAAAAAAAGGTTTTGGATTAGGATGATCTAGCCAAAATAAACTGGGAACATCTACTTCCAGGCAAATCTACAGCAGAACAATGGGGCATTTAAATAGAGGACAGGCCTAACATGTTCCCTTTCAGGTGAAATGTGGGAGCAACAAGCCCAGAGTACCCTGAATGCCTCGGAATATTCAGGGCTGGATAAGAAGCAAAAGAGAGGCTTCTAACAAGTACAAAGGGAACAAATCAACAGAGATCCATGTGGGGTATAGAAAATGCAGGGAGAAGTTAAGAAAGCAATTATGAAAGCAAAGAGAGGGCATGAAAAACACTGATGGTTAAGATGAGGGAGGATCTAAAGATATTCTACAAGTATATCAAAGAGAAGAGAATAACAAGGGAAAGAGAAGGCCAATTAGGGACCGAGGGAACAATCTGTGTGTGGAGCTGGAGGATAGTCGTAGTGAGTTAATTTCAGAAATTTACCTCTTCGTACCAAGGTATAGATGATCAAAATATGTCAGAAAAGAGTTGGTTAACGGCTGGTTTGTAATACAGAGTGATGCCAACAGTTCAGGTTCATTTCCTACAGCAGCTGAGGTTACCATGAAGGTTCTGCTTTCTCAACCCCACTTGAGGCATGGTCATCGTTTTGTTAAACTCACCTTCGGTTGACTCAGTCCAATGAGAGAACAGCCGTATGATCCTTTGAAGCTATGGTGCCTTTACTTAGTTGATATATCAGGAAAAGCAAGGATTCTAAACCTAATCTGTGGGGAATCCATTATAAACTTTTCTTCAACCCAAAAGTATCCATTAACCTTTAATCTTGATTTTCTATCCCTCAAACAATTTTGCATTCATGTTGCTACTGTCCTGCTTATTCCATAAACTATGTTGGCAACTTCTGTGACAGGACTACTACAGCTAAGTAATTTTCAGCCACACACTCTGGCTTTGAAAGAGAGTATGGTTCACTGATATTCACAATATCCTCAGACCTCATGTATGTCTCCAAGCAGCTGGTAACATACCACCACACAGACCCTGGTGTATCAACTCACTGTTGCACTCCTAAGTGAGAGTATCATCAGCTCCATTTATTGTAGATAAAGGATATCGCCTTTTTATGTACATGAAGTCTGGAAGAAGCAGATGATCCGAGAAAGAGGGCAACAGCTCAGAAAGCATCTTTAGCCAGATAGATGTCACACCTCGAGCGGTGTCTAGATGAGGAGGACATGTAGTCGGTCACCTTGGAAAAGATCAGGACTTTACCATTTGCCATCCTGAAGTTAGCAGTAAAATCTGATTGCAAAAATGCTGTTACTGACAGTCAACATGACTACTGTACCATTTCATCCAACCCTTGGCAGGAGCCCAAACAAGAAGTTGACTGTGCGTCCAAGAATGCTGAGGACACAAAGATTGGTAGTACAGCAGCTCCTGTTGAGAACAGCATATAATTATAACAGATTGATAGATTCAGTGAACGCATGATATTGTAGCAATCAGTTTTCAGTTCAAGGTAATCCATTTAGAGACAAAAAATAGATAGATCTGCAAGTTATTTCAATAGTGAAATGGTAGCACCATGAAGAATTAAAGAGATTTGGGATCTGTACACATATCACTAAAATGAAGTCATCAATCACAAAAGGTGTATTCAATGTTTGTCTTTATAACTAAAAGATTAGATTAAATAGCACGGGATATGTTGCAACAGCTATATAATGTCCTGATTACACTACATTTGGAACGCAGCATATAGTTCATCACACTACCCCTTAGGATATATTGGCTTTCAAAGGAGTACAGAACAAATTCACCTGAATGTCATCAGAGTTCCAAAGGTTTGATTATATGGGTAATTTACATAAACTAGGCTTGCATTTCCTGGATTTTCAAAGATTGAGGGTAAATTGATTGATTTTTTTTTAAGGTTTGAAATTTATTTGACAGGATTAATAGAGTGAAGCCTTTTCTACTGCCATGGAAAATTATTCACTGTGCCTGGATAGACTATTAAAAATTAGTGAAGCAGAAATAATATCAGATGCCAGAACATGATCTTTGATATGGTTTATGCTCATTGATCCTGGTCCATATTTAATTAGGTGTTTATTTTTTATTCCCCCCCTCAAATCTAATCCATAAGTAGAATGGGCAGTCCATCACTTGTACTAAGCTCAGAGGAACATACTAGGAAGAAACTATTTCTTCTCAACTTGAGTGTGGTGAAACAAACAAAGCAAGTTTTGTTCTTTGAAACTGTCACATAGTGAGTCACAGCTAAATTTAAAAGTGATGCAGTTGTACAGTGGAGAGTTAAGACAGTAAAACAGAAACTATCACATTTGTTGCAAAGAGATGTCATACTATTGCCCTTAAATCAAAACCTGGCTCCCTTCACTCACATGTTTAATGAGAATGAGATTAGGTCCCTCAAATTTCAATAATATTTCAAATATAAATTTGTGTGGGAAAATTCTGCCTCCTAGATCTAAAGGTCCACACCACTATTTCATGTACTTTGCTGCTCAAAATGACTAAGCACTTAATAATTTACAAAGCTATCTATTATACTGACCCAATCAGTGGAAAACACCTGGCTGTTGCCAAGAGCCTTGAAAAAAGCTGCTCACAAAGATCCAAAGCTGTATCGTATAGTTTCTGCTTTCTTTTGATGTTCATCTGAATTTGCATCAAATCAAAGGGATCCACAGGCACTTAGTAACAACAGTGTCATCAAAAATAAGCAGCCAATCACATGAAAGCTTTCAAACAGACAGAAAGCTGGCTGTAAATAACAATGTGTTTTTCACTATTTGCAGATAGTGTTGTTCCCATATATTTGTTACCCTTGTCGTTCTACATGGAACAAAGAACAGTACAGCACAGTACAGGCCCTTCGGCCCATGATGTTGTGCTGAACGTTTACCCTAAACCTAAGGTCTATCTAACCTCCACCCCTCCCTTCTCCTATCATCCATATGCCTATCTCATAGCCGCTTAAATGCCCCTAATGAGGCCAACTCCAGTGCCCTCTCTGGCAATGCATTCCACGCTACTACCACTCTCTGAGTAAAGAATCTACCTCTGACGTCTCCCCTATATCTACCTCCATTCACTTTAAAACTATGACCCCTCGTAATAGCTACCTCCACCCTAGGAAAAAGTCTCTGGCTGTCCATCATTCTATATAGAGTGGTCTTGGATGTAGAAGGTGCTGTCAAAGGATTTTTAGTGAGATTCTGCAGTGCATCGTGTAGATAGTATACAATACTGCGACTAAACATTGATAGTGGATTTACTGAAGGTTTATAGATGTGGTGCCAGTCAAATGAGCTACTTTTTCCTGGACGATATCAAGCTTTTTGAGTGTTGTTGGGGCTGCACTTATCCAGGCAAGTAGGAACAATTCCATCACACCCCTGACTTGTAGATGGGAATAGGCTTTGTGGAGTCAGGAGATAAATTACTCACTGCAGCATTTGTAGCCTGTGACCTGCTCTTATAGCCACTGTATTTATCTGGTGAGTCCTGCTCAATTTCTAGTCAATGCTAACGCTGAGGATGTTGATAGTGGTGATGATGTTACTGAATGTCAAAGGGTGATGGTTAGATTGTCTCTTATTGGAGAGACGTTGCCTGGTATTTCTGTGGCATGACTATCACTTGCCACTTTCAGCCCAAGCCTGGATATTGTCCACATCTTGCTGCATTTGGGCATGGACAGCTTCAGTATCAGAGGAGTCACAAATGGTGCAGTCATCTGCAAGCATCCCTACTTCTGATCATTAATGGTCAGGGAAAGTCATTGAAGTCAGCTGAAAATAGTTAGGGCTAGGAAACTAACTCGAGGAATACCTGCAGAGATGTTCTGCAGCTGGGATGACTAACCTCCAATAACCACAGCCACATTCCTCTGTTCCAGATATGACTCCAATCAGTGAAAAGTTTTCCTCCGATTCCCATTGACTGCAGTTTTGCTAGGGCTCCTTGATGCCAGACTTGGTCAAATAAAGCCTTGATGTCAAGGACAGCCACTCTCACTTCACTTCTGGAATTCAGTTCTCTGTCCATGTTTGAATCAAGTCTGTAATGTGGTCAGGAGTTGAGTTGCCCTGGCAGACCCCAAACTGGGCATTAGTGAACAGCTAATTGCTGAGCAGATCTGCTTGATAGCACTGTTAATGACATCTTTCATCACTTTACTGATGATCAAGAGTAGACTGATGGGATGAAAAGTGCCCAGGTTGGATTTGTCCTGTTTTTTGTGTGCAGGGGTATATCTGGGTAAATTTCTACATTGTTGTAACAGTGTATTGGCTTGATTGCAACAGCTCAGGTAGTGTTGTGACAAGTTCTGGAGCACAATTCTTTACCACTAGTGCCAGAATGTTGTCAGGTCTGACAGCCTTTGCAATATTGAGTGTCTCTCTTGTTTTATGATAACTTGTGGAGTGTGTCAAATTGGCTGAAGACTGGCATTTGTGATGCTGCAAACCTCTGGAGGAGGCCAAGACATATCATCCAATCAGCAAACCCCATTGAAGATTGTTGCAAATCCATCATTCTTATCTTTGGACTTGTACATCAATATGGATGGAGATATTTGTGGAGCCTCCTTCTCCAGCAAGTTGTTTAATTGTTCGCCACCAATTATGACTGCACATGGCACGACTGCAGAGCTTAGGTGTGATCCATAGATTGTGAGATCACTTAGCTCTGTAGTTATGCTGTTTGGCATGGAAGTCGTCCTGTTTTGTAGCATCACCAGATTGAGACCATATTTTTAGGTATGCCTGGTGCTGCTCCTGGCATGTGCTCTTCGTTGAACCGAGGTTGATCTCCTGACTTGATGGTAATGGTACAGTGGGGAATATGCCAGGCTATGAGGTTGCAGATTGTGTTGGAGTACAGTTCTGTTGCCTTTGATGGCCCACAGTGCCTCATCGATGACCAGACCTGAGTTGCTAGATCTGTTTGAAGCGTGTCCCATTTAGCACAGTGATAATGCGTCACCACCATGCTATAGACTATTATTAATGTGAAGGCGGGACTTGGTCTCCACAAGGACTGTGTGATGGTCACTCTTACCAATACCATCACAGACAGATGCATCTTTGGCAGGCAGATTGGTGAGGATGAATTCAGGTATATTTTTCCCTTTTGTTGGTTTCCCTCACCACCTGCTGCAGACCCAGTCTAACAGCTATGTCCTTTAGGACTTGTCCAGCTCGATAAGTCATGCTCCTGCCGAACTATTCTTGGTAATGGACATTGAAATCCCCAGCCAGAGTACATTCTGTGACCTTTCCACCCTCAGTGTTGCCTTTAAATGTTGTTCAACATGGAGGAGCACTGATTCAGCAGCTGAGGGAGGACAGTATGTCTTAAACAGCAAGAGGTTTCCTATTGCCCTGAGACTTTGTGGTGTCCGGAGTCAATGTTGAGGACTTCCAGAGCAGCAACTTCTTGCCCGGATACCACTATGCCATCTTCTCTGCTGCGACTGTTCTGCCATATTCCACCCATATAAAATTAGGTTTTCAGGGTTAACGATGCTTTTCAACAGCAAGTTTGAGCACAACATGACATAAAAACTCACTTATACTTTTGTCAATGACTTATAACTTTTTCAAGAGTTGTTATAGCAAGACCATCAGTGTATGGTTTGTAAGTGCAGAGATTTCTGCTTGATTACCATCTGGAGCAAGACATCACTCAGAGAAACTTTCGGATTTCTGTCGTTAATTTTGAATGTGCTGTCAGTTTCCAAGTAGTAATAGTGGTGAATGTTGACCACTCAGATGTAATTACTACCACAAAAACCAGGCTGTTGTCTCCAGAAACCCATATCCTGTTTGACCTGCAGTGTTTCTTCAACCTATTCATTTCTCTTCATAGGAACTGCTGTTATTTAATCAGAATTCTTTGCCATTTTAGGCAAAACATTCAAACATTCTGCATAATTTGTGGCTGGTAATTTATCTCAATCTGGATCACTAAATTAACATGGAAGGATTAGAGTTGAAAATCTGCCCTTGACCAAGCAATTAGGAGGGTAATGAAAATTGGCGGTTCCTCTGGTTACATATGAGTATCCTTAGCATCTTCAGGCTGTCCTGTGTTGGACCATTTATCTTCATTGGTCCAAAGAGAACATTTCACAATTGTGAACCCCCATAATTTTATCAATCACTATGATTATAATAAGCTAAGGTGTTTATAATATTCCTGGGAACTTTACAATTTCCTGTGATCTAAAGGAGCTCACTGTTTGTTTTTATCTGGATGGATCAGTGTTCTGAATTCTTGTTTCAAAATCTGAATTTTTTAACTCCTCCACTCCTGCTAAAATTAAAAATTGATTGAATTCCCTTTGAATGGTGTTACTAAGTCCAGATTTTACTTGATCCAAAAATGTGCTCAATCATTTCTAGAGCTTTCATGGAAAATTGTGAATCTGAAGGTTTTTCCTCTGATTATGTACATACATCAAAAAATAGTTGCCATATATTAATACTGATGGTTTGAATTACTTTTACGAAAGAACAAATAAAAGATTTGAAAACAGACTAAAAGTGTAGCATTTGCAAATTACAGAAAGAGAACAAGTCATATTACAGCAAAGAGTTAGAAAACTAAATCACTAATCACAAGAAGAAAATTAAAACTAGTTTCTAAACCATTTTGGGAACCACTTACATACTAAGGAAAACACAAAACGTACTCTTATTACTCTGCAGTCATATTATTAAAATCAACAAAAATCATGTTCCAGCTCAATCCCATCAGATAAGAAGTAAACTCACAATGAAGACCAAAAAGTCTCTGGAGATATAGACTGGTATCAGAGGTTTCCTCTGTCAGTGGAATAAAAACAGAGGGCTGAATTTTGCCATTTTTTTGGGCAAGTAATTTTTCACTTGAGATTCATGACGCCGACTGCAGCATCACCCATGGCTACTTTTCTCATCCTATCTTTTGCTCTTCATCTTATTAGCTATGCAAACAGCCCCTTCACCCATCTCATGGAATCGTGCAGTAGGCAAGATGGAACTGGTCATGCTGCTGGAAATTTGTAATGTTCATGCTGCTGCAACCATGTTTAAATCCCAGCTGCATACCCCTTCAGATGCCACAAACAGGGAACTACACTATGGTCTTGCACTGTTATCCTGAATGAAAAAGTCCAGAAGGGCAAGTTAACTGCTTAATTTGCCATCAGGAACCTGGAAACATTTGTGGATGGGGTGGTGGAAAGGGGGGTTGTGCTTCTTCCTGCTGACTTGCAAAAGAGATCATGACACCAGACTGAGCCAGCCTGAACTGATATAGGGGCCCAGGTATACTTGGTGAAGTACAACACATAACAATGCAGACAGAAGATTAATGGTTTTCTGACCTCTGCAGTGGTAAGTTCCACTGTCTTCTGTCTGCTACCTGCTACACACAGGGCCACCACTCACTCTAACTCTGCAATTGTATATTCATTTCACCAAGGCTTATTATTGGCATGTATCGTGTCTCACTCATCTCATCCACCCAAGCTACTAACTCTGCCTTCCCTCTGCATTTTTTGCTCAGTGCTGACCGTACCTTATAAATTTTCCTGGTCTTCTACCACAATTACTGCTCTTCTGTCCACTGTCACCGCACTCAGTTCCTTCTTTTGTCTGACTGCAGGAAAGATTTCTCTTTGCCCAAACTAATGTGTCTACACCATTCTGACTGACATACCTGTAATCCCTGGACTACAAAGGCAAAAATAGGTTGGAGGACAGGTTGTGATGAGGACATAAGAAATCTGCGAGAGGAAATAGATAGGTTGAGTGAGTGAGCAAAATCTTAGCAAATGGAGTTTACTGTAGTAAAGTTTAAGGTCACTTTGGTAGGAAGAATCAAGAGGCAGAATAAAAAAAAATTAAATGGAGAGAGACTCCCAAAAAACTGTAGCGGTGAGAGATCTGGATGCTCTTGAGCATGAAACACAACAGTTAGCAGTTAGGTCCAGCAAGTAGTAACATTTGCCCCTTACTGGCTAGGAGTTTGGAATTTAGAAACAGAGAAGTCTTGTTGCAACTGTCCAGGCTGTTGGTGAGGCCACACCTGGAGTACTGCGTACAGTTTTGGTTCCATATGTAATAAAGGACACACTGGGATTAGAGGCAGAAATTCACTAGGCTGATTCCTGGGATTAAGGAGTTGATTTACCAAGAATGGCAGAGTAAGTTTGGCCTTTATTCATGAGAATTTAATAGAGTGAGAGGTTGAAACATTCACAATTCTGAGGGGGCTTGACAGGGTAGCTGTTGAAGCAATGTTTCCACAAGTAAGGAAATTGCACATGAGGGGACATTGTTACATAATAATGGGACTCTCATTTGTAACTGAGATACGAAGAAATTTCTTCTTCAGAGGTTCGTTATTTTCTAGAGTTCTCAATGCCAGACAGTTATGGAGGCTGGATCACTGAAAGTATTTAAGGAGGACTTTTGAAATATAAGGGAGTGTATATCTAAGCTGAGCTAGCACAAAAATAGAGTTGAAGCCTGTGAGAAATAAACCATAATCTTGTTGAATGACACAGGCAGCAATAAGAAGCTGAATGGCCCACTCCTGCTTCTATTTCTTATGTTCTTAATAAATGCACCTGACCTGCAGAACTGATTGCAATCCAAGGAGTTGGCTGCAATCAGACGAGCCCCTTGACTGACTATATTCCCCTTTGAAGCCTCAAATGACTGATCCCCATTTACTTTTAGAAATGGCTATTTGTTTGAAGCATACACACTGTGTCTACTATGTAAGCTGCTGTCATATGCTGAAGGTGTGACATTGCTGTTGCACATTCCCACACAATGGCATGCGCACCCTCCTTGGTCATTCAGTTATCTGAATCATGTGAACTGCCTCTCTCGTGTCTTGTGTGTGTGTCTCTCTCTCTATTTTTAAAAACAATGTAAGCTACAGAGGCTGCAAGTCATACCCAAGGAGCCATTGGAAACATCCTTTCATAAGATGCATGTGTGTCCCCATATATGAAGTGACCCATAACAAAAATAAAGTCATCAGTGACCCTCAGCATCTTAAGTCAAGTCTTAAAAGGCTGAAGTGATCTGAGTTGATTTAAAAGCAGCCATGACGATGTGAGGAGGCTGGGGACTTGCTGGTGTCAATTTGCATTTGGAGTATCCAGGGCTGTTGTGAAGAAGACAGAGTTGGATGAAGACCTGGAGAGGCAGGTGGCAGCTGCTGCTGCCAAACAGCTACTCTGACTTTCATCTAGCTTCTTGGGTGAGGAGAGAAGAATTGGAAGTTGCATAGAGGTGATGTGAGTTAGGCCAATAAGGTGCAATTATTGAAAATGAGGTACTTGCTGCTCCTCAAGCCTTCTGGAGAAAATCAGATATTTTTTTCTTGACATTATGATCGTGAGTTTTTTCATTTTTGGCATACATTCCCAATTTTCTTGCCCTTGCTCACACCACTCAATGGAGTGGAAAATTCCCCCAATATTCTAAATTGTGCTAATGATGGCAGAAAATCATAAAATTTTCTCTATCTAGTTCCTCTGCCTGCTGTCAGAAGTCATCATTTAATTTATAATCATCACATTTTAATCTCATCTTTTCACTAACTTAGTGCCATAAAATGAAATATTAGTGAACTTGGCTCACTGAATTCTGGGATTTTTTGAAAATTTTGCTCCACAACGAAGAAATAATGTCTGATTGGTGTAAGATTTGATACGTTCAGGCAAGATTAACTGTTGAAGGCCTAACTTAAAAATCAAGGAAGTGCAGTTACAGTTGTACTGCTCTTCAACAAAATGATGACAAACACTTCTGTCTTATATAATTCTGATCTGGTAGAAATATATTCATTGAATAAGCCTTGCAAGTATTTCTGGTGATGTTCAAATGTTCCCATAACCCACTAAACCCTTGGGCACTTAGAGTAAGTGGGCAGTCAGGATCACCAGGAAATGTATCTGTTACTCTTTTGCTATATGGTGATGCTCATGATGTGCAGTTGGTATTTGATGTGGAATTAATATCACATATCAAGGATTCCAGATTGTTGCAGATGTGCTATAACCGCTGTTCTAGTTTTAGAACCTAGCAGAAATGCCAGGCATATAGGACAAAAATCAAATGAAACTGCATTTACAGGTTTCACATTAGAGAAAAACATAGACAATTGGAGCAGGAGAAGGCCATTCGGTGTATGTGTGGTAACTTAGAACTTAAGCAAATTGAGCTTTAAAAATAATAATCATTCCTGCCTCCCACTACCCTGGTCATAGACATTCCCCTTTGTCACTTCTTCCCCTCCCCAACTAATTCTTTCTTCTCCTTGGTCATTTGCTTGACAATTGTTATATTGTTCCAATTCTGATGAAAATTCATTGAACTGAAACATATGGCTATGTAATACCCAGTAAGGAATTAATTTCATTGCCAGAGACTGCTGTTCACATTCCTGAAGAAGAATGAGTTCCCTCGAAACAAACTGTAAAATGTGGTATTTCCTGCAGTATTGCACTGTAACAACACCACAATTGAACTTATTGGATTTGGAACCAGCAGGAAGTGGACCCATCAGGACCTGTTGTGTAAAATAGGACAAGAAATAAAAAGCAGTAACTAAAGGCCATTCTGTGGGATGGGCCTAGGAAATAAACCACTTAACAATACAAAATGACTAATAAGTCAAATTTCAATGGCCAGGAAGAAATGCGTAAGAAAGAAGACTTATGACTGTTCAAGGCAGGAGAACTCACAGAGAGAGAGACCAGGACCAACTCTCCAGAAGACAGCCCAAAGTTGAGACTTCATGAGGAGCACCCCTGAAGGTTTGATGAAAAGCGACTACCTTATGTCCATGTATTACATCTCATTGGCCCAACTCACATCAACTCATAGAATCCCTACAGTATGGAAACCGGCCTTTCGGCCCAACAAGTCCACACTGACCCTCGAAGCATCCCACCCAGACCCATCCCCCGTAACCCACCTAATCTGTAAGTTGCTTCTCATGCAATAAAATGTTGGGATTATTAAAACAGAAATTTATGTCTCTGGGTTGTTACTTGATATCAGTTACTTGATATCACTGGCAAACTTGTGCAAAGTGTGTCTATTGACTCAAGTCAACAGCTGATTTAGTCAGCCTGAGGGACGTCCCATCCTCTAGTTTTAGAACCGGTGGAGAAACCCCAAAGGTATTAAGGGTCCATGACCACTGTTGGACTTCCTCTGGGATTCAGGACCTTGGTTACTGAATTCATGTCTACTGAAAGCTGCTGGCCAGTCAAAGACCAGCAATTCCACATTGTTGTCATTCCAAGAATGGGTAGCTGTCAGCAAAGCACCACCATAAGTCTGGGATCGCAGCTGGACCCCAGGCAAAAGGTGAGTGATTGAAAACTTTTTTTTGCCCTTAATACTACTGACGAATTCTATCAATACATTGTGATCCCTGAGAAATCTATGACAGCAGTTTCATGATAACTCTCCCTTTTAAGTTTTCTTTCTTGTGTGGAAGCACCTGACTTTTAGTTAGTGAACTCCCATGGTGATGAGTCTGCAACTAGGAATCATGTTTTGGCTCTGCAATGTAATGCATCATGTATGTTGAGTATGATGTGTTAGATTTGCTATAAAAATAGAAAATGCATCATCTGTGGAGAGGGGAACAAATGCAGGTTTCTGGTCAAGGACTTTTCTTCAGAACTGAATTTACAGTTCTGAAGAAATATCATAGACCTGTAACTCCGTTTCTTTCTCTCCGATGCTGCTGAATATTTTTAGCATTTTCTGTTTTTAGTTCAGATTTCCAGCGACCACAGCTCTGTAGGCAGTGCTGTGGAGCAAATTCATGAATTATCTTTCCCAATTGCATGTACACTTTGTATATAAAAACAAGTTGTATTTATCAACTGATTGTGAGCAACGTTTCTGACAATTTAGTCATGTTAGGAAAATCCTCACTATTACCTATAGAAAGATGGATTTGCATTTAAATTTGCCTTTGGGGACATAACCTATTTCTAATGTGAAAGTGAATGTTATAAAGCATTTTGTAGCCAATTAAACACTTTTGAGGTGTAATCAATTGTAATATAGGAAATAAGGCAGCTAATATGTGCCAAGCAAGTTCTTTGAATTAATCTGGATAATTTTGTGTTGAATGTATATATTTAGGACAATTGTTGATTAGGATATACATATTCTATGCTCTTACTTGCATAATGTCTTCTGATCTTTCATATCTACCTGAATGGGGAGGACAATATTTTCTTTCGCATTCTATCTATGAATACCAGACTAACAACAACAGTTTATCATTATATACAACTTCTAACATAATAAAATACTCTGCAGTGCTTCACAGAAACATTATAAAGCATAATTCGACGTTGAACACCGGAAAGCAATTACTAGGCAAATGGTCAAAGGTTCTAAGGAAGATCTCAAAGAGGAAAGAGTGGTAGAGATTTGGGTAGTTTAAATAAGGAATTTCAAAGCTTGAGGCCTAGCCAGCTGAAGACTTAACCATTAATAGTGGAGTATTTAAAATGAATGTTGCTCAGAAGGCCAGATTTAGATGACTGAAAAGTTTCTCAGAAGGTCGTTGAGATAGGATATTAAGAAGCTATTTCAGAAACTTGAAAACAAGAAAGAGAATTTTAAAATCATGATCAGAAGCCAATGTAGGGTAATGAACCTAAGAGGCTAGGTAAAAGGAATTGGTGCAGATTGTTACAAGCAACAGAGTTTGAAATGCCACCAAGAAGAGCAAAATGTAGCAGACCAACCAGGATTCAACATGCTAGTCAAGTTATAGACAACAAAGGCATTCAGATGAACTGAAACAGGGGTAGAATTGGATAATGTTGTGATCTTAGTGAGGGTACTGCTGTGAGGCCAGAGCGACTGTGAGAACAAATATGACTCCATAGTTGTGAACAGTCTGGTTCAGCCTCAGACAGCTACGAGTAAGAGGAATGGAGTTGGTCCCTAGAAAATAGTTTGTAGTGGAGACCAAAGACTTCAGCATTGGTCTTCTCAAAATTAAATTGGAGAAGACTTCCAAACATTCAGTTCTGGATGTTGGACAAGCATTCTGGTAATTTAGTGGAGGTAAAGGAGTCCAGAGAGATGGTGATAAGTCAAGCAAAACGGTGCTTCTCAGGGTACCTGTGAAAACTGACACCTTGTTTTCAGGTCATATCAAGGGGTAGCGTGCAGATGAAAAACAGAAGAGACCAGGGATTTAGACCCCTGGGGGATACCAGAAGGACTAGTTAATGGGTGAGGAAATAAACCATTACAGGTGGTACCCTACCTATGATTAGTTGGATACGAGTGAAACTATGTTAGTGTGATCCTACCTAACTTGACAAAAATAGAAAATTGTGAGAGGAGGATAATTTGGTCAACTGTGCCAAAAGCAACAGGCAGATTGAAATAGCCAAAGATGGATAGCTTGCCTTTGTTACAGTCACAGAAAGCATCATTCCTGACTTCAATAAGAACGGTTGATAAAAGGCTTGATAACACAAATGAGATCAGAGAGAAATCAAATTGCTTACTTAATTAAATTGTTTTGATAGAGTAAGATTTTCCAAAGTCAAGTATTTAAATGAAGATTATTGTTGCTTGACTAATTGAAGATAATTTAGATTTTTTCCAACATATAAAGGTGTGAGATAAATTGTACGTCTGTTATACATCTCTATTTGCTTTTGTTTCTATTTTTGTCAATGGAAATGAAAACTTGGAGAGGTGTATGACAGGTGGCTGATCTGATATCTTTTTTTACACAATCATCACAAGATAAAATTATTCCAATATCTTTTCAACAACTGAACATGTTAATAAATGATTAACATTTTAGCTCTTAATGTATGATTAAACCCCACATCTGCAGAGATAACTTAACTAATCAAGAACAAGATAATGAGCTGTGCCAAAATTGACTCAGATCATGGATAGAGCTGAGAAAGGGGCATTTACTCCATTGTGCCTGTGCCGCTTCTTTGAAAGAGAAACCCAGTTAGTCTGATTGCCGTTCACTTTCTCCACAATCCTACATTTTTCTTCCCTTAAAGTATTTCCATAAGTTCCTTTTGGAAGTTATTTGTGAATCTGCTAGCACCACTCTTTCAGATAGTACACTGCAGATCCTAACAACTTTTGCCACATCTCATCTCTAATTCCTTGGCAATTACTTTAAATCCATTTCTCTGGTGATTGACTCGTATACTACTAAAATGTTTCTCTCTCTTTACTCCACCAAGATCCTTCATGATTGTTACTTCCAATTTGAAGGAGAACAACCAAAATGCCTTTAGTCTCTTCATGTACCTGAAATATTGTAATCCTCTGCATGTTTTCTAAGGACTTGACAGTCTCTTGAAAATATGATGCCCAGAAGTAGGCACAACAACATTAAATCTTTTTTCTTTTTTAATTAACTCATGGAATGTGGCATTGCTGGCTGGTCCAATATTTATTGTCCATCCCTAGTTGCCCTGAGAAGGTGCTGGTGGGCTACCATCTGAAACTGCTGCAGTGCCTGTGCTGTAGGTAGATCCACAGTGCTGTTGGGAGAAAATTCCAAGATTATGTCTCAATAACATTGAAGGAGCAGTGATATATTTCCAAGTCAGGATAATGACTGTCTTAAAGGAGAACGTGCAGATGGTGGTGCTCCCATGTATCTGCTGCCCTCGTCCTTCTAGATGGTACAGGTCTTGGGTTTTGAAGGTACTGTCTAAGGATCTTAGGTGAATTTCTGCAGTGTATCTTCTACATGGTAT
This sequence comes from Rhincodon typus, assembly GCF_021869965.1. Classification (NCBI taxonomy): domain Eukaryota; kingdom Metazoa; phylum Chordata; class Chondrichthyes; order Orectolobiformes; family Rhincodontidae; genus Rhincodon; species Rhincodon typus. The sequence continues at coordinate 64,414,984 of NC_063342.1, read as the reverse complement.
ACACAGCTGCTACTGAGTGTAGGTGCTGGAAGAAATGGATGCTTGTGGATGTGGTGCTAAACTAGTGTGCTGCTTTGTCCTGGATGATGATGAAACACTTCTCCAGACAAGTGGAAGTATTCCATGACACTCCTGACCTGTGCCTTGCAGATGGGATACATGATTTGGGGAGTCAGGAGCTGAGGTACATGCTACAGTATTCCAAACCTCTGACCTGTTCTTGTAGCCAGTGTATTTATATGGCTAGTCCAGGTTAGTTTCTCCTTAATGATAACCCCAAGAATGTTAATTGCAGGGGATTCAGTGATGGTAATGCCATTGAATGTCAAGGGGTGGTTGTTAAATTGCCTCTTGTTGGAAATGGTCAATTCCTGGCATTTGTGTGATTCAAATGTTACTTGTCAGCCTGAGCCTGGATAATGTCCAGGTCTTGCTGCATTTGGACATGGACTGCTTCAGTATCTGAGGAGTTACGAACGGTGCTGAAAATTGTGCAAAATCAATGAATGTCCCCATTCTGACCTAAGGGTGGAGGGAAGGTCATTGATGAAGTAGCTGAAGCTGGTTGAATTCGGATAATACCCTGAGGAATTCCTGCAGAGATGTCCCGGAGCTGAGCTGACTGACCTTCAACAACCACAACCATCTTCCAATGTGCCAGGTATGACTCCAATCAGCAGAGTTTTCATTCTGATTTGCATTAACTTCAGTTTTGCTAGGCTCCTTGAGATATACTTAGTCTTGTATCACCTTACCTCCAGAATGCAGCTCTTTTATTCATTTTTGAATGGAGGCTGTAATGACGTCAGGAGGTAAGTGGCCCTCGCAGAACCAAAACTGGGCATCAAGAACAGCTAATTGCTGAGCAGAACTGCTTGATAGCGATGTTGATGACATCTCCCATCACTTTACTGATGATCTGCAGCTATGCGAGTGACTTATAAGGATTTTTAGTGTAGCTTCCATCTTCGGTGTTCTGTGCCTGTTAATAGAGCCAAGGATCCTGTATATAATGTTCTCAACTTGTTCAGCCACCTTCAAAAAACTGTGCGCATATAATTCTAGGTTTCTCTTTTTTCCCTAGAATACATTTAAAAATTGTACTGTTTAACTTATATTGCTTGTCCTTGTTCATTCCATTATAATGGATCACTTCACACTTCTCTGCTATAAACCATATCTTGTATGCGTCTGTACATTCCATCAGTCTGTCTGCATCTTCCTGAAGTCTGTTACTATTCTTTCAATTGTTTCCAAGTTCTGTGGCACTTGCAAACTTTGCCACAGTGCTCCATACCCAGGTCCACATCATTAATATGCATCAATATGTTAAGCATTTATTTGCCAAACATATCAACAATAATTTCCAGTGTTAAACTAATAAAACATTTCAATTTTCAAACTTGTACTTTAACCCACAGCTGCTATCTTTTAGTTGGGAAAGGTGTGTAAAACTGTACCTGATTTGAGACACCTTTAAGTATCTCTATTTTAAAATGAAAACCAAAATAATTTATGAATATGCAAGTAATGTCCAGAACACAAACATTCTCATTTATCCCCTCCTAACAGCTTCCCTTCTGCCGAATAATCCTCTTACAAAATACAGGGTATCACATTTCTTCTGAAGGGTCTGATTTTTGCTGAGGTACAGTTCCACAAGTTGTTACAATTTTCCGGTATATTGGCCACACTGCTATTTTTCATATGGTGAGTCTAGACAGCAAGTTATGTGATTGAAATCAAAACCAAGCCATTTCCTGATCCAGGAGTACTGAGGAAAATTAAAACTCTTCACAGTTGACATGATTGAGATCAGCTCACTCAGTACAAAAGGTGAAACCTGGGACTTCCGGTGTGTATGACTTGGTCTTGTACCATGACGTGAAGTTATCCACAAAGCCACAAATGGTCTTACTGTTTAGCCACAACAATGCATCAGATTGGCTGCTAAAACACCAGGAGTATCCACTGTAGGCATGCCTAATGATATTTTGTTATGTGTCATAATTAATATGCAGTATATCATTAAGGTATATTCTCATGATATCAGTGCTGTATCATAGCATGTGACCTGAAGCTATAAAGGTCCCATATTCTATCTTAACTAGGGCCTCCTGAAGCATGTTCTACTGCTTTGTAACTGATTGTAACACAGGTATATCAGGAACAGTACTAGGGGTCTGTTGAATGTTTTAGTACCATTTAGCCACCTTGTGTTGTTATGTTACGAGAGCTAACATAAGCATTGCTTCATCAGGTTCAGGTATCTTGCTGGAAGCAAAACCCGTATCATGATGACAGATCATGGAAGGAAGAAGTGGTTGTTTTTAAAAGTCTAAGATCTTGGCGGTAGACACTTGGAAAGCTGGTAAGATCAACTAGACAACAGTCCTGGACTTTTCAAAAACTTTATGGCACAAATGTCTGTGTATAGTTCTGAAAATTTAAACAGCTGAAAGCTTTCTGCATAAAACGCAAGTTCTAAAAAATTAGAAGCTTTGTCTCTCTTTCTTAAAAATAAATGAACCATCAGCCTGATTTCTGATTTACAAGTTAAAAAGATCATTCAAATGATTTGATACACATTTGAGTGACTATGTTTTGGTTTTGGTTTAGAAACAATCTATTAATATGCGAGTAATGTCCAAAACACAAACATTCTCCCTTTTCCTCTCCAAACAGCTTACCTTCTGCAGTGTCTGTAATATGATAATGATCAGTATCTGTAATAGTGTGGTTGGTCACAGCTACCCAAAAACAATCCAATGTTTCTTCACATCTGCAAAGCATGTGGCATGAAAGGACATTGAGCAAGCAGGTGCAGAAAATTTGGTTCCAAAGGCCAAACCAGACCCCAGAACAGAACTCAGGTAGCCAATAAGATAGAACAACTCCACAGTATTTACAGCGAGGCACGTCTTAAGAATGTGTACAAAAACAAATGCATCAATGGAGTGCACAGTGAATTGAGTGAAAAGTAAATTTCAGAAGATGACCAAGCTTTCCATATCATTTATCCATACCCACAATGTTGATGATATAAGGAGCTTTTACAACCATTAACATATGTCCTGAGAAAGTAGGTTGACATACCGTATTAGCTAAAATTGGCACAGGAGATAGCTCCAACATATTACAACTGCTCATCCTAAAAGCAATGTACCTTAGAAGTGGCATGGATTGGTACAATCAATGAGATACCATCTTCTACGGTATAACAGTCATCAATTCTGTATGTTGGCAGAGTCATACTGCACAATATGCAAGTTCATCTTGGTTTCCCAAAATCTTCTACCTGGTAGATACCACCTGTCTGGAACTGGCTGAATTACCAATATGTATAGATCTCAGCATAGTCACAATTCATGAGATTGAAAACACACCCATTGTGACAGAATACACCACACATGATGTACTCAAATTAGTTGAAGAAGAAAACGTTCTCAAAGTTGATTTGTTACACGTAGTCCAGAGCCAGGGTGAACAGTTGCATTTGGCAAATGTGGAAGATGAGCAACAACAAGAGTTGCAAGACAACTTTAGCAAGGGATGAACTAACATTATTCAAGAAGTTCCTGTGGGTATTCGTTCATTTTGGCCAAATAAAAGTCAAACTTGCTTTCTCACCACAAATCATTCAGAAGAGCAAACAAGTGCTAATGCTAAAAGCTTTATGCCAGGATGTGTACACCATGCGGCATCATGGCCATGTGTATTGAATGCACAAGAAGACTAGCAAATGAATCTATGTGCTGGCCATGGATGCATCAGGATGTTTGATGACTTGTAAATGTGTGTGAGACATACCAAATATACCAACTTCAGCAGCAGAGGGAATTTCCACATCCACCAATGTCGTATCCATTCCTTGGACTATAGTTGCAACAACATAATTGTAGTGCGTGGGTAAGATTACATCCTTGTGAATTTACTTCTTCAAATTTACCATTGTTCAATGACTTAACAACTCAAGTGCAACCACTATTGACAAGAGGACCACTATTTTCAGTCTCGATTGCATCTGGCAATGGGACACAGTTCATTCATAAACCATTTCAAGACGTGCTAATTGGGAGTCACCATATCACATTGTCACCTCATTGTTTTCACTCATAGAGTCATACAGCATGGAAGTAGACCCTTCAGTTCAACCAGTCCACGCTGATCATGTTCCCAAACTAAACTAGTCCCATCTGCCTGTGCATGGCCCATATCCCTCCAAACATTTCCTATTCATGAACTTATCCAAGTGTCTTTTAAATGTTGTAATTGTACCTGCATTCTAAATTTCTCTGGCAGTTCATTCCACACACAAACCACTCTCTGTTTAACAAAAAAAAGTTGCCCCTCAGGTCCTTTTTAAACCTTTCTCCTCTCACCTTAAAATTATGCCCTCTAGTTTTGAACTCTCCCACCTTAGGGAAAAGACCATAGTCATTCACCTTATCTATGACCCTCATGATTTTATAAACCTCAGGAAGGAAACTCCCCAACCTTCTGCACTCAAGTGAAAGAAATTCCAGCCTTTCCAGTCTATTTTTATATCTCAAGCCCTCCATTCTTGACAACATCCTGGTCCATTCTTCCTTCACTCTCAACACCCTCCCACCACTGCCCCACTGCACCTTCCCCTGAAAACGGCGAAGGTGTAACACCTGCCATTTACCTCCTCCCTCCCTAGTATTCAAGGGACCAAACATACATTCCAGGTGAAGCAACACTTCACCTGCACTTCACACAACCTTGTCTACTGCATTCACTGCTCACAATGTGGTCTCCTGTACATTGGGGAAACGAAGTTAGACTGGGTGACTGCTTAACAAAACATCTATGTTCTGCTCACAAAAAAAACCGTGAGCTTCCAGTTGCCTGCCACTTTACATACCACCCTGTTCCCTGGCCAACATCTTTGTCTCTTTTTCCTATACATTGATGATATCATCGGTTCTGCTTCCCTCTCTCTTCTGGAATTGGAAAAGTTCATTGATTTCGCTTCCAATTTCTACCCTCCCCTCACTTTCACCGGGTCTACCTCTGAGTCCTCCCTTCCCTTCCTCAAAATCTTTGTTTTGATTTCTGGGGATACACTGGCACTAATATCCACTATGAACCCACCAACTCCCACAGCTACCTGCAGTATACATCCTCGCACCCTGCTTCCTGTAAAAACTCAATCCCATTCTCTCAGTTCCTCCGACTCTGTCACGTATGTTGAGATGAATGTCCACCTTCTTCGTCAACTGAGGATTCCCCAGCACCGTTGTCGACAGGGCTCTCAACTGGGTCCAACCCATCTCTCGCACTTCCGCCCTCACCCCTACCTTCTCTCCCGAAACAGTGATAGGGTTCCTCTTGTCCTTACCTACCATCCCACCAGCAACCGCATCCAGAAGATCATCAGACGCCATTTCCACCACCTCCAGCAAGATGCCACCACTAGACTCATATTCCCCTCCGCTCCCTTGTCCGTCTTCCACAGGGTCCATTCCCTCCGGGTCACCCTGGTCCATTCTTCCTTCACTCCCAACACCCTCCTGCCACTGCGCAATGGCACCTTCCCCTGCAACCGGCGAAGGTGTACCACCTGCCATTTACATCCTCCCTCCCCAGTATCCAAGGGACCAAACATACATTCCAGGTGAAGCAACACTTCACCTGCACTTCACACAATCTAATCTACTGCATTCACTGCTCACAATGTGGTCTCCTCTACATTGGAGAAACGAAGTTAGACTGTGACTGCTTCACAGAACATCTACGTTCCGCTCGCAAAAAAGACAGTGAGCTTCCAGTTGCCTACCACTTTAACACAACACCCTGATCCCTGGCCAAGATCTTTGTCTCAGTGTTCCAGCGAAGCTCAGCACAAGCTAGAAGAACAACACCTCATTTTCTGCTGGGGGACCCTGCAGCCCTCCAGATTCAATATCGAGTTCAATAATTTTAGGGCCTAAACTCTCCATTGTCCTAGCCCCCTATCCCACACACCAGGCCTTGTTATCACATAGCCTGCCATTACACTTTTTTTTGTCACTAACGGTCACCATTAACAGCTATTCACCCTCCGAGCCAGATTGTTATCAACTCCTTTGTCTATCCAACGACTCTTCTCTCTGTTTGGGTTCTATCCCCACCTATAGTTTACTCCCTACCTCTCCCCCTCCCTATCTTCTGCATATAAACCAACATTTTCCTAGCTACCATCTTCTGAGGAAGGGTCACTGGACGTTAATTCTGATTGTTTCTTCAAAGATGCTGCCAGACCTGCTGAGCTTTTCCAGCAACTTCTGTTTTTGTTTAGACTAATATAGCTCTTGAATCTCTTGAATTATGCTGCACTTGAAGGTCTCAAGCAAGTCATCTATGGAAACAATCGTAGTTGCCACGCAGGCTATGATCACTTTCCAGTGATCTTCCAGATATTTTGTTGCAGATATCTATGTCCTGCCACATTCTCCAGAGTGTTCTGGCATGCCTCTTGCATTGTGTTGCAGATGTAGCCTGTGCACTCTTCCAACTTACTCATGACGTCCAATACAATAAAGGAAAACATCTCCACTGCCTGTTTTTGAATCATTGATTGTTTTAAAGCTGGGCTTTTGAATCCCTAGGTTCCTCAGTCATGACAATCATTACTGCCCCTTCCATCACCTTGGGGTCACCCCTTCCCAGTTCCTCTGTTCTCCAGCATGTGTGTTTCATACTATGATGCTCCCTATTGACATGCTCCAAGTGGGTTTATTGGAATTGTTTTATAAAAGAGAGGTGTTATGATAGCATTGGTGAATGAAGTGAGCGAATATTTTTGGAAAGCTAGAGGGCTTTTCAATAGTTTCTTCATGGTGAAAGCTCAGCACCTATAATGGACACATTGGCATTCATTTTAGAAGGATACAGTATTACATATGATTCAGAATAACTCTACAGTGATGGCTTGAACTCTGGCTTTTGGAGCTTGAACAGCAGCTGGCACATTATAGTCTACCCATGAGTATCTATGTTTTTTTAATATTTCTGGATTCTTGCAGAGAGTGAATGACTACCCATTGGATGGTCAAGAAGGACCAGGCAGGTAGCAGAAGCATTCCCTGAAAACATTTCACCCCAACCAACACTTGAATACTGGTGAAAATGATGGTTATATAAACTTTTTTTTGAGCACTACTCAAGCTTATAGTTTACCTTGCCTGACAAATTAGAAGAGAGTTAAGAAATGAAACTGAAAGATTTTATTTGCTTAATGGAGTCCTTCTATTTTTACAATTGCAGAGTTAATATGGGTATCAAGTCAAATTGATTACAGAAAAATGATTGCAAATTTAACAGCTTGACTCAAAAAAATTAGAATAATATTTGTTATTCTAAAGTCTTCATCAATATAATGTATTAGAATACTCAAATATGTTATTGTACTCCTCAGATGTAAATGCTTCACCAATATTCATCTCAAATAACTTAGCAATTCTTGGTTGTACAATGAGCCAAATGGCTTGACCCTGTTGATTGTAGATTATTTTCCCTAAAATCAGCTGGGCTCCCTCTGTGACCTCCTTCATTGGGACTTTCTGTGAATCTTTCCACTTCCATTGGGATCTATTTCCTTCATCAGCAGTAAAGATCATCAATGTGTCCAACCTCTTATACTACTTCTCAGGGAGTGAAAAGACTGAGGAGAGGCAATATAAAAAGAAAGGTTACCATTTTAAAAGGTGTACAGGAGCAGAGGCTGTTGGGAATATATTGCATAAATCATTGAGGAAGACAGGGCAGATTGAGACAGTTCTTAATGAAACATACGGGATCCTTAACTTTATAAATAGGGCTTTGAGTAAAAATGCAAGCAAGTTATGATAACCTTCTGGACAGCACACTTTCTTGAGAATGCAAAAAAGATTCACTGTAAGGATTCCAGGGATGAAGAATAATAGTTACAAGAATAGACTGGAGAAGCTGAGGCTGGGTTCCTTAGAAATGCAAAGTTGAAAAGAGATTTATTAGGGGTAATCAAAATCATGGGAACTCTGATCAAAGTAAATCAGGAGCAACTGTTCCCAGAAGGATCAAGAACTAGAGTTTACCAGATGTCTGAAGTAATTGCCAAAAGAAACAACAGTGACAAGGGGAAAAGCCTTGGTCCAGATTTTTTGGAGGTCAGATAGTCATTTCTGCCACATAAATAGGTGTTGTTAATTTGGACCCTGTGGAATTTCCATTGTACCAGACTCTGAGGACACTATCTGGAAAATTTAGTATTCCTCAGGGCAATTTCCTTATTCCTGCAAAACTCTTAAAGAATCCATTTAAATCAGAGAATTTGAACGATTCTACTGCAATTCAGTAGTTACCCAGGAAAAGTCATGCAGTTAACAATCTACCCTAACTCCCGGGTTACTCTTAAATGGACCCTCCATCTCATCACATAACCCCCAAACTATACCTCCCCAACCCTTTATGCTTACTGAACTCTGGCTCCATACTCACCTGTGGCCACAGGACCAGCCAAACCACTGTCACCGAACACAACTCTGTCCCACCAACCCTAAGACCCGAAACCTCCCCTGCACAAACCCCTCCCCCGCACCTCCTGACATCCAACTCTCCCCAGGATCTGACACACCCGTCATCCCCTAGATCTGAAAATTTCTGACAACTGGACCTGACACAAACCACCACCCCTCCTGGGACCTGGCACCACCCCACTCTCCTGGGATGCAAAACAACCCTGTCTTTTCTGAGAATCCAATGCAGCTCTGAAATCTGATGTGACACCTGTCCTGGGCCAGCCCTACCTCCACTCAGCCACCAGAATCAATGCTCCCTCTCTCCCTGGGAGCAACATCAGAACACTCCCAACTACCAGGTCCAACATCCTCCTCTCCACCTGCTCACCAAAGCCAACATACTCCCCCCACCGCCACCCCTGACTACTGTGGACCCAAAACCTCCCCTTTCCCTCCAGGAGCCAACAGCCCTCATTCCTACCAAGACATAAACCCCATCTTCACTGGGTCATGATACCACCCTGCTGCCAGATCTCAAACCCTTACCCTGCTGTCAGAGCTGACACTCCCTCCCCCCATTCTGGACTTGACACCCTGCCCCCACCCCTGTGAAACACAGTACCCTCCATAAGACCCACAGGATCCAAAAAATTCCCCCCGCGTCCACCTTGACCTGCTCCTAGACACTCCATTACATACCTGGCCTCCTTGCCACCTGATGCTGTGGCACCCTAATTTCACACTTACTTTATGTAATTAGCATTACACAGGAGCTGACAGGGTATATGTCTGTGATACTCAGTATTCAAATAATAGAATATGGCAACTACTGCTATGATAAAGTTATCCTACACCATTAGGGATCTGTCGGGTTTAACATTTACTCTGCATTTCCACAGGACCATCGATTGGATTCTCCCGTCACAAAAGAGCTCTTTCTTAAGGTAAAAAAGTGGAATGATTGCCACCCCTTGTAAAATCTAGCCCTTTCTTTCCACAATAAATGGTTAGCATCTTCCTGAGTATATAATGGTGGTCGATTCAGCTAAGGCATTGAAAGAGAATTGGATATTTATCTGAAGAAAAAAATTGCACAACTTCAGAAAAAGGTAAGGGAGTTTTGGCAGGCACTAATAACTTGTTAAAAGATACTTGAATTTCCAGTGACTGGAAGGCTCAGACAACAGGATTTCATATTTTAAGACTTCGGTTATAACAAACAAACTAAAAGCAATATTGTCTAAATACTATTTAATAAGCAACTTATACACAAAACTATTGTAAAATTATCAAAGTAACTGAAAATCTCCCATCACAGTTATGCTTTAGTTTGTTTTAAAGCTGGACATTTTATTCCACCAGAACAATTCCAAAGCTGTTCTCTTGAGTTCTGAGGAAGGGTCACCAGACCCGAAACGTTAACTCTGTTTTTTCCTTCACAGAAACTGACAGACATGCTGAGCTTTTCCAGCAATTTTGTTTTTGTTCTGTATTCCCACTGGCCTGCTTCCATTTTCATTTCCCAGCTGGCTGCTTCTAATCTCTGAATTGACTTTCTTAGTGAGTGTTAGACTGGAGATTCCTCCCTTCACTCACAGCTTGGTGAACCAGCCTTGTTTGAATCCTAACAAAATTGATTTCTTCAATATTAGTATGAGAGCTCCCATCCGTATATGGTTTGGTGAATGAAAGAGTTGGTATCTTCTCTACTTTGGGTGTAGGACTGGCAGCCTCTATATATTTGCTGTCTCTCTCTCTCTCTCTGTTTGGATACTTATATCTTAACCAGTCTCTGAGGTTCAGGGATAATCTGGAAATAATATCACAATGGCTTTCTGTTGACTTTTCCATCCTAAATACCATCCCTATCTCAACACGAATTACATTGGCCTGGTATCCAGAAAGAAGTGCTACTTTACTATCCTGTAGACTTCAAACTCCACTCTATTTAGTATTTTACCACAATCTGTATCTCATTGTCCACAATATCCCTCACTTTACCATTACCAGCAAACCATGGGATCAACTTTAATTCAATGACTGCAGTGCAGCATACCATGCATAGGAGAAAATGATATGCTACCCTGGTGAAGTCAACACTCAGGACTACATGCTACATAGTGGAAGCAGTTTGCGATTGACAGAGCTCAGCCATCCCACAATCAACTAATCAGTTCAAACATATCAAGCAAACGGTCACATTTTACAAAGTCGCATAGGTGTCTGGACAATATTAATCCTTTGGATCACATCACAAAAGCTTTGTTGTGTGCAAATTGACTGTCATATTTCTTACATTATGACAGCAGTTTGAAAAAATACTTAATTGCCATTAATGCATTTTTGGATACATTGTGGTGATGAAAGGGGCCAAATAATGCAACTCATTCCTTTTTTTTAAATTGTTATATCAAAGTATTGACACTTTTAAAGTACATCGAAAGAATTTTTTTAAAAATTGTTGCTGCTCTTCTGATTTTGCTCCAGGATTAAATGCAGCAATGCATTGGCAATTAACTTTTAATTCCTGCAGATTCCAGGGCAATCCTGGATGGATCATTAGCCAATGTGGCAATTATTTGACTGATGTAGCCAAATCATACTTACATTCCTTTCAGCAACATAGAACCAATGTAGATTAATGAGACAATAGTAGACTTTTTTTTATTCATTCATATGATGTAACTGACACTGGCTAAGGCAATATTCATTGCCCATCCCTAATTGCACTTGAGCTGGCCTTTTAAAATGCTACAGTCCTTGGGGCATAGTTATAAATAAAAGTGAGCTAGGAAGTAGTTTTGAGGATTTTGACCCAAGAGCAGTGAAGGAACAGTGTTATAGTTACAAAGTAGGATGCTGTGTGGCTTGGAGAGGTGTTGTTCTCATGCATCCACTGCCCTCTCTTTTCTTGTAGGGATATACACTGCTACCACTGTTCATTAGTGATGAGAAGTGTGAATATTAAAGATAGTGGATAGGGTGCCAGTCAACTGAGCTGCTTTGTCCTGAATGGTGTTGTGCTTTTTTAATGTTGCTGGAGCTGCACTCACCAGGCAAGTGGGGAATATTCTATTACACTCCTGACTTGTTCCTTGTAGATGGTGGGCAGACAAGGGAATCAGGAGGTAAGTTGCTTGCTGCAGAATTCCAAGCTTTTGACCTGTTCTTATAGTCTCAGTATTTATTTGGCAAGTCCGGTTCAGTTTCTGGTCAATGTTAACTACCTGGATGTTGATTGTGATGGATTCAGCAACGGTAATGCCTTTGTGTATCAAAGAATGATAATTAGATTTTATCTTGTTGGAGCTGGTCATTGCCTGGGACTTCTCTAACGTGAATGTTGCTTGCAACTTATTAGCTTAAATTCTGGATGTTTTTCAGATCTTGCTGCATATGAACACAAGCTGACTCAGTGCCTGAAAAGTCAAGAATGATGCTGAACATTATGCAATAATTAGACAACATCTTCCCTTTGAACTCATAATAGAGGGAAGATCATAAAGGAAGCAGCTGAAGGTTGTTAGGCTGGGGACACTATCCTGAGGAACTCCTGCAGTGACGTCTTAGGACGGCAGTTTGGGCGGCACGGTGGCACAGTGGTTAGCACTGCTGCCTCACAGTGCCAGGGACCCAGGTTCAATTCCACCCTTAGGCGACTGTCTGTGTGAAGTTTGCACATTCTCCCTGTGTCTGCATGGGTTTCTTCCGGGTGCTCTGGCTTCCTCCCACAGTCCAAAGATGTGCAGACTAGGTGGATTGGCCATGCTTAATTGCCTGTAATGTTCAGGGATGTGTAGATTAATTGGGTTGTAGGGGGATGGGTTTGGGTGCGTGCGCTCAGGTTCGGTGTGGACTTGTTGGGCCGAAGGGCCTGTTTCCACACTGTAGGGATTCTATGATTCTATTCTATGATTCTGTGACTGAAATGAGTGAAGCCCGCGAATCACAATCATCCTTTGTACAGAGAGTTTTCCCTTGATTCCAGTTTTGAGTCAGCCTTGTCTTTTGCATTGATGTGCAGTGGATGGAGGTAATTGTGAAGCCTCCTCTGCCTGTTAATTGCTCAATTGTCTACTGTCATTCACAAACAGATGTGACAGGACTGCAGAACTTAGCTCTGATTCATTGTTTATCGAATTGCTTAGCTTTGATTCTTACATGTTGCTTCTGCTGTTTGCAAGTTGTCCTGTATCATAGCCTCATGGAGTTGACACCTCATTTTTAGATGTGTTTGGTGTTGCACATGGCATGATTTCCTCCAATCTTCATTGAACCAGTGTCTATCTCCTAGTTTGATGTAAACAGCGTAGTTGGGAAATGCTGGGTCATGGTCACAAATGGTGGTTGAATCGAATTCTACCTCATGGATGCTCAGTTTTGAGCTGCTACCACTGTTGAAAATCAGCCCTGTTTAGCATGGGTAGTGATATGAGACAACGGGTTAGAAGGTGTCTTCAATCACAGTTGTTCAGTGATCACTCCTACCAATTGTGTCATGGACAGATGCATTTGCAACAGGTAATTTGGTAAAGATGAAGCCAAATAGGTTTTTCCCTCATGTTGGTTCCCTCACCATCTGCAGAAGTCCAGCCTAGCAGCTATGCCAGTTCAGTTGGTAGTGGTCGTACCAAGCCACTCTTGATGATGGACATTTCATTCCAATGCCCAGGGTACATTCAGTGCCCTTGTCGCTCTTAGTACTTTTTTTAAGTGGTGTTCAACATGGAGAAATAATGATTCATCATTGAGGAGCGCAGAGGGTTGGGGGTGTTTAGTGCAGTAAGCAGGATGTGGTATTAGTAGGAGGATTCCTTGACCATGCCTCATCTAATGCCATAAGAATTTATTGGGTCTGGAGCCAATGTTGAGAGCTCGCAGCCAACTCCATCCCAACTGTCTACCGCTGTGTCACTGTCTCTGGGATGGTGAGGGTGGTGTCTGGGCCATGGTCTATAAGGTACAATTTGTGCGTTTAACTATGTCACGCCATTGCTTGACTGGTCTGTGAGACAGCTCTCCCAATTTTGCCACATGCCCCCAGATGTTAATCAGGATGACTTTGCAGTATCGATAGTGCTAGTTTACTGAAGTTATTTTCTCTACACAGATACAGTGTGATTGTTCTGTCCAGTCTCATTCTTTGCTTCAGATTTTGTAGCAGTTTGATACAACTGAGTGATGAGTTAAGCCATTTCAGAAGGCAGATAACAGTCAACGACATTGCTGTGGATCTCAAGTCACAAGTAGGTAAGACTTGCTGAGGACAGCATATCCTTGTCTAAAGGATATTCGAGAACTTGATATATTTTTACAACAATTGATAATTGTTACACGATTGCCGCTGGATTAGCTGTTTAATGTCAGATTCTTTTTCAATGGTATTAAAATTTCACGACCTGCTGTGGTGACATTCATACTGATGTCTCCGGACCATTCAGCTGGGGCTCTGGATTACTAGATCAATGATATTAATATTGTACCACCCCATTTAATGATGATACATTTTAATGTAATATTAATGTCAGTCACATGATCATGTTGTGTGAACTGGATAAAAACCAAAAGAACTGTGGATGCTGTAGATCAGAACAAAAACAAAGTTGCTGGAAAAGCTCAGCTGGTCTGGTAGCATCTGTGAAGAACTGAGTTCTGAGGAAGGGTCACTGGACCCTAAAAATTAACCTGATTTTTTTCTTCACAGATGCTGCCAGACCTGCTGAGCTTTTCCAGCAACTTTGTTTAAGTTGTTGTTGTTGTGTGAAACGGAACTCTATCAGAGTCTTAATAAACGGTGTATGTACTATGCTATAAATAATGAGTTTTTAAGGAAAGCACGTTGAGCTCAAGAAGCAATGGCTGTTTATAGGAAATTGATTGAAATTGCAGTCTTACAAATAATGAAACATGGTGGCAGCTGAAAGGCAGCAAACAGTTGTTGACTGCATCTATTGATGTGAATCACATGGTCAAGAAGAGGAAAGAAGTTTTCAAGACTCATCAGGACATCTGGGTACATCACGGGCACAACAGAAGGCTGTAATACGGACTTGGGAACAACACAGCAGTGAGCAGTGAACCGAACAAGCAAGTAGCAGATCAACCACAGCCATGGTCAATGAGCAGCTCCAGAGCGTAAAGAAAGCATGGAGACTAATCTGTCATTCCCATGTTATTCCAGGTGATTGATAGAACCCACCAGAATCGGGAATAGGAATAGTGGAAGAAAAGATTTACGAATTTTAGAATAGCTTTAGACTTGGAGAAAAAGGGGCAGAAGAACCAGATAGTATGTTACCATATGTCTTGGGGACCATTGCAAACGATGTAGTTGCAAGACAGGGCAGTGCGGAAAGTTCTGCATCATATGATGAAATGTTGAGGATGGTAAATGCATGTTTCAGTGTGAGGATACATTTAGTAATAGAGCATGCAAAATATAACCAGAGGCCTAGGGAAAACATGAATTTGCTCGAAATTTCTTTTACAGGCTAACAGAAAATTATGCATATGAAGTGCTGAAGACAGAACTAACTTGCAAGCAGGCTGTGGTCAGAGTTTCAGATGGGGCCTTGTCAGTTCTTTTACAAGCCAGAGAGGATTTGATGCTGGTAAAAGCAGTACAGATCACTGGGCAAGCTGAACTTCAGAGGCAGGAGAGGGCTTTTGTTGAAGGTAAAAAGAAGTGCTATGGAAGAAATCAGATGAGGTAATTCAGTATTTGTGCTGCAGGAAAGAAAGCATGCAAGAAGCACAGCTAATGAAAATAGAGACCATCTACCATTTGAAATGTCCAAGATGTGGAGGGAATAAGACACACAATGGGATGACTGCTCACCAGGGAGAACACTACTGCAGTGGACTGGGACAATACAGAATACAGTGAATAAACAGGGAAATGCTCTAAAATCAATGTAAATTCAAGAAATGGAAGGAGCACAGACGCAAAAAAAAGATTCTGGGAGAAGTCAATGACTCTAGAAATAAATTTTGTATTGTTAAACTGAAAGTGAATGGATTCGCCGTAGATTTTAAACTGGATACCAGACTTCATGTCTAGGTTTTATCACATCAGCTTAAGTTGCTTAATAAAACTAAATTGCAACCATCCTTAATGACTTGACAGGACCAGACCAGTTTGAGCAAAGCAATTGCAGACTATCCTCAGGCTTTTGAGCCAAGGCAACATTTCCCAACCTCAAGATTAGGCACAGCCAATTTTTATGTCAGAGATTACTTAAGGAAGGAATGTTTGTGTAGATAAAAACACATCAGAACTCATGCTTTAAATATTAAAATTGATGAAAAGTGCTGTGTTTTTCCTTGAAATCTATGTAAATTTAATTTTGTCACAGTAACTTACATGATCATGGACAGTGTGCTTTATTGACCACATCACTAGCTCTGATAATGCACTATTATTAGTATCTTACTTGGAAATTGTTTTTGTTTTCTGATGGGATTACATGGATCACCCACAATATTCTATTAGGCCAAGAAAAATTCAGGCCTATTAAACTCTTAGTCCAGCAATATACTGATTTTCATTAAGCTGAATACATAACTACAAAGTAGCCTCTAACATTTCAACAATTACAAATAAAATAGTTTCATTTAGATATCTGTGAGAAGCCTATGGAAGTAGATTCTGTTCCTCTTGCAATGATGCAAACAAGCTGTAACAAATGGGTATATTGGTTAATTCAACACTTTTTCAGGGATCCAGTTCGGAAGTTTTCTTGGTCTCTTTGTTTTTGTTCCTTGTATTTATCAGCAAGATGGTAGAGGTGAGCAAAGATTATTTGGTTTCACCAATGAAGGCTACACACTTTAGCCTCTACTCCCAAATGAGAGATAATTGGCAACATAACATACAGTAGTAAACATAAATGGAATTGATTAATGTCTAGAAAGGGAGGGTTGTTTCATGAGGACCAAAGTTGGACAGGCTCAGATTGTATTTGGTAGAGTTGAGAAAAGGAAGAAGTAATTTGATTGAACCATATAAGCTACTGAGGAGTCTTGACCAGGTAGATATGCACGCAGTATAAGGAATAAGGTAAATGAGCTTGTGGCACAGATCGAAACTGGCAGGTATGACGTGGTAGGCATCACGGAGACGTGACTGCAAGGGGATCAGGATTGGGAACTGAATATCCAAGGATATACATCCTATTGAAAAGATAGGCAGGTGGGCTGAGGGGGTGGGGTTGCCTTATTAGTGAGAAATGAAATTAAATCAATAGGAACAAATGAAGTAGGGTCAGATGGTGTAAAATCTGTGGGGGTAGAATTGAGGAACCGCAAAGGTAAAAAAAACCATAGTTGGAGTTGTGTATAGGCCTCCAAACAGTAGTCAGGAGCTGGGGCGCAAGATACACCAGGAGGTAGAAAAGGTGTGTAAGAACGGCAAAGTCACAGTGATCATGGGGGATTTCAATATGCAGGTGGACTGGCAAAATCATGTTGGTAGTGGATTGCAAAAAAAGGAGTTTGTGGAATGTCTACGAGATGGTTTTTTGGAGCAGCTCGTGGTGGAGCCCACAAGGGAACAGGCAATACTGGATTTAGTGTTGTGCAATGAGGCAGACTTGATAAGGGAGCTTAAGGTAAAGGAACCCTTAGGAGGCATTGATCATAATATGATTAAATTTACTCTGCAGTTTGAGAGGGAGAAGATAGAATCAGAGGTAACGATATTACAGCTGATTAAAGGCAAATACAGAGATATGAGGGAGGAGCTGGGCAGAATTGACTGGAAGAGGAGCCTAGCAGGAAAGACAGTGGAACAGCAATGGCAGGAGTTTCTAGGAATAATTCAGGAGACGCCGCAAAAATTCATCCCTAGGAAGCATGGTACAGGGAGGATGAGGCAACCGTGGCTGACTAAAGAAGTCAGGGATAGCATAAAAGCAAAAGAGAAAGCATATAATGTGGCGAAGGGCAGTGGGAAACCAGAGGACTGGGAACCAACAGAGAACAACAAAAAAAGAAATAAGGCAGGAGAATATTAAATATGAGGGCAAGCTAGCCAGTAATATAAATGAAGACTGTAAGAGTTTCTTTAGGTATATAAGGGGCAAAAGAGAAGCAAAAGTGGACATTGGACCACTGGAAAATGACGGTGGAGAAACAGTAGTGGGGAACAAGGAAATGGCTGAGGTACTGAATAATTACTTTGTGTCAGTCTTCACGGTGGAAGACTTGAGTAAAATCCCAAAAATTCAAGAGAGTCAGGGGGCAGAGCTGAGTATGGTGGCTATCACCAGGGAAAAAGTGCTAGTAAAACTGATTGGTCCAAAGGTGGACAAATAACCTGGACCAGATGGACTACGCCCCAGAGTTCTAAAGGAGACAGCTGAAGAGATAGTGGAAACGTTAGTGGTGATCTTTCAGGAATTACTGGAGTCAGGGAGGGTCCCAGAGGACTGGAAAATCGCTAATGTGACACCCCTGTTTAAAAAGGGAGTAAGGCAAAAGATGGAAAATTACAGCCCGATTAGAACTAGGGGAATTGTCTAAATAACATTGTTTAAAGCATTTCTCTGAGTGTCATGAGTCTTTGGAACACATTCTAGAAACAGAATCCTTCAATATTTTTGTGGAAGATGGGATAGATTCTTGTTAAACAGGGGGTGAAAGGTCATCAGCAATAGACTGGAATGCAGGTTTGAGATTATAGTCAGATCAGTTATGACCTGAATGAGTTGCAAAGCAGGCTTGAATTGCTGAGTGAGGTACTTCTGCTGTTAATTCATATATTTGTATGTCAGGAGGGTGGGTTATTTTCTTTGTGGTAGAAAAGCAACAAGAATCATGGTTAAGAGATATTCCATTGGGAGATAAAAGAAATTTTTCCTCTTACTGTCTAACGGGATCTTTACAAAGCAGCACAATCATCTTATAAGTGATCATTTCTATCCTTTGAACTTGGTCTTGTTACTGTTAATTTTACTTTCACGATTTTGGTAAAGGCATAAATGATTATTTGAATAGCAACAAAGTCCAAGGGTATAGGGAAAAGACAGGAGGATAGCACTAATCCTAATGCTCATTTAGAGTTCCAATGCAGACATGATGGGTCAAATGGACTCTTCTATGCTGTAAGACGTCTGTGATTTTGTAATTCTGATCATTGGTCTTCATGACTTTTTAACCTTATTTGTTCACAGACTATCAAACATGCACTTCCTCTCCTCTGCCTTCTCACTGTGTTAAAATCAAAACTGATTATACTATATTTCACTTAAACTCTCTCTTTTCTCGAACTTCAAAAGTGTGGAAATCTTTATTTCCCCCAGTGTCTATTTCTTTGAAGAATCTGAAGAGTTTTACTGCCAAGCTTGGCATCACTCCTTCATCTTTCATCTTAGTCATCACTCGCCAGCCCTTAAATTCTTTTCAATCTTGAATGTCTCTTGCCCTTTGGATCTTTGCCATTCATCTCACGTTCTCAATTTTCTTAATATTAAAGAGGGTGGTTAAAAAATGGGAGCGAAAGATTGACATGTATAAAATAAGTAACTGTAACGTGCATGCTCAGAAATGGTGTGGTGATAATTTCTGCTTCCTCAGTTAGATCACTGCTTGTGAAAAATTATTATAAGCTCCAATAGACGTCAAGCCAATTGGATTGCTTAGTTCCCAGTGTGAGACACCTATTAATACCACATTCAGCAGTTTGGCACCATGAGATCACAGAACATGCATAAGGATATTTGCTGGTTGCAGGTGTTTCTACAAGTGAAATGTTAATGCAAACAAGCACTTGTAAAATTATTCTACAACGCACAGCTGGTTGCTACCTCACATTCGGAGAAGTGAGGAGGTTTAGACTTTAAGTTGAAAATTCCATATCTGGTGACAGATTTTTAGATTAAAAAATATATATAGAAACATACAAACATAACAAAATAGCTTTTCAGAGTGCAGTAGGCTATGTATTACACTATACTTTTGAGATAAAAGGTGTCAAGAGAATAGAGTGGTAAGTGGCTTTGGTAAGCAAGTGATGGAAGTTTGAGACACACAGCTGACACTTACAGAGAACAATCAGTTGTGGTTTGTTAATGTGGCTTGGTGTCAATTTGGTTTGATGACAGTTCTGTGAAGAGCCTTGAGACATTTTACTACATTATAGATTTTGTATATGTGCAAACTGTTGTTGCTTGCTGTCTTGGAGCATGGAATAGACTTTGTGCAAGAAATAATGATATCTATTTTTGAGAAGGGAAAGGGAATCGATTTCAATTTAGGAAATAGCCAATTGAAATTTCATGAGCGAAGTAGAAACTGGCTGTAAACAAGCTAGCATAGAAACAAATGTTCCCACTAAAGTGCAACCCACAAAGTCCCAATCAGAACAACACAATTAAATCTCTTTAAATTACTGCATGAGTATCACTGCACAAAAATATTAAAGGGGCTATATACACAAAAAGGAAATTGGAGGGAACATTGCAGGGAAATGTTAATTGTAACGGTGACTATTGTCTTTATAAGTTCATTTCATTTTCATTTGTTGGCCAGGAGTCAATTCATTCCAGGCAAGAGCAATTGGGTTAGGTGACGAAAGGATTAACCTACTTCTAGGTCTTATGTTTAGTCTCTCATCTTTGCTGTGATAATTGATATCACTAGAGTATTATAATTTGATACACCACAGGCCAGTTCTGGGAGAAAAATAATCCCATTACTGGATGTTATTGATTGGCGGGAAAGTTCGTACATATAGACATTGCTTGAGGATCGTGCTTGTCTATTACGCCATCATCTGAAGGGTCAGTGAAAAGGGGCAGATCTAAAACGTGAAATCAACGGTGCATTCCTACCCAGAATAACAGAAGGAAACTAACTTCAGCATTCTCAACTGTCAGCAAGATATTCAACAAAGCACAGAATACAATGTTATGTGCTGTGGGAAGAACTCATACATCTTTGAATAGTGAAGTTAGTGTATGAATTTTCTTATATAACAATGATTTTTATTCGTAACTCCCACAGATGTTTTCTTTCCTAAACAAGGCCTCAGAATTTAAATTTATTTAGTTATATATTTGATAAACACATTAAGCGTGGCAAAATCTGGGCCTTAATTCAGTATCAATGCAGATTGACAGTGGAGACAATGAACCTCCCTGCAGGATTAAAAGGAACTCAGCAGTAAAGATTTATAGAATTGTTCTTACATATCATTTTGGACTAATAATGTCGCAACATTGGCAGTTGGCTATGAGCTAACCTCTAAGAAAGCAAATGTCGGTAATATGTGATGTAACAGCAAGAACTCAGTGAAAAATAGAAAATAGACAAAAGTAAAATCACTGCCACTCAATTTTTGCTAATAAGTAATTTATTTTCAGCTCTAGGAAAAAATAGAAACATGACCAGAATAAATCTCTGCTGCTAATTCGAAGCAGACTATAGCAAACAGCCTGATTGCAAGTGACAATGATGTTTACCCAAATTAATGGGTAAAACAGCTTCCTCTCAACCATCGACTCAAATTGCATCTGCTTTACTGCCAAGAGTCTGAAATACACAATGCAGGGATTAGCTTTGCAAACACTGTCGCATATGTTTTCGGGATCTTTTCTAACTGTTATTCCACTGCTGACCATTTGTTCTACAACTCCATTAGTGCCATATTTGGTTTCTTCTTTGAATTAATTCACAGAATTTAATGTCACTGGATAGGCCAGCATTTGTTACCCACCCCTAACTGCCCTTGAGAAAGGGAGGATAACTGCATTCTTGAACTGTTGCAGTCCATATGACGTGTGCTGTTAAGGAGCTGTCTCCAGGATATACCCTGCAACAATGAAGGAACATATGTCCAAGTCACGATGATGTGTAGTTTCGAGGGAACCTGCAGGTGGTGCTACTCCTGTGTATCTGCTGTCTTTCCCTTCCATGTCGTTGAAGTCATGGACTTGGAAGGTGCTGTCTAATGAGCCTTGGTGAATTATTGCAGTGCATCTTGTTCATAGTACACATGGCTGCCATTCAGTATTAATAGTGGAGGGATTAAATGTTGATAGTGTTAGATGGGGCTCCAATCAAGTGGGCTACTTTGTCCCTGTTGGTGTGAGCTTTTTGATTGTTGTTAAAGCTGTACTCATCCAGGTAAGTGGGGGGAATTTCATCTTGCTCCTGGCTTGTGCCTTGTAGGTGGTGAAGAGGCTTTGAGGAGTCTGCAGGACGAGCCTAGTTCATTTTTTGTTCAATGGCAACATCTAGGCTGTAGCTAGTGGATAGTGGGGAATTTATTGATGATAATTCCATTGAAACATGGGTGATAGTTGGATTCTCTCTTAGCTCCCGGATGTTGGTTGGGAAGACTTTGCAGTGTTGACAGGGCTCTGCTTGCCATTGTCAATGCCAGTGCTTTAGTTGATGCCCCGTAGTCTGTTTGGTTTCATTTGTTTTATCACACGTTGAAGTGTTAGATTTAACAAAGTGGCTTGCTTCACCATTTTAGAGGGCATTTAAGAGTCAACCACATTCCTGTGATTCTGGAGTTCACATGCAGGCCAGACCAGGTGAAGATGGCAGAGTGGCAGTTGGAGGGCAGTCATCTCAGTTTCAGTACATCACTTCAGGAGATTCTCAGGGTATTGTCCTAGGCCCAACCAGGTCAAGCTACTTCATCAGTGACCTCAATCAAAAGGTCAGAAGTGGGAATGTTCACTGATGATTGCACAGTGTTCAGCACCATTCATAATTCCTCAGATACTGAAACAGGCAATGTCCAAATATAGCAAGACCTCAGTCTGAGGCTGATGACCTTTGGCGTCCATGAGTGGTCACAATTGCACAAACTAATCAGTTACAAGTTGCGAGCCAAATCTCACTCTGTACTTACCCCAGTCCCATGTCATCTACTCACATCTACCCCCAATATGTGAACAAAGCAGCAATGTAAACACTACACACAATGAGTTTCAATAGTTTGTTTTTGAAAGTGTAACAACTCCTTCCACAGTCCTTGGTTTTAATAAAATTCCTTTTTCCATTTTAGTCCACAATCAAAAATACAGAAAATACAATGATGCAGTCTTTATAGTGGTCAGTTAGCCATTTGAGGGATCAGACTCAGCTCCTATTTTCAGCAAGGGTGAAGAGCCGAATGTCAGACAACCCCACTCCCTGTCTTGACTCTTTCTGCCCTATTGTGGGTTGTTTCCCTCCTGGAATGAGAGAGATGCAACTCTTAAGGAGGAGGAAAGTGAGGTCACAGTTGTTACCTTTGATGTCCTGAGCTAGTAGGCAGTACAGATGATATGCAGGGCTAGTAGTGTTAGGGACTGGGGTGGGTGACAATGAGTGAGGGAAGAGTTTGCAGGCAATTGTGAAAGGGGTAGAGCATGAACCTTGGTGCGATGCAGTAGATAACAGATATAGTGAGTTTGAGTCATTGGAGAGAAGATGATAGCACTGAGGTTGGTGGAATAGAGAAGGTCATTGACTCTCCTCCTGCACCTTTGGGCATTTGTATAGCATGGAGACTGCACTGTCCCAGGTGATCATTTCAACCAAAGCAACCTGGCCTGGTATTATGGTCTCCATTGCTGATCCTCAGGAAAGAGGAAGTCCTGCCTCTGCACCACCTCATTCACCAGGATCTCCAGGTTTCTGCCCACAAAGCTTTGCTTTGTCTGCCATGTCAGGGCAAATATCAGGAACTGTGCGGGGCAACTGGACTAATGGTTGTTGTCCAGATGTAAACAGCCTTTTACATATGGTTCAGGCACCAGGCCTATTGTTCCATTTCGGGATATGCTGGCAGCGGCAAATTGTTCTGTGTATGTTTAGTGTTAGAATGGGACTAGAATTGGGTGAGATGTGTGCCACAGAAGTGGGGTTGTTAGTTAATGTGGTAGATTTTGTAAGATGCAGTGAGAGGTTTCGCAAAGCCCTGCAGCAAGAAACCCTTCACAAAATTCAATGAAACTGACACTTAGCCAGAATTTTGAAAATTCAGCTCTAATTCCTGGTTGGATTGAATGGATTGTATGGATTGAATGGATAGGATGAAGGAACAAAAATGAGGCAATCACTTTGATGGAAATAGTTTGGAGGGAGAGAAAACAGCAAATGCCAAAATAATAAGGTGGTAATTGTGGGAGATTTTAATTAACCTTATGTTAACAATGATATAGTCTGTGTAAAAGATACAGTGGGCACAGAATTTCTGAATTGAATTCTAGGGAAACTTTTAGCGCAGTATGAGTTGAAGAAGGATGTCTTCACAATTGAAGACACAAAATATTAACCACATCCTAAGGTTTAAATAGAGGAAGGAACTTAACGTAATTAATATCAACAGAAAAAAGTGTTAGGGAAAATTAAGGGACCAAAATCTGACAAATCCCCAGGATATGACAGTTTATATCCTAGGGTTCTAAAAGAGGTCACTGACACTTTCATATCTCTTGGATGTAATGTAAACGGGTGCTTTTGCAGGAAGGTTGCATAGTTAGATCGAATAAGTATTCACTTCCTGTGTCTCAACATGTATTTACACACATTATCACTTTATGAATTATTGTACAACAAGGAAGAGCTTAGTTTGTGGTTCCAATTAAATCTTCGTTGGTTGTGTTCTAATGGTGGAATGGGTAGTTCTGAGTCAAAGTACTTTGAATTCCCTCTGTTTGGCTGTTTTTATTTTCATTTTTTTTAAACTGCCATTGTTAACTTTATTTTGTTTCACTTATTCTTCCATAAACACTTCTTGTAGTTCACTTTGGACAACTCCTTGTTAAGATGCTGGTCACAATATCCATTATCTTCATTTACTTCAAACAGCCACAGGAAAATTGGATAGCAAGCAGTGAGATAATTATGGTAATCGTCAAAGATGTAGGCTAGGAATGTCATGAAGGCAGACTGTCATTGCTTGCTTTCTTGCTGTGCAAAACTGACAGCAACTTCCAATCTCTGCATGTGCATAGTTAAACACAGAAATCTGGAAGATGCCCTCCGAGGTACTTACTCCTTCACAGGATGTGCTATCTGAATCCTCAAAAATGAAATCAACGCAGAATTAGTGATTTGATGTGAACTTAAGTTTATAATATTGTTTCTCACCGAAAATCATTGGCTGTACTAAGCTTTATTTGATCAGGAGCAACTGACCTTTTAACGGTGTATTAAGTCATTATTATTATTGACGCTCAGACTCAAATCTCTCTGATTTTGCAAAATTAATTTTACAAATGTGGCGTTTCTCATTCAAACAGGAAAACATTTTAAAAGGTATTTTTAAGCCATGATTTAATGTTCATTTTTGATAGTTCAGCTTCATTTTTAATTCCATCTACATACCTGTATTTATTTTTCTTACCTTCAGTAATTAAACTGTTAATCCCAAGTTTTACTTGCTGCCCTGGAATCTGTAAGAATCTGATTTCTGATCAGCCTGTCAGTCTGCACTGTTGCTGGCCACCACAGATGGCGCCAAATTCAAAATAAAATTCGAAGAGAGGAAATCCTCTCTTGAGAGTTTGTAAAGCATTTTAAGGTCAGCATAGAGCTTTATTTATTCGTTGCTGATGGCAAAACCGAGCCATTGTCTCCCTTAAAACAATATTTCAAACAGTTAAGAAATATTAAGCATGAAATTCTAATGGAATAAAATTCTGAGAAATGTATGACTTGTGATGATACTATGGCCAGAAGAGGTGTATTTTTTCCTTTTTTTAATGAAGAAAGGTTAAGGTAGAGGTACTAAGCAGTCTGCTCCAAAGCCAAGAAAGTAAACAGCTTGTTAGGCCTTGGGTTTTTTTTAAGGTTGAAACAATAGAAGCAACCAGAATGGGTGGGGTCAAGCTCCCACAGAACCAGGATTTTTTGTTTTAGCATGTAGTTGCTGGGGTCTTGAAGCTGGATGTGGAATCTTTAATTCCTCTCTATGTTACAACTAAAAGCTGAGATTCTCTTCCTGCTGCTAGAATTGCATGTGAGACAATCTATTTTACTGAATTCACCTTTGCCAAGGGTGCTTTTATGGGATGTTACAAAATTGGAACAGTTAATTAGGATGAGTTTCTATATATATTATATATATATATTATTAAGAATTTCAATAGAGCTACAGTTAAGCCAATTCTTTTTATTTTGTCTATATTTTAAATATAGTGTATGAATAAAGTGCATTTTGTTTCAAGCCTGGCAGTTTGACCAATCAAATTGAATCTGGAACACAATGCTTTATACTTGCGTTTAAAATAAGAAAAAATTAGAGTCTAGACTATCTTCTTAATATATCTTGAGGAAGTTTGGACTGGTCCATAACAGAGTACATGAAACATTTAATCACTTTTTAATTTTTTTACTGCAAAGAGAAATTTGTGTCAGACAATTGTTTATACAATTATACACAGTATTTGCATTTATAGATTTGGCAAATAAACTTTTGGAGAAATCCACAATGCAGAAATTGTCCACTGGTGTTGTTCTACTCCATACTGAGAATATCAGTCACATTGTCACTGGATGATTTCCCAACATCTCTCATAAAATGTGAGAATTCATTAAAGTCTGAATGGCTCGAACTTGGAATAATATGCAGGTACATTAATTAGTTTGCAAATGTGGAACAGCATATTAACCAAAGGGATAACATGTTCTGACTATCAAGACTGACGGTTCCATAAAACATTTCAAATTTAGTATCTTTCTGCCTGTCAGTTTTTAACACTGGGTAACCTAGATCAGGTGACTTCTTAATTTGCTAAAATTAGACTTAATTCTGGTCAGTATTTACATTCTGGATTGCTACTGTCCTTGTCCATAAGTAATCTAAAGTTTATAACACTATAATAACTATTCCTGATGGGAAAGGTGATACTCTTTATTCCACCATTTCATAGGCCAAGACTAAAACCAGCCATTAAATTATCAATTACAAGCTTGAGGAGCTCAATGGCCCATTCTTGCCACTATGTTTTTATTCTGAAACAGATAAACCAAAGTTGTTGGACGTTATTTGCAACTGAAGGCTATCTGCCATTAAATTAATAGGGACTAAGATCAACGAGGAAGTCTGGTGATCAAGTAAATGAGTTCATGACTTGGAAAGGTTTGGAGGGATATGGGCCAAGTGCAGGCAAAGGGGACTAGTTTACTTTGGGAACATGGTCGCCGTGGATTGGTTGAACCAAAAGATCTGCTTCCAAGCTGTATTACTCTATGACTCCATAGGTGCACCACCTGACTTTTTCATACTTTTTAAATGAAACTTACTTTTGCTGGTTTGGCTCCCATCCCCTCTATGGGCTAATGTATGAAAGGTAGTGCACAACTATTCCAACTGGTTATATGCTTTTCTTGACAATGGAGTGGCAGTGGCAACATAGTCAGCAAAGATGCCAAAACATCCAAGTTGAATTGCTCTTCCAAGGCTGACAACTTAATATTTCTCCATGTTATATTTCATATTTGTGTCCACTCATCTTATCTGTCTATAACTCTTTAAGGCCTCTTTGCATGCCACTTACAGCTTACTTTCCCATCTAGCATTGTACTGGTAGCAATACTCTGAGCACTAGGCTAGGCTGTAACTAGATAAACCAGAGAAGAAATATCTTAAACACTTCCAGTTCCTAAGGGATTGTCACAGAGTTCTGCCCTCTGAAGCCCAAAACATCTAGTTTAAGGAGAACTTATCCCACAGAAGTAGAAACAACTTTTGGAGGAATAAGCCTTTGGAGGTAGACACAGTGAAGACATTGTCCAGGGATATCATTATAAGTATGGAGTAGAACATAGTCACGTTGCCACTGAAATATTTCACAACATTTTCAGTAATATGCCTATAGCTGACCTCTGTGGAAGTCTGAATATTTGTAACTTGAAGTAACATGCAGATAGATTGGTGCATTCACTGAGTTCACACAATGTTGTGGACCATTTCAGTGTGGTCAGGAGCTGTGGATTCAGGACAGAACAGTGTTCTTATAAGGATAATTTTCCCAATAATTTTCTTCTTCAACTAATAGAGATATAGAATTCACTTAGTGAAGTTGGGATGAGAATCGCTGTGGACTCTCACTTAGATTTGAAGCCTAATCTTGACATTACAGATATGTGACAAAACCAGATTACAATTTTATTGAATTTAGTTCTGATACTTTAATCATACATGATAATTCAGAAAGAAATAAAAGAAAGAAAAGAAAACTAAAATGAAAGGAAATAAAAACATTTTAAGAAATACAATTTTATTTGAGCACAAACTGTAACCCTAAATTAGTCTGTTCAATAGAGGTTCCTACAATGGTAAAATAACCTTGTTACATACATCACCAAGTTTCAAACATGGGTGCACTCTACAGTCAGTCACTTCATCAATGTCCTTTCCTCCATCCACCTGGTCATCTCATTGACTGGACAATTCAGCTGCAGCAGCAAATCCTGGAAGCAGTGTCTCCTTTGAGCTCATATCATCAGTTTATAGGTTATTGTCCATCTATAAACTTTGTCTCCAAATGGTCACCCTATAGTCATTGTTGTGGGATGTAGTTCAATGGTCATCAGGGTCAATATAGTAACAATAGGACCCTATTTAAAGAATGAAACAACTCTATTTTCCTAACTGATCAGAGGGAAAAATATTGTCACAACAACTATCGATATGGATAATATTTCTTCTGATTACAAAACTGATAAATTTTCACAGAATCCCTACAGTGTGGAAGCAGGCCATTTGGCCCATTGAATTCATACAGACCCTCTAAAGAGCACGTCACCCAGACCCACCCCACCCCTACCCTATCCCTGTCACCCTGCATTTCCCATGGCTAATCCACCTAGCCTGTACAACCCTGGACACTATGGGCAATTTAGCATGTCCAATCCACCTAATCTGCATATCTTTGGATTGTGGGAATAAACTGGAGCACCCAGAGGAAACCCACACAGACATGGGGAGAATGTGCAAACTCCACACAGTCACCTGAGGCTGTAATGGAACCTGGGTTCCCGGCATTGTGAGGCAATAGTGCTATCCACTGAGACGCCTTGCCACCTGAAATTGTGATTTAATTCTTTTAAATCAATAATGATTTGACATTTGAAGCAGAGACACTCATAGATTTATACGATTGTTTACAAAGTCAGAATTCACTTAAAAGCTTCACTTAAAAATCAAAAGTAAAACGCGAAGAGATGTAAAAACTTAAAATGCAACAATTGGCAATTGCTAGCTTTAGGGCTGTAGAAGGTATTGTTGCTGTTTCCTGGATAATGAATGCAGCAGTAAACAGAAAAGTTTCTGTGGTCACATTCCACCTGAAAAATAATTGCATGCTAAATCTTTTTCTTCATGATGTCATGAGGTTTGTATGAAAATCTTTGATGCCAAATTGGGTGCCAAGGGAAACTCATTCAACACACACTTATTAAACCATAAATTGGTCAGGCATGCTCATCTGATGCCGACCTAATGAGAAAAGAAATGAACGGTTTGCTGCTCCTCCCTTGGATGTGTGTGCTACATATGTCGCTGATGCAGCTTGATGGTGGCAAGTAACCTTTATGCTGTAGTAACTTTGAGAAGAAATTTCTTCTCTGAGTTATCCAGTTACAGTTCTTGATCTGGTGACCAAACTATTGCTACTATTGTAAAGTTAGATGGGAAAGTAAGCCATGAGGGAGATTCAAAGAGGCTTAAAGATATGTTGACAGCTGAAATGAGTGGGCATGAATGTGGCAGATGAAATGTTATGTGGAAAACTGTGAAATTGTCATCAAAGGTGATAATAGAAAAACAGAAGAATTTCTTAAAAGGTGAGATATTGATAATTGTGATATTCAGAGGAATTTAAAAAATTCATTCACGGGAGGAATGTGTTGCTTGCTGGCTGATCTCTCATTAGCCTTGGGAGGGTGGTGGTGAGCTGCCTTCTTGAACCTCTGCAGCCCATTTGGTAGAGGTAGACCCACAGTACTATTAGAGAGAAAGTTCCAGAATTTTGACCCAGCAACATTGAAGAAATGGTGATATATTTCCAAGTCAGGATAGTACATGGCTTGGAGGAGAACGTGCAGGCAGCAGTGCTCATGAATCTACCGCCTTTATCCTTCTAGATGGTAGTGGTTGTGGGTTTGAAAAGTCTTGGTGAAACCTAAGAAGTCTTGGTGAATTTCTCTAGTGTCTCCAGTAGATGGTATGCACTGCTGCTACTGAGTGTTGGTAGTGGAAGAAATGTTTGCGGATATGATACCCACCAAGTGGGCTGCTTGTACTGGACAGTGTCAAGCTTTTTGAATGTTGGAGCTGCACTTGTTAGGTGGAGCGTATTCCATCACACTTCTGACTTGTGCCTTGTATATGGTGGACAGATACTGGGGAGTCAGGAGGTGAGTTATTCGCTTTTGATCTGCTCTTGTAGCGACAATATTTAAATGGCTGGTCCAGTTCAGTTTCTGGTCAATGGGAAATCCCAGTATATCAAGAGCGATGGTTAGATTTTATCTTGTTTAAGATGGTCATCGCCTAACACTTAACAGCTCAAACCTGTATATTGTCCAGATCTTGCTGCCCTTGGACATGGAATGCTTCAGTGTTTTAGGAGCTGTGAATGGTACAGAACATTGTGCAATCATCAGTGAACATACCCAGTTCTGAACTTGTGATGGTGGAAAGGTCAGGGTTTAGTGAGAGGGAGGAACTGAAGCAAATCTGTATTAATAGAGAAATGGTGTTGTGGAAATTGATGGGATTAAAGGCTAAGAAATCCCCAGGGTATGATAATCTACATCCAAGAATACTTAAGGAAGTGGCTCTAGAAAGAGTGGTGATCATATTCCAAGATTCTTTCGATCTGGAACAGTTCCTAAAGATTGGATTAATGCAATCCCACTATTTAAAAAGGGGAGGCAGAGAAAAAGCAGGGAATTATAGACCAGTGAGTCTGTTGTCAGTTGTGAGGAAGATGCTAAAATCCAGGACTTTGTAGCAGAGGACTTGGAAAACAGTGCCAGAATCAGACACAGTCAACATGGATTAACAAAAAGGAAATCATGCTTGACAAATCTAAAGAAATTCTTTGAGGATTATTATGGACCAGACCAAATCCCCTCAAAATATATGAAGAAGATAGCCTAGACCCTAACGTTTTCTTATTTTAAAGGTAAGTGTAAGGCATTGCATTCCAGATGCAATTCAATTGGTCAAACTACTTGACTTTAAGCAAAACAGGTTTTATTTTTACACTACAGTTAAAGTACAGACAAAATGAAAATAAACAAAAAGAAATGGCTTAAATGCAACTCTTGAAATGCTTAACAAAATTATATATATATATATTCACCATTACTAATTAACTGTTCCAATATAGTAATATCCTATAAACACACTCTTGGCAAAGACAAATTCAATAAAATAGATTGACTCAAATGCAATTCTAGCAGCAGGAAGCGAACTCCAGCTTTTAGCTGCAACAGGGAGGGAGGAATAAAAGCTTCCACATCCATGTTCAAGACCCCAGTAATTGCTGAGAGCTAAAGCTAAAAATCCTGGTTCTGTGGGAGCTTGACCCCAACCATTCAGGCTGACTTATTTGATCCAACTTTTCAAAAAGCCAAGGTCTCACAAGCTGTTTACTGGCTTTGGAGCAGATTGCTTGGTACCTCTGTCTCAACCTTTCTTCATTAAAAAAAAAGGATAAAATACACCTCTTAAAGCCATAGTATCATCGTGGGATGTAATGAGTAGAGTTGATCAGGAAGCCAAGGATGTGTTTTATTTGGACTTTCAGAAGATTGTCAACAAATCTCACATAAGAGATTCATGTGTGAAATTAAAGCGCATGGGAATGGGGTTGTTGTATTTAGATTGATAAAGTGTTGGTTAGCAGACAGGAAACAGAGTGTTTTGTTTTGAATGGCAGGCAGTGACTTGCAGGGATCAGTCCTAGGACTCCATCTATTCACAACATATGTTAATGACTTAAATGAAGAAACTAAATGTAATGTCTCCAAGTTTGCAGATGACACAAAATTAGGTGGAAGGATGAGCTGTGAAGAGCATGCAGTGTGAATTGAACAGGCTGAATGAGTGGGCAAATGCAAGGCAGATGCAGTATACTGTGGATAAATGTAAAGTTATCCACTTTGGTTGCAAAAATAGGAAGGCAGTTACTACTTGAATGGCTGTAAATTAAGAGAGCTGAAAGTGCAATGAGACCTGCGTGTCCTCGCTCACCAGTTACTGAAAGTAAGTGTGTAGGTGCAGCAGGCACTAAAAAAGGCAAATTTTGGCCTTCATAGCAAGAGGATTTGAGTACAGGAATAAGGATGTCTTGCTGCAATTATACAGGCACAGGTGAGGCCCCACCTGGAATGGTTTGGGTGGTTTTGGTCACCTTATCTATGGAAGGAAGTTCTTGCTCTAGAAACAGTGCTGCGAATGTTTACCAAATTAATTCCTGGGATGACAGGACTTATGTATGAAGACAGATTGAGTCAGTTAGGATTGTATTCACTGGATTTTAGAAGAATAAGGAGGGGGATCGCATAGAAACCTATAAAATTCTAAAAGCTCCAGATGAGTTAGAAGCAGGAAGGATGTTCCCGATAGTGTGGAGTCCAGAACCAGGGGTCATAATTTAAGGATAAGGGGTAAACCTTTTTGGACTGAGGTGGTGAGAAATTTCTTCATCAGACAGTTGTGAGCCTAAGAAATTCACTAACATAAAAGTGGTTGAGGCCAAAACATTATGCATTTTCAAGGAGAAGGTAGACATGGCTCTCATGATTGAAGTGATCAAGGGATATGGTGGGAGTTGTGGGATTAGGATATTGAGCTCAATGATCATAATGAATGGTGGAGCAGGCTTGAGAGGTCAAATAGCCTGCTGCTGCTCCAATCTTCTGTGTCATTCTAGTGTCACGTTATCGGAATTAGCGATGGAACACATTTACCTAAGATATCTCTTCATACAAAGTCTTATGAATCTTGTGTGTACGTATACCAATGTATTTTCAGTCATTGAGTACTTTCAACACAAACATCGACAAAATTTTTAGTCATGATTAATAGACATTTCAGACGTGTGGTGGCTTAGCTGCATTGTCGTTCCACTAGTTATCCAGGACCTTTGATAATGTCCTGTGAATGTGTTTGAATCCTGCCATGGCATGTGGTGAAATAAAAAAAAAGAAATAAAATGCTGGCCTAATGGCAACCACATGGCCATTGTTAGTTGTCGCTAAAAACCCATCTTATTCACTAATGTCCCTTAGGGAAAAAAAAATCTAGATCCTTATCTGTTCCATATCTACAACAGTGTGATTATCTCTTATATGCCCTCTGAATTGGCCCAGCAAGCCACTTAGTTCAAGGGGCAATTAGGGATGGGCAATAATATTGGTTCAGCCAGTGATGCCCACATTCCTTCCATGAAAAATAAGTAATAAAATGGGGTGTAATTTTCCCAGCCCTTGAGTGACGTGGACAACGGTGAAGTAATGTGATGAGGGTGAAAATAATCTGAATCTTGACCTCAAGACAAATTTTTTTGATTTTTCCCTCTGAGGTTTCAACAGTGAATCCTGAATCTCGCTAATTTGCATCTCACTTTAAGCTAATTTCAGCTTATTTCTATGCAACTTGCAATTCCCTCCTTCTCTCCCAAGAAAGTAGATGTGACAATTCCTGATTTGAACATTGTCTGGTTCCACCAGTCTACGTGGAAGAAAGCACTGGGGCAAACCACCAGCCTCACTACATCATGATGGCTGCTCTCAGGGTAGTATTTCACCATGCAATTCGGAGCTCACAAACACCAGGTCACACTGCATGCAAGGACACACACCCATCTCATGCATCTGTACAAGATGCATTTTATAGCTATCAGCTTCCTTTTTTAATTCTCAATAACTTTGCGTTTACTTTGAGGTTCGCAGTGTCTTTGGCTTGTTTTGCTTTCTTTATGCAGACAGAAAGGCAACAGCTTGTCATGTTTGGCAGGATTGAGCAGTCAATGGGATAGAAACTGTTCTTAACCTAACTGTGCTACATCATTACCACACATGCAGCATATGCAAGCAGTTTACATAGCAAACATTCTACATGGGATTCAAACAAAGGGCAATGTCACAAACTGCAAGGGAGCTAGTCTTTATTGGGGTTGTCAGGGGGTACTATCACATCAGTCAACGGACTTGTTCCATTATGGTAAAGGGTTCTAGCCCGTAGTCAGTCAGTCAGTCGTTTGGTCCTACCACTGTCTGATGATCATTGTTTTTGCAGTCTAGGGTTTGGGCCATGGTCAGTTTTCAGAGTTTGGGAATTAATCGTCAGGGATCTTATCAGGGGCAGTCGATGGAGAGTTGGGGGAAATGGGAAACTCACTTCTGGGGATGGGCTACATCATGCTGTGATACAGGGCAGAAGAATAATGAAAATAAAGGGGAGTAACTCCACATATTATGGTCAGATCTGATATGGCATAGAAGTGCAAAGGGTATTGTAGGAGAGGAGGATCTGCAAGTCACCATCACACTGACTTAAATGGGAAGACAATGAATCACTATGATGGGTATGGCAATTGTAAACCATATGCTGAGAGGAAACATTGGGGATATTAAAGGTCAATTAAAATGCTTGTACAGGAACAAGGGGGGCTTGCACACTAATTTTCTCATAGAAGCCTATAAAAGTGTAAAAGGACTAGACAGAGTAGATGCAGGAAGGATGTTCCTAATGATAGGGGAGCCGAGAAACAGGAATCACAGTTTAAAGATTTTGGTTAAACCATTTAGAACTGAGATGACCCAAAAATGGTGAACCAATGGAATTTGCTGCCACAGAAAACGGTTGAGGTCAAGACATTGTAATAAAGGGTTATGTAAAGCATTTGGTACATTAAGGTATCGAAGGATATGGGGGAAAACAGGAACAGGCTAATGAGTTGGATGATTATCCATGATCGTAATCAATGTGGCTAGAAGGCCGAATGACCGATTCCCGCTCCTATTTTCTATGTTTCTAATGGGGTGACAGGAACACAAAACAAAACATGATGAGCACAGATGGGGGTAATCCTGACTGTCAAGTGGATTCAATAAATCACTTGCAAGAGCCTAAATTGGATAATGTGCCATCTTTGATCAAATATCAAAATGCATGCTGACACCTTCATAGTGGGTGGAGAAAGTTTATTTTTTGGTCTTTGTTGTCAGGGTGAACATGTTTGCAGCCTCTGCCATCACACTGTACTTCATATACAGCTCCTGCATTGGCTGACAATGCACATTAGAAATCTTGGCCTCAAGCAATCAAGACTATTCAGTTGTTTATAACCATGGAACTAAATAATCTATTTGTGGTACAGAACTTGAGTAATGCCGAAAAAGACATTTTGTCACTGCTCGTTGTAAAGAGGTTCAATATATCCCAACTCACTGGAGTAGCAGCTGGAAATCAAGTGCTCCTAATTCCTGGAGTTGCCATAAAAGTTAAAGCTTTTCGAAGAAATATGCAAACTTTCTGATTTTCAGACCCAGGTTGATAGATAAAAGATTAGGTTTCCATACTTAACAAGAAGGCATTATTTATTATAGAGCTTTATATTATAGCTGTAGGTAAACAATTACACTAAATTAAGTAAACTCTACAAATTAAAACTCCAAACTCCTTATTAACTCCCACTTACACACAAACATACATAACATATATAGGGATAAAAAGCACATGGGCTGAGGAAAACTAGGGAAACAGTTTTGTGGTCTTTGTTCCTAATTTGTATAGGGTTGTTTCTTGCTGATCTGAAGATATCTCCTTGACCTTGCTTTTTCCAAATGCTTCCACTGGTTTGCAAGATGTCAAGGTGACTGGTTCACTCAGGAAAGGCTCTGACTTACCCAATTCAAAGTCACAACTTGCAGCATCTATTGAAGGAAAGATACATTGGTTTTCTTCAGGCTTAAAGTTGCTTACTGCAGATAACTGAAAGAGAGAGAGAATTTTTAAGCTGCAACAGATCTTCTAGTTTCTTTTCAGATCTGAACTAGCTTCTCTCTACGTTGCTCACAGCCCAAGACATTCACCCAAACGATAGCCTCATGGAATTTCTCAGATCTCAGTTCTGCCCCATCTTTCCATGCATCACTCCCACAATAACTTCCCACTCAGTCCATTTCTGCCTGAAGACCAGTATCCCCTGTGCCCACACCATATTTGAATTGCTGCAGTACACGTGGATAAATGTTGGCATTTCAGCGATACCCCTCACCAGCAATGAAATGATACAGCAGCTGCAAAACCAAGCTGCCCATTGCATATAGCTAACAATTCCAAAGACGAGCCTGAGCTTTAGTTTATAGAAAGGAAAACAAAATGGAATGAAGCCACCAAAGGCATTACTGTACCCCATAATGCCAACCAGATTCGGACATCCTGACCAAAAAAATGACAATTTGCTCTCAGCAGAGCAGACTTCCTCCTCTTTGCATCTAACAATTACACTTACTTTACACCTTTATCTCTCCTTTACCACCATTAGCACACCCTTTGTCTTTTGCTCTGGGCACCCTCACCACCTATCCCATTCACTTGTTTGTCAACAGCATAAAAAACATCACGTTTCAACCTCTTTCAGTTCTGAAGAAGTCACATCGGACTTGAAACATGAACATGGACATGTTTCTGTCTCTGTTGATGCTGCCAGATCTGCTGAGTTTATCTAAGATTTTCTCTCATTATTTCAAATTTCCAGCACATGCAGTATTTTGCTTTTCTATGACAGTTACTCTGCCCATTTAGGGTGTTTTTCCACCCATTTTCTAGGAGCACATTACAACTAGAAAAGGGAAAGTGTGGCTAGCGATGCAGATTGTGCTGGATACTGTCAGCACCAGACTTTGCCTTACCACCAGTATCCTCTAAAGCCTGCATGTCCCCTGCTACTTTGCACTACCCTGACAGCCCATTTCGACCCATTCCTCTAATGTGGAGATGCAACATATTTAACTTTGTCTACTCAATCCTCCCTGCCCCCAAGCCTTGGCATTACATCTTCCTGATGCTCACACCCCTCCTTTACATCCATCTGAAGAGTCACAGTCAACAACACTCCCTCCTTTTCTCCAATGTAGTTCCGAATTCTGGCCTGCTGACTTAAGTGTTCCGCCATCACCGCCCTTACTTTATATGCCCCTGTTTTTCCCCCAATCATGATATTACTACTCCTTTTGACATTGATCTCCATTCTGACCCAATAGACCACCCTCCCCTGAGTCCTCCTGAAAGGTGGACAGACATCCAGGAGCATATTCACCCCAGACCTTTGACTGGCTTCAATGAACGGTTTTTGGAAATGTCTGACTAGACCTCAGATCCCCCACAACCAAGCCTCTGATCAAACTAAAGGAATTGCTCAGTAAAGTATGATCAAAATTATGAGACCTGTGCTTTGAAATTAGTTTATCATCTGTGAAGCCTAACGCATCTCCCAGGGATTGTTTGCCTTGATGACTTTTATCGTCGCAATGAGTTAGATCTCTGCCCAAAAAATGTCAGTAAAATGAGCATGTTGTTCACGAGAGCATCTTCGTCAATTTATCGATTCACAACTGGCTCAGTCCTAGATTCTTGTTCAATTACCTTGCTGATAGTAATCTCAGAAAATAATACATGCTCAAATTTCAACATTTGCAAATGCAACATTTCATGAAAATAGAACAAAATGTTTCTAACTTTCTACAACCACCACAAGGCCACAAGACTGGAAATGTATTTTCATTTAGTTTGACAAATTTGAAAATAAACCACCATAAAAAACAGCATTTTCTAGTGTAGCTGTTGAGACAGACTGTGCTACAACCAGAACATTTGGACACCTATAATGGCATCAGAATACAATGTACATGATGTAGTCAGTGCTTGCTGACTTACCATGACCCACAACCAAATAATGCCTTGATTTTAAAATTCTCATCCTTGTTTTCGATTCCTTCTATAGCCTGGCCCCTACCATTTCACTAATATTGTCCAGACCCAAAACCCTCTTTGATAACTATTATTTTCCAACTCTGCCCCTCAAGTATCCCTGCTTTTAACTTCTCCACAGTTGGTGGCTTCGTCTTCAATTAGCTAAGTCCTTAGTTCGACTGCCTTATAGTATTCTGGCAAGTCAGTTGATGAAGGAGCCAATTTTTACACAATCTTACACTTATTTACAAGAGTATAGTATTGGAAGCAGCCACCCCACAGCTCAACCAGCCCACAGCTTCAATGAGCGTCTTTTTGTGACTGGTTCCAAAAGACAGGGAACATCTCACTTTGGCTGTTTATGTGATCCCACCCCTAAAGCCATATGTTTCAGATACTGAGAAAACTAATTAGTAGTCAGGGCTAAAACAGAAGTTATTGGAAAAGCTCAGCAGGTCTGGCAGCATCTGTGAAGAAAAATATCAGAGTTAACCTTTCGGGTCTGGTCATTTGTCCTCAGAACTGAATTCTTCTTCACAGATGCTGCCAGACCTGCTGAGCTTTTCTATCAACTTCTGCTTTTGTTCCTGATTTACAGCATCCGCGGTTCTTTCGGTTTTTAGTATTACAAACAGGGCAGATGAACTAAGGGCACAGAGAGACACATGGCAGCATGATGTTGCCAATACAGAAACCTAGTCAAAAGGAGGGGCAAAATTGGCAGTTCATTATCCCTGGATTTAGAGTTTTAAGGCTGGATAGAGTGGGTGACAAAAAAGACGGAGGGAGCAGTATTGGTTAAAGAATCAACTTCAATTGTGAGAAAAGATGATATACTAAATGGTTAACAAATGAGACTGTATGGGTTAAATTTAGGAATGAAAAAAGGGCAGTCACACTACTAGAACTATATTACAGATCCCCAAATAGTGAGAGGGCGATAGAAGAACACATATTTAAATTTCTGCCTGTAGGAATAAGAGGGCAATAAAGAGGTTTCAAACAATATAAGAGGAAATGAGGGTGAAAAGTTCATGTACTATGTCCAGGAAATTTTTTTGAACAATGCATGACAAAGCCCAACGAGAGGAGATGCAATTCTGGATTTAGTTTTGAGAAATGAAAATGGGCAAGTGGGTGAAGTGACATTGGGAGACCATATCGGGGATAGTGACCACAATTCAATTAGATTTAGCATTATTATGGAAAAGGACGGAGATAAATCAGGAGTAAATACTCTTTGCATTGAAGTAAAAACACCTCAACCTAGTCAATTTCCTTTGCTGAATGCTTTTTAACCTTCAATTCTATTGTCTTCCAAGTTGCCGACTGTATCACTATTTAATGTTCTACCTTCCGTTTGGTGAAATGAATCTGACCAATCTAAGCCTACACTTTGGTTCCTATTCTCCTGCCATACTAATTTAAAACCTCACTAACGAAACTAGCAAAAGCCCCCGCAAGGATATTTGACCTAGCTCTGCTCAGCTGTTGTGTTTGGATTCAAATGTCACTTTACGTCTTCTGAGTAGGTATGGAAGAAGATCTTTAAAACAATGGCCAGACACACTTTCTCAATCTGACATCGCGTCACTCCATTTGTGTTAATGGTCTGGATACAAATGTTATCCTTGCAGGGTTAGGTTTGCTCCAATTCCTATCTAACTGGTATCACGCTGCAGGCTGACTTAATTTTTTAAGTCATTTACTTTAGCACTAGTGTTGCTGTCACCAATTGTTTGATTTTAGTAAACGTAGCTTCTTGTTCTGTGCCCTAATACATCTTGGCAGGAAGTTGGTCTAATGGTTAACACGCCCAACAACAAACTGTGAAAGAATTGCAGCAAATAGATAATGAATGCAACAAATTGTTGCACTGTGTTTATATCAGTTGGTCATTACATTGCTGCTACAGTTCTCATTTTTTCGGGAGCCAGGCAAAGACATTTTGCTGATATTTCTCCAGGGGCCATCTACATCTGGCTGCTGTACTTCCTTCTAGCATACACTTATATGCAAAATGATCCATCTTCTTGCAGTGATAACACTCCTTTCCCCACACTAGACATTGCCTTCTTCTTTGCATGATGACCTCTGCAGTAGTTGCACTCTGCACTTTGTGATTTTTCTGCCTTGTGTGCCTGAAGTATCAGTCAGCATAATGGGATACCTGGTCTGTTCTGCCATGAACATGCTCTAATTATTGACTGACAACCTCAGTGCTTCTGTCAAATGTCAATTGCTCTCCTAAATTTATGTTTCTCTTCTCTCAGTAGATGTGCTTTCACTTGTGGGTCTCTTATGCCTAATACAATCCTGTCATTAACTGCATCAGCCTTTAATCATGCAAAATCACAGGTTACTGCATGCTAAGTTAATGACATTACATAGGAATCAATGGATTCTTCGTCGCTTTGATCCTTAACATTGAATACAAAAAATTCATGTATAACATTCATTTGGGATTCAGAGCATGCATTCAAAGCTTTTAAAATTCATGTTGCATGTTTTCTTTGTGCTTCAGAGAGATTTAGGATGAAATATGTTTTCAAACAGTCTCTTTTGAACAGTGATAAAAGTACACCGCCTTGTAACTGTTCTAGTTTGCTCAACAAATCCACTGCTATTTCACAGTTCTATTATTGTGTGTAAGACATTCCAATTTTGCTTTCTATCCCCTGTCATTTGAACTTGAGCTGGAAACATTTCTTTTAACCAGTTTTTTAACTGTGGTTTGCTTTGTTGTTTTT
The DNA here is from genome assembly GCF_021869965.1 of Rhincodon typus. Taxonomy (NCBI): domain Eukaryota; kingdom Metazoa; phylum Chordata; class Chondrichthyes; order Orectolobiformes; family Rhincodontidae; genus Rhincodon; species Rhincodon typus. Next base: position 64,374,788 of record NC_063342.1, on the reverse strand, counting down.
TTATTCTGCTGGCAGCTCACAGCTCTGCATGTGGCTGTATTTCCCTGTCAGCAGCTGCACTTTCTTACAGCTGTGCAATATTCATCTCAGTGCCTCTTCTGACACCATGTTTTGAGTATATGATTCAATAGTGTGTTCGACACAAGGACTTCTATTCAAGTGAAGTCACGATGTCTGTCTACAGTGTTTCTGCCTCATTTTAGAGGCCACATGTCTACAGCAGACCAGGAGGGACATTTGTACATGAACGCATTTCAATCTAAATACATGTTCAAGATGGTCATTAGCCAATAGATAAAACAAACACAGAGAGTGTTGGAGAAACTCAACAGGTCTGGCAGCATCTGTGCAGAGAGAAACAGAGTTAATGTTTCAAGTCTGGTATGACTCTGCTTCAGTTCTGCCAATAGATAGATATGTCAAGAGTCATAGAATTATGGAGGTCTACAACATAGAAAAAGGCTTGTATCCCATTACGTCTGCGCCAGTCAAAAACAACTGCCTAATTATTCAAATCTCATTTTTCAGCACTTAGCCCATCGGCTTGTATGCTTTGGTGTCACAAGTGTACATCTAAATGCTTCTTAAATGTTATGAGGGATTCTTTCTCTACCACCCTTATAGACAGTGAGTTCCAGATTTCCATCACCCTCTCAGTGAAATTTGTTTTCCTCACATCCCCTCTAAACCTTCTGCCCCTTGTCTTAAATTTTTGCCCCCAGGTCATTGATCCTATATCAAGGGAAAAGTTTCTTCCTGACTCCTGCCTATGACCCTCAAAACTTTATACATCTGAATAGTGTCCCGCCTCAATCTTTCCGCTCCAAGGAAAACAACCCCAGTCTATCCAAGACAACAAGGTGCAGGGCTGGATGAACACAGCAGGCCAAGCAGCAT